>NC_026001.2:58269469-58473651 GCF_000442705.2 Elaeis guineensis
ACTGAAGGAACCAGATCTAGGGTTTCAGGGTTAGATCTTGAAACTTTTTCAAGATCATACAGCGGAAGACTAAAATAAATCAAAATTTATTTTCTAAAATCAGAGAATCCCTAGATCTAAGATCCTATTACATGATTATTATATAGTATTAAATCAAAAATTAAAATATATAAATATAGCATGAACTACATGTTGATCATGTCAACATGTTTCTATACCACATCTAATGTATGTATTAAACAATAGATCAGATCTATTACCTTGCAAGTTAGACGCTCTAACCTCACTGATTCGGGCTTAAGGATGATGTTGCAAGCCACACATGCATCCGGCCTCTAGGAGTCATCCACACGAGCCCACGAATCTCGATCAGAAGTCCTGCTTCAGAAAATCAGCACAGTATGCTAGTACTACGCTGATCCTTCTTTGATGGTCGATCAGGTGCCTCCTTCTTCTTGATTGGACTCTTTCAAAGATGGAAAGTAAAGGAGGAGTTTCAAATCTGAGACGCTCTCAGAAAACTCAAGATGGAGGGAGGAAAGATATGAAAACAAAAAACCTAGAAGAAGACCCTCTTCTTCTTCATGTTTTTCTCTCTAGACACCCTAACTTGCATCTTTTATATCTCCACGACCCAAAGGTCTTTCTCTCTGATTTTTGGATAAAACAAAGGTCTCTCAAATCTCTATCTTCTCCTAAAAGGTTATGAAGAAACTCATTTTATACAAAGAGATATGATAGAGTCCTTGTCTAGGTCAAATACCTAGTCAAGGCTTATCCAAACATGGCAAGTTAAGGGGCGCCCAACTCTTGAGCACCTCCTCCATATTTTCATGCATGGATTACCAGAAAAGGATGCATAATTGTACCCTAAAATCCATGAAAAATTTTAAAAAAAATTTGGATAAATTTGATGCAAAATTGAAAGAGTTTTGGATTTCTAAAACTCTATCTCATAGAATTCGAAATCCAAACTTATTCCTTTTTGATTTGATCCAAACCACCTTCCATGTAAGAAAAAAAGAAAGGAAACCTTTTATGAATGTGGGAGAGACCTGGGAGAGGGCTTTTGTCGCACAAAATAAGTGGAGATTGGCATTGAATAAGAGAAGGGGCATGGGGAAGGCTTATGTGGCGCAAGGTGGAATCCTAGTCTTACTAGGATTCTATCTTATGACTTGTTTTAATTTGGTTTTCCAAATCAAATCAAACCAAAATTAGATCAACCTAATTAAAATAGATCTTAACCCAATTAAAAACTTAATTTAATCAGATTAAATTAGATTTAAATCTGATTTAATTTTTCTAATCAAATTAGAAATTAGATTGACCCAAGTCCTAGTTGAACTAGGACTAGTTTTTCCTTGCACTTGGCTTATCCAATAAACCAATTGGACTTGATCCAATCAAGCCCAAAATAATCAAATTAAATTATATTTAATTAAACTTAATCTCAGTCCATTGGCTTAATCAAATTAAGCCAATTAGCAATCGAATTGCTAATCGATCCTCCTGCAATACTTGCACTGGGTTAAATGTCAATCGTATTGATCATTTAACCCTAGAATGATTCTTAATCGTTGATCAACCATCCGATCGGATCATAAACTCTAATGTGTGTGACCTCATAGGTCCGAACCTAAACTGGTAGCACAGGAATAAATTTTTGTACCAATCGAAGTGACCATCTAGCAATGGTACCCGACGATCGGATAGGTCGAATGTGTAGAACAACATCCTTAGAATCCATGCGGATATAGTTTTCATATAATTTATCCTCTTGACCAAAATGATCATAGGACACCCCAGAGTTCAACTGTCAACTCTGATCAGGTTGTCCACATTGTATTTCAAAATATCAAATCCATCTGATGGATTACCCTGGCCAAGGTTTTGCTAAATTGAAATACAGCGACTCATTCTTCTCCAACTCTTGGAGTGGTCAATCCCATCTCGATCACACTCTGACTTTGCAAGTACTTGACTGTGCCCAGAAGCCTTCCATCTCTGAATTAAAAATTCAGTAAGTCCAGTACCAAAGCACAATTAGTTGCTTGCAAGTCACTGAGGCGATCTTAAGTCTAAGGGACACTTATACCAATATCCCATCAGAGATATTCTCGACAGCAGAATGCTCTGGAGTTGGTCACGTTCAATGATGATGTACCCTTATATCTCACCTATATGCCATACCAGTGTCTCCACACTCTTTGGTTAAGAGGACAACCAACTCATATGGCCTACAGCGAGCTATGCTCGATAGAAGCTGTTGTCCTTATTAACAGCTTATCATTTGATCGTGAACAGTTTTAAGGACTAATCGATAAATCCTCTCTTTATCGAACTTAAATAGTCCTAAGGACTTCATCATAACAACGGAGTTCATTAGAAGATGAAAGCTTATGATGAAGATGCTAAATATATTTTATTTATTAACAAATCAATTACAATACTTGGTTGCTCAACCGTCAACAGCTTGACGATTGGCTTTTTGGGACACATTTCCCAACAACTCCCACTTGTCCTAAAGCCACTCGGCACAGTATCTAATACCCATCTTCGACTTGTGGTTGTCGAACTCCTTTATCGCTAGGGCTTTAGTGAAGGGGTCGGCTAGGTTTTTCTTTCCGTCGATCTTTTGAAGGTCGATGTCACCTTGATCCACGATCTCTCGGACTAGGTGGAAGCGGTGCAAGATGTGCTTCATCCGCTGATGTGCTTTGGGCTCCTTCACCTGAGCTATGGCACCAGTGCTGTCGCAGTAGAGCAGGACCGGACCATCGAGGGAGGGTGCTACTCCGAGCTCATTGATGAATTTTCTCAGCCACACAGCTTCCTTCGCGGCATCTGATGCTGCGATGTACTCCACTTCACAAACAGAGTCCGCCACAGTATGTTGCTTGGAACTCTTCCAGTAGATGGCTCCACCATTCAGAGTAAAGATATAACCCAACACGCTCCTGCTGTCATCATGGTCAGATTGGAAGCTGGAGACTGTGAACCCCACAAGTTTCAGATCTGACTCGCCATAAACCAACCATTGGTCCTTGGTATTTCTCAAATACTTAAGGATGGCTTTAACCACTTTCCAGTGATTTTCTCCAGGATCAGATTGGTATCTACTCACTACTCCTAGTGAGTATGCCACATCTGATCTTGTACATGTCATGGCGTACATGATAGATCCCACGGCTGAAGCATATGGGACTCTACTCATACGCTCTCTCTCTTCAGGAGTTGTCGGACAATCCTTCTTAGAGAGAAATTTCTTGACCTATCGGTAGATAGCCCTTCTTAAAATTCTCCATGCTGAACCTCTTCAGCACAGTATCTATGTACATGGACTGGGATAACCCAAGCATCCTTTTAGATCTATCCCTATAGATCTTCATCCCTAGGATGTAGGATGCTTCACCCAAGTTCTTCATGGAGAACTGTGATGACAACCAAACTTTTATTCCCTATAGTGCGGGGATGTCATTCCCGATTAAGAGAATGTCATCCACATACAAGACAAGGAATACCACAACTGGACCATTTGCCCATTTATGGATGCAGGGCTCTTCTCCATTCTTAATGAAGCTATACGTTTTGATCACCTTATCAAAATGCATGTTCCAACTCCGAGAAGCTTGCTTCAATCCATAAATGGATCTCTGAAGCTTGCACACTTTGGACTCATCTGTGGATGTAAACCCCTCAGGTTGTATCATATACACCTCTTCGGTCAGCTCTCCATTCAGGAAAGCTGTCTTTACATCCATCTACCAGATCTCATAATCCAGATGGGCAGCTATTGCAAGCATTATCCGAATGGATTTGAGCATTGCCATAGGGGAAAACGTCTCGTCATAGTCAATACCATAATGTTGACGATACCCCTTGGCAACCAGACGGGCTTTATAGATCTCCACCTTTCCGTCTGTGCCCCTCTTCCTTTTGAAGACCCATTTACACCCAATGGGTTTAACCCCTTCAGGTAGGTCAACCAATGTCCATACATCGTTGACCTTCATGGACTCCATTTCGGATTTCATGACTTCAAGCCATTTCTCAGAATCAGGTCTCTGCATTGCATCCATATAGGTGATCGGATCCTCATTATTCTCATCAAGTTCGATGGGATAACCATCCCGGACCAAGAAACCGTAGTATCTATCCGGCTGATGCGGTACTCTACCGGATCGCCTTAATGGTGTAGGTATATTGGGCTCCGGATCTGATCTAATCATATCCGACTCAAGTTCAGCTATTGGTGTCGGTCCTTCTACCTGTTGAACTTCATCAAGTTCAACCTTAGAGGCAACGGTTCCTTCACCAAGGAACTCTTTTTCTAAAAAGATTGCCTTAAGACTGACGAACACCTTTTGTTCACCAGCATGGTAGAAAAAATATCCTTTTGTCTCTTTGGGGTACCTTATGAATGAGCATTTGTCAGACCTAGGTCCAAGTTTGTCTGTGACTAATCGTTTGACATAGGTCGGGCACCTCCAGACCCTAAGGTGTGAAAGTACTGGCTTACGTCCTGTCCATATCTCATATGGAGTCTTAATTATAGACTTACTTGGAACCCTATTTAACAGATAACAAGCCGATTCGAGTGCATATCCCCAGAAAGATATCGACAAGCTAGCAAAACTCATCATGGATCGGACCATGTCTAACAGAGTCCGATTCCTCCTTTCAGACACACCATTATGCTGTGGTGTTTCTGGAGGAGTCCATTGGGAGAGAATCCCATTCTCTTCTAGATATGTGAGAAATTCACTAGAAAGGTATTCTCCTCCTCGATCAGATCGAAGAGTTTTAATATACTTCCCAGTTTGTTTTTCTACTTCACTTCAAAATCGTTTGAATATTTCAAATGAATCCGACTTATGTTTCATCAGATAGACATATCCATATCGGGATAGGTCATCCGTGAAAGTTATGAAGTAGAAATATCCACCTCTAGCACTGGTGCTCATGGGCCCGCATACATCAGTATGTACTAGGCCCAAGAGCTCAGTAGCTCTCTCACCTTTTTCAGTAAAAGGTGATTGGTCATTTTACCAAGAAGACAAGACTCACAGGTTGGAAGTGATTCACAATCACTGACTTCGAGGATTCCCTCTTGAGTCAACCTGTTTATTCTGTTCTTGTTTATATGACCTAGCCTCCAATACCATAAGTAGATATCTGACATACTATCTAATCTAGGGTGCTTGCCAGTAGAATAGACTCTTATCGGGCTTGATCTTTTTGGTCTGGCCCTACACTGATGTCCTAGCCTGAACATGCACCTTCTTCACTTTCTTCTTCTTGTTCTTCTTTCCTTTCTCAAAAGATCGAGAATCAGAAGATAAACCTCCCACTAAGTTCACCGACTCCTTGTGAAGTTGGTGATCCTTCTCAAAGTTCTGAAGCAACCCCAGTAACCCGTGGTAGTTCTCTTCAGGCTTTGTCATTCTATAATGAGTGAGGAATGGGAGATAAGACTTGGGCAGCGAGTTCAGTATTGCATGTTTCCCAAGCTGCTCATGCAAGGAAAAGCTGAGCTTGCTCAATCATTCCATCTGCTCGATCATATACAATACATGATCAGTGACAGAGGCACCATCCCGCATTTTGGCGTTGAAAATGGCACAACTAGTCTTGTGCCTCTCTACATCATCGAGTGTGCCAAAGGCATCCTCCAACACTTGAAGCATGTCCTTTGGCTGACCTGTCTCGAATCTGCGACTGAACTCATCGCTCATAGCAGCCAGCATGATACAGCGCACCGTGGTCTGATCACTGAGCCACTTCTGGTAAGTATCTCTGACTGTTCCACGTGCATTGACAGCCGACTTTTCAGGTGCAGGATCCATTATCACATATAGGATCCGTTCATGCTCCAGGACTATCTTCAACTTTGGTACCAGCTACCGAAGTTGGGTCCCACCAACTTATCATTGTCCAACAATGATCGGAGCGATAGGGAAGTGGCCATATTTGCACAAAGGAAAACCATAACCTAATTAGTAATTGATTCATTAAACCTAAAGATTTGGACTTTAATCAAAAGGTTTCTCCCACTATTTTATTCGAATTGGTAGCCTCTACCTCCAACTCGAGGAATTACCCTAATTTCTTAGCAGGTACTAGAATCCACTTAGACTGCACATAAGCCCAACTTTGGTTGGTCAACCCATGTACATCTAAGGTAGGTTCATAACCAATTATTTCTCTAAATAATTTCTAGTAATTTTAATTTTGCCCCAGAAACCTAATCAGTAGGCTTTGGCCTCCACTGTAAGGATCCGGTTAGGTCCAACCATTAACATGATCATACTTGGTGTATCTAACCAATGAATGATTAAGCCCAACTTTGGTTGGCTCACCTAACCACCATTAGAGAGACACTTCCAAGTCGTCATATGATGAGTGATAATTTCATTAGTCAACAAGCACCAGGCCTTTGGGTCTGCAATGATTATTGAGTTAATGGACTCATTATCAAACACCTTAATGGGAGGCTATGACTCAGTTATCTCCATAACTTTGTCATTTTAAGGACCTAATAATTTTAGAAGATTTAAATAATTTAGAGGATGAGGTCAGATGAACCAGCTTATCATGATCCTCCCACTGGCTTCACCAAGTCAGCTTAAGGGAGACCATTAAAAAGGCTGGTCTAGGAGCACCTAAATCAGTCACACTGATTTACCTAGCTGACATGGGTCAGCTCGAATAGTCAAGTGATCCGATCAAAACATAATTTCACCAAGAAGCCAGAAAAGTTCGATCAGTGGGAGGGTCTGCCAAAGCTTGCCTTAGACACCATCAGAAATGGCCAAGTAAGCGGGCTCCCAATTAAAAACCACCAGTCTGGTTTACCTTAGACACCAACTGGTTTAATTAGTTTCGATTAGATCAACCTAACAGTTCGTGCTAGACCGCTTAGCCAAGAATCAAGTCCATTTGGTTCTCGTTAAAGACATGGACTTGACCAACTACAACTATTGTAATTGATCTAGAGAATCCTTGACCTAATCTAAGACAACAATTGATTAAATTTAGTCAATTCTCTAATTAAGTCCATCTTTAATCTAACCATAGGTCTAACCCAATTAATGGACCTAATTCCCACTAACCCATTAACCCAATGTGTTATGATTTGTGTCTTAGGTTTTTCAATTCACAATCCTAGAACCTAATCAAACAACTTCTTAATTCTTAATTAAGTTTTGGGCTGAGGGTTGGGTTTGGCTTTTCAAAAAATAATTTTCATATTTGTAAAATAATTTTATAATATGATTCTACCAACCATATTGCATGTTTGATTCATAATCAAGATACAAGTGAAATAAACATGAAACTACTTTAGATCTATCTAAACAGGTTCATGTAATTGAAATAATTTCAACTTTAAATAATTTCTTTGCACAAAAATTATTAACAAAGAGATTTTATTTCAGATTTAAATATCTTTTAAATCTAGTAAATCATAAATTTAATCTAGATCATATCTAACAAATTTATGATTAAAGATAGATCTACACAAACTAGGACAACCTTTGCACTGTAAGGGGTAAACCTTACAGCAGGACAACCTTGCAGTTTGTGATTGATCTAAAATTTTAATTTAAGATTTAATAATCAGATTATAAATTAGATCTAATCTAATAAATAATCTAAGCATGTATAAATAATCATGTAATAAAGAACCTAGGCTCTGATACCAATTGAAGGAACCAGATCTAGGGTTTCAGGGTTAGATCTTGAAACTTTTTCAAGATCATACAGCGGAAGACTAAAATAAATTAAAATTTATTTTTTAAAATCAGAGAATCCTTAGATCTAAGATCCTATTACATGATTATTACATAGCATTAAATCAAAAATTAAAATATATAAATATAGCATGAACTACATGTTGATCATATCAACATGTTTCTATACCACATCTAATGTATGTATTAAACAATAGATCAGATCTATTACCTCGCAAGTTAGATGCTCTAACCTCACTGATCTGGGCTTAAGGATGATGTTGCAAGTCACACACGCATCCGGCCTTTAGGAGTCATCCACACGAGCCCACGAATCTCGATCAGAAGTCCTGCTTCAGGAAATCAGCACAGTATGCTAGTACTGCGCTGATCCTTCTTTGATGGTTGATCGGTGCCTCCTTCTTCTTGATTTGGACTCTTTCAAAGATGAAAAGTAAAAGGAGGAGTTTCATATCTGAGACGCTCTCAGAAAACTCAAGATGGAGGGAGGAAAGATATGAAAACAAAAAACCTAGAAGAAGACCCTCTTCTTCTTCACGTTTTTCTCTCTAGACACCCTAACTTGCATCTTTTATATCTCCACGACCCAAAGGCATTTCTCTCTGATTTTTGGATAAAACAAAGGTCTCTCAAATATATATCTTTTTCTAAAATTCTATAAAGAAACTCATTTTATATATAGAGATATGATAGAGTCCTTGTCTAGGTCAAATACCTAGTCAAGGCTTACCCAAACATGGCAAGTTAAGGGGCGCCCAACTCTTGAGCACCTCCTCCATATTTTCATGCATAGATCACTAGCAAAGGGTATATAATATATACCCTAAAAGCCATGAAAAATTCCAAAAAAAATTTGGATAAATTCGGTGCAAAATTGAAAGAGTTTTGGATTTCTAAAACTCTATCTCATAGAATTCGAAATCCAAACTTATTCTTTTTTGATTTGATCCAAACCACCTTCCATGTAAGAAAGAAGAGAGGAAACCTTTTGTGAACATGGGAGAGACCTGGGAGAGGGCTTTTGTCACACAAAATAAGTGGAGATTGGCATTGAATAAGAGAGAGGGCGTGGGGAAGGCTTATGTGGCGCAAGGTGGAATCCTAGTCTTACTAGGATTCTATCTTATGACTTGTTTTAATTTGGTTTTCCAAACCAAATCAAACCAAAATTAGATCAAACTAATTAAAATATATCTTAACCTAATTAAGAATCTAATTTAATCAGATTAAATTAGATTTAAATCTGATTTAATTTTTCTAATCAAATTAGAAATTAGATTGACCCAAGTCCTAGTTGAACTAGGACAGTTTTTTCTTGCACTTGGCTTATCCAATAAACCAATTGGACTTGATCCAATCAAGCCCAAAATAAATATAATTAAATCATATTTAATTAGACTTAATCTCAGCCCATTGGCTAAATCAAATTAAGCCAATTAGCAATCGAATTGCTAATCGATCCTCCTGCAATACTTGCACTGGGTTAAATGTCAATCGTATTGACATTTAACCCTAGAACGATTCTTAATCATTGATCAACCATCCGATCGGATCATGAACTCTAATGTGTGTAACTTCATAGGTCCAAACCTAAACCGATAGTACAGGAATAAATTTCTGTATCAATCAAAGTGATCATCTAGCAATGGTACCCGACGACTGGATAGGTCGAATGTGTTGAACAACATCCTTAGAACCCATGCGGATATAGTTTTCATATAATTCATCTCCTTGACCAAAATGATCATAGGACACCCCAGAGTTCAACTGTTAACTCTGATCAGGTTGTCCACATTGTATTTCAAAATATCAAATCCATCTGATGGATTACCCTAGCCAAAGTTTTGCTAAATTGAAATACAGCGACTCATTCTTCTCCAACTCTTGGAGTGGTCAATCCCATCTCGATCACACTCTGACTTTGTAAGTACTTGACTGTACCCAGAAGCCTTCCGTTCCTAAATTAAAAATTCAGTTAGTCCAATATCAAAGCACAATGAGTTGCTTGCAAGTCACTGAGGCGATCTCAAGTCTAAGGGACACTTATACCTATATCCCATCAGAGACATTCTCGACAGCAGAATGCTCTGGAGTTGGTCACGTTCAATGATGATGTACCCTTACATCTCACCTGTATGCCATACCAGTGTCTCCACACTTCTTGGTTAAGAGGACAACCAACCCATATGGCCTACAGCGACCTATGCTCAATAGAAGCTGTTGTCCTTATTAAAAGCTTATCATTTGGTCGTGAACAGTTTTAAGGACTAATCGATAAATCCTCTCTTTATCGAACTTAAATAGTCCTAAGAACTTCATCATAACAACGGAGTTCATTAGAAGATGAAAGCTTATGATGAAGATGCCAAATATATTTTATTTATTAACAAATCAATTACAATACTTGGTTGCTCAACCGTCAACAACTTAACGATTGGCTTTTTGGGACACATTTCCCAACAAATACTTCTATTGGAAGAAGAAGGGGCACTGGAAGAGAAATTATTCTCATTACATTGCCTCTTTGGATCCAAACATGTCGAGAAAGAAGCAAGTTGTTGCTGCACAAGGTAATTATATGATTACACCTTATAATTTCTCAATTTATTATTCTACTACTTGGGTATTAAATACTAAAAATTCTTTTAATATTTGTAATTCGTTGTAGGATCTGCAGGTCAGTAGAAGATTTGAAGAAGGTGAAAAATTTTTCAATGTTGGAGATAGGAGATCAGTTTCAGTTCTAATGTTAGGAATTATTAAGCTTGTATTCAAATCGAATATAATTATTCTCAGTGAATGTCACTTTTGTCCTTCCTTTTTATTAAACATTATTTCTGTAGGCCTCTTGGCCATGAACTATTATGAAATTTTAATAAAAAAAATAGTTTTAATATCATTATGAATGGTATTAATGTGATGAATGGATGATCGAATAATGATATTTATATATTGTCACAATCTGTTAGTGTAATGTACAGGTCCAGCAAACATCCTAGAATTAGTGATGTCTTCAACACTATAGGTTAGGTCATGTTAACAAGAACAGAATAAATAGGTTAACATAAGAAAAAATTTTCGAAGTTAGTGATTGTGAATCATTTCCAATCTGTGAGTCCTGTCTTTTTGAAAAAATGACTAAGTCACTTTTAACTTGAAAAGATGAGTGAGCTAGTGAAGTTCTAAATCTTATACATACTGATGTATGTGGACCGATGAACACCAGTACCAGAGATGGATATTATTATTTTATTATTTTTACAGATGACCTATCAAGGTATGGGCATGTCTACTTAATGATGCACAAGTCAGAATCATTTGAAATATTCAAACGATTTCGTAATGAAGTAAAAAAATAAACTAAAATGAGTATTAAAACTCTTTAGTCTGATCGAGGAGGAGAATACCTCTCCAGTAAATTTTTGACATACTTAGAAGAGAATGTGATTCTCTCGCAATGGACCCCTCCTGAAACACCACAGCATAATGGTGTATCGGAAAGGAGGAATCGAACCCTGTTAGATATGATTTGATCCATGATGGGCTTTATAAGTCTACCGATCTCTTTTTGAGGATATACACTCGAGTCAGCTTGTTATATTTTAAATAAAAATTTGAGTAAGTCTGTAAATAAAACATCACATGAGATGTGGACATGACGTAAGCCAGCACTCTCTCACCTTAGGATTTGGGGATGTTTGATTTATGTCAAACGTCTGAAAACTGACAAGCTTGGACCTAGGTCTGACAAGTATCTATTTATAGGGTACCAAAAGAGATCAAGGGGGTATTACTTCTACCTTGCTGATGAGCAGAAGGTATTTATCAGCAATAGGGCAATCTTTCTAGAAAAGAAGTTCTTTGGAGAAGAACTAATGCCTCAAAGATTGAACTTGATGAAGTTCGATCGGTAGAAAAACTGACATAATCTAGTAAACCCATTGAGTTGGACTTGATTAGATCAAATTCGAAACCTATTGTAGAAATATTTTTAAGGAGATCCAGTAGAATACCACGTCAACTAGATAGATACTACGATTTCTTGATCTGGGATGGTGATCCAGTGGAACTCGATGAGAACAATGAGGATCCGATCACCTATATGGATGGATGTAGAGGTCTAACTCCGATAAGTGGCTAGAAGCCATGAAATCCGAAATGGGATCCATGAAAGTCAACAATGTATGGATATTGTTGACCCACCTGAAGGGGTAAAACTCATAGGGTGTAAGTGGATCTTCAAAAGGAAGTGGGGTGCAGACGGAAAGGTGGAAACCTATAAAGCTCGTCTAGTGAAGGAAAAAATAGCTTTTTCCTTGTAGGATCTTCCAGATCTAATGAAATCTAGGGCAAAATATTTCAAAAAATTATCCTATAATATTTTAGATCTAAGATCTATAAGATCTAATTTTATTATCTAATATTAAATCTAAAATTAAATCTAAAAATATGAGGAATAGAGAAATAACTCTAGGGTAACTAGATTACCCTATAAATGATCGCAGCAATACCCGAGGTTCTAAAATAGCCACACAGTCATCTGGCCTCTACCAGTATCCACTCGAGTAGGATCTAGATCATCTTCTCCTCATGAATCTTTGCTCCAAAACTCAGATCTGGATCTGATCTGGAAGATCTTCTGAAGCTGGAGCAGCAGCTTCTCGACAAATCTCTGCAGCCTTCTAATCAAAGAGACACCATGCCTTGGACAAGCACCAGATGGATGTCCAACCTCTTGGACATGAAGAGGGGAGGGAGAGAAGCAGAGGGGGCATGGAGAAGTGGAGGGTTTTTAGGATTCTGCTGGGTATTGAGTAGAGTCTCTAAACCCTAGGCGCAGACAGGGTTTAAATAGACCCTGCTGCGCCATGCAGAGCCACATCATTCGACCAATCAAAAAAATTTAATTAATTTTGATTGGTGGAGTGATGTCATCTGATCATATTAGATAAGAATTCCCATAATTTCTTCTCCTGTTGGTGCCAACACTGGGTAAGCACAGTGAGATTGGCGCCCCACAGTCCAAGTTGATCAAGGGATCAGAGTCCTCATCTCATGGGACTCTATCCTTATCCACTTGGGGTGCACGCCATATCTGATTATGGTGCTCACTTTGAGGATAAAATTAGCAGGTGGACACTCCACAAAAATTCTCCAATGACCTCTTGCCAAGTGGCCTTCAGTCCAAAATCCATGGGTCAACATTTGACCAATGTCCTAAAACAAAAATGGTAGGTGACAGGAATTAGCAGGTGTTGTCTTAAATTTATCTCATAAATTAAGACAAGTCCTTTTTGAGCTGGACTGGCTCCAGTCAGACTGAGAGAAACCTTCTCAAGATTCTCTGGGTGAGTCAAATCACATTTGGCTCAGTCGAGATGAAAAGATTACACGAGGAGAAAGTTAGGCTCAATCGTGTGCTAGCACGATTTTCTTGAACCTAATTGGATCTAATCCAAATCAATCAAACTGGGCTAGCTCAATTGATGACATCCAGACCCAAACTCTTATTTGTGTGATCTAGTTAGGTTCATTTTTGTATGATAATGAGACATGTCGTGATCTCATCATCGACATCATCGAAACTCCTTTCGATGGATCAGAACTCTTCTGATTCAGACAATTAGAATGATCGATCATCAAGATCATTCTAATTGCTCCCAAAATCTTTCAGTGACACCTAGCGGTATATGGTGGCAACCCATCAGAAATGAAGACAAACCTCTCAGTGCAGCTACCTGTGTGATTGAGTTCTTCTATCATGAGTCCCGACTGAATTATGATTAAGGTGAACTCGTCAAACACAACATCAGTCATATAAATTAATCAATCGATCTGAGTTCGATGTGAAACCTAAATGAAAAACTTTTTTTCATTATTTCACTCTGCCATGGCCATGGGCTTAAGGACTCAATCTTTCGATCATCATAGGACTACTCCTCTCATCTGTCGAGGTTGATAGATCCCATCCTGGTGCAATCTGGTTCCTACAATGAATATGCTACAGCCAACATACACCTCAAAATTTTGAATGGCTAGGAGACCGAGTTATGGTGTAATCAAACTATAACATACTCAAGGTGAACTGTCGATGCACCTCAGATCAAAGAACTAGACACACAGCTGCAGCATCGAGCTAGTCATCGATGAGAAGGTAGACTTCCTTATGACTGCTCGAGGTGGTCACGCTCAGTACTCTCATTCTCAATGAATACCTGTACTCTCGCTTCGATATCTCCACATCGTAGACTCAAGACTCATCTATCCTAAGGAAGTGATCATACATCAACCTTCCAGATCGATCATTATCCTCGTGATGATCCTATGGTCAGGAGCTGTTTATGAGTTAGTTATGTAAATTTATGCCTTAAAATTTCAACTCTTGAAAATATGAATTAACATTCCTACTAACTCAAAGGATGTATCACAGACATAATGTACACAATGTGATAGTAGAATAATCTTTTTATTCATTTATAGTCAAAATTATAAATTTATCCTTATATTTGTACAGGAATGTGTCAGCCAATTTGGCATCTAGGGTACACATCTAACCTTAATTCAGTCAGGACTCATGATAGAGGAACTCAATCACACAGATAGCTGCATCGAGAGGTTCATCTTCATTTTTTATGGATTGCCACCATATACTGCTAGGTGTTACTGATGGATTTTGGGAGCAATTAGAATGATCTTGATGATCGATCATTCTAAATTATCTGAATCAGAAGAGTTCAGGTCCATCGAAAGGAATATTGATGATGTCGATGATGAGATCACGACATGCCTCATTATCATATGAAAATAAACCTAACTGGGTCACACAAACAAGAGTTAGGGTTTGGATGTCATCAATTGAGCTAGTTTAGTTTGATTGATTTGGATTAGATCCAATTAGGTTCAAAGAAATCGTGCTAGCACACAATTGAGCCTAACTTTCTCCTCGTGTAATCTTTTCTATCTCGACTGAGCCAAATGAGATTTGACTCACCCAGAAAACTTTGAGAAGATTTCTCTCAGTCTGACTGGAGCTAGTCCAATTCAAAAAAGTCTTGTCTTAATTTATGAGATGAATTTAAGACAACACCTGCTAATTCCTGTCACCTTCCATTTCTATTTTAGAACATCAGTCAAACGTTGACCCATGGACCTTGGACTGAAGGCCACTTGGCAAGAGGTCATTGGAGAGTTTTAGTGGAGTGTCCACCTGCTAAATTAGCCCTCAATGTGGGTGCCATAATCAGATATGGCATGCACCCCAAGTGGATAAGGATAGAGTCCCATAAGATGAGGACTCTGATCCCTTGATCAACTTGGACTGTGGGGCGCCAATCTCACTGTGCTTATCCATTGTTGGTGCCAATAGTAGGAGGGATTGTGAGGATTCTTATCTGATATGATTAGATGATATCACTCCATCAATCAAATTTTTTTAGAATTAATTAAAATTTTTTGATTGGTTGAATGATATGGCACTGCATGGCGCAGCAGGGTCTATTTAAACCCTGTCTGCGCCTAGGGTTTAGAAAATCTGCTCAATACCCAACAAAAATATGAAACCCCTCCACTTCTCTATACCCCCTCTGCTCCTCTCCCTCCCCTCTTCACATCCAAGAGGTTGGGCATCCATCTGGTGCTTGTCCAAGGTGTGGTGGCTCCCTGATCAGAAGGCTGCAGGGATTTATCGAGAAGCTGCTGCTCCAGCTTCAGAAGATCTTTTGAAGATCTTGCAGATCAGATCTAAATCTAATTTTTGGAGTAAAGATTCACGAGGAGAAGATGATCTAGATCCTACTCGAGTGGATACCGATAGAGGTCAGGTGACTTCATGGCTATTTTAGAACCTTGGGCGTTGCTGCGATCATCTACAGGCTAATCTAGTTACCCTAGAGGTATTCCTCTAATCCTCAAGTTTTAGATTTAATTTTAGATTAAATATCAGAATAAAGTAGGGTTTAAGACCCTCTCCTCTCATTCAATGGGGTGTTCTTATGGCGTGTAAGGGTGCTGCGCGTTCATCCTTAATCAGAAATCAAAATTTATTTTTCTGTAAAACCCTAGATCCTGAAACCCTAGGATTTATTTACATATTTTGTTAATGAATCCAAGACTTAATTAATGAATTAAGCTTATGAAATTAAATTAGGTCTAAAATTAAGAATTTCAGATCTAAGTCATTTTCATAAAATTGGTTTCGGACTTGGGTAGCTCAATTAGGTCTAGCGGTTGATCAAACCGAATCAAAAGTTGGTTAGGTGGGATCATGAAAGCTAATAATTGACCAGCCTAATAGGATTAAGTCTAGGTCAAGGTCGAATCATATTCATATGTGACTCGATCAAGTTAAGACCTAATTTGGCTCAGTGGTTAGAGCCTGGATTGTAGGCTAACCCAATTGGTTTTGGTTCGACAATTTGGTGTCTAAGGTAAGTTGGGCAGATGCGATCGACTATTTTTTAATTGGGAGCTACTCGACTCGAATGCGTTTTTGTCAAGTTAATGGCATATCCCTTCCATCGGTCTCACTTATCTGGCCATATGTGTCGACCCAATTCTGATTTGAGGTGGCTAATAATTCGAGCTAACCCATGTCACTAGATTAGTCATAATTGTTATGACTATGTCAAGTCAAGTTTAATGAGACCTAAATCAAATATTCCTAAGAAAATATTAAGTCTAAGGTCTTCCATCATTGTGGATGTGCGGGCCTTTTTTGGGGTTAATTATTCTCGGCTGGTTACAGTGGCTCAGTTGCACCGGAAAGATGCAACCATGTCCATTAGGCATTGGATGCTACGGATTAGAGGATGGGTTGTGCTCAATATTTTGGATACGGTGAGGGACCCAATTAGGAATCTAATTCATGCAAATGGTGGGCCTGACTTAACTAAGGATTGGAGCAATATTTCGAACATGATGAGCTTCATGAATTAGAGACCAAGTTTTAGATGCACCATGATTAGAGAATCATTGGACAAGAGTTATCCACTCATCGATTGACCCATCACCAATAACTGTTAGGTGAGGTGGTGAGCCAGTCGGTGAGACCGCACCACCCATTAGAAATCACTAATCACGAAGATTTTCATATCTCTACCTAGGGAGTGTAGGGATCTGAGAAAATAATGGGAGCCTAATTTATTTAAAAATAAAATCTCTAAATAAATTGGTTAAGTCTGATTACAAAATCTAAGTAGAAACTTTTGACTCTCTACAGGAAACATGTCTGCATCCAACCCCCTGATCAAAATACTAGACACCCACAGATTGACTGGACCTAATTTCAAAGACTGGTTGGGGAACTACAGAATTATTCTAGGTTTCAAGAAACTGACTAATATCTTGGACCAGGACCCACCTGCCATACCAGCACGTCCGACTGCTAAACAGAGAGCGTCTCTGAAAAAGTGGATGGATGATGATAACAAAGCCAGGTACTACATATTGGGTGCCATGTCTGATGACTTGCAGCGCCAGCATGAGAATATTATGACTAGCCACCAAATGTTGGCTCACCTACAAGAGTTGTTTGGTGAACAAAGTCACACAGCCAAGTATCAAGTCTGCCAAAGATTTTTTAAGGCTAAAATGCGTGATGGGCAGTCAGTCCAAGATCATTGTTTGACAATGATCAAGGACCTTGAGAAACTTGAGAAGCTCAGTATCATCTTAGATAAAGATTTTTCGATTGATGTAATCCTTCAGTTCTTGTCCGATACTTATGGTCAGTTCATCATGAACTTCCACATGCATAAGATGCAATATACCTTGACTGAGTTAATGAATATGTTGGTTACGGCTGAGCTTTCTTTGAAAAGTTCAAAAGGCTCAGTTCTTACTGTAGAGCGAACTTCTTCCAAGAGAAAGTCTTTTGGAAGGAAAAAAAGTCTGCTGTTGGATACAAAATACCCCCAGCCAAAGTTTGTAAAAGGCCGACCCTTCCAGGGCTTTTCCAAATTACGACCTTGTGTGGCATCTTTCTGAACTCCCTCGACCGTCCGAACTTCTATAATACCATCCGGACTTCTCCGACAATGAGCTTGTCCATTCATCTACCAGACTACTCCAAATGCTCTCTAGGCTTCACTATCAGTCAATTTTCTATAGTGATCGACTATTCTCCAAATCCCTTCTAGACTTCTTCTGACCACGGACGACTCTACTCCGAACTTCTTTCGGACTTTGTCAATGTCTGAGCTTCTCCGACAATGAGATTTCTATAGTAACCAAACTCTATCCAAGTTTCTACGACGGTCGACCACCCTCCGGATTCCATCTGAGCTCCTACGAGAACCGAATTTCAGCCAAAATCCTATAGTGGATGGATCCCAGATGAATTTCGACAATGAAAGGGCTCCACCAGTCGGATCTCTACTCTGAACTTCTACCGCAAGTAGTCTACTCCGAACTTCTACTACAAGCGGTCTACTTCGGATCTCTACTGTAAGCGAATTCTATCCGAGCCTCTACTGTAAACAAATTCCTTCCAAACTTCTATTACAAGCAGACTTCAGCCGAGCTTCTTCATAGTGAGATCCCAACTGAGCTCCTACAGTAGACAAATCCGAGATGAGCTTCTACAACGGGACAAGCTCCACCAGCCAGGTCACTACTCCAAGATTCCATGAAACTGATCTTCGATCGAGCTTCTACAATAAGCGAACTCCTTTCAGCCTTCTACAAGAACTAGACCCATCTAAACTTCCATAACGAATGGATTTCGGACGAACTTCTACAACAGACGGGCTCAAGCAGTTGGATTTCTACAACGACCAACCACCTCTGGTGTCTGTCGTACCTCCCCAGCCATCAACCTTCAATAGCATCAGTCAGACCTCAACAACGCCATCCGGACTTCCATAGGATCCTTCAGACTCCTCTAGCAGACAAACCTCCCCAACACCACCCGAAGTCCATTGCTGGTCGACCCTCTGTCAGATTCTTCATAAAACTGGACTTCACCAACAGAAAGTCCCCATCCGAGCTTCTATAGCAGATGACTCCTGCCTGCAACATCAGCACTTTAGGCACCCAACAATAGTAGACCCATCAGCAACCTTGAAAACATCCGAGCTTCTCCTGGATTGACAAGATAGAGAGCCATTCCGCTTCATCAGACATCCCAGCCGAGCTTCAGCCGATAGATCCGAACTCTCTGGCAAGTCACGACAATGGCCACTACCCTACTCCACTCTCTGTAATGGATTCTACGTGGCTCCACCACTCTCTGGCAAGTCACGATAATGGCCACTACCCTACTCCACTCTCTGTAATGAATTTCAATGGCTCCACCACTTTTTGGCAAGTCGCGACAATGGACACCACTTCACTCTCCGTAACAAACTCCACGTGGCCCTGAACGGCCCCTTGACGCCACTACTCTCTGTAACAAACTCTGCGTAGCCCTGAACGGCCCACTACCAGGTGGTTACAGATGTCACTGTCAATCAGTTATGCTCTCCGTCTATAAAAAGGGACCCTCAGATACGTTCTTCTCTAAGCTCTAAACTCTATCTTGAAACTCTGCCAAAATCCCATATGAGCACTCCATTTCTGTTGAAGCAGAGTACTGACTTGAGCATCGGAGGGTCATGCCGGAGGACCCCCAACTCTTGTTTAGACTTTTCTTATAGGTCCCGACAGCGGCCGCGGTCATCTCAACTCCAGCTTCTCCGATGTTGGTGAAATTCTGCACCAACAGAATTGGCAATAGAGGAAGGGGGTGTGTCTTCGCAGTACCCTTATTCTTAAAGGAGTGCTCAACGGGACTGTCTTCGATCATCTTCTCTGACATCTTCTTCTCCTTCTCCTATCAGATCTCCACCTAATGCCTCCCCGAAAGGCATCCACCAGGCAATCCACAGCCTCCGTGGCCAGATCTCAGTGAGCTCCGCAAGCTCCAGCCTCATCTCCAGTTTTCCAAGCTCCTCCTCCTCCGACAACGGCAGTCGGCATGGAGCAGTTCTACTTGCTGGTTCAGCAGATCAGGGGCCTCACCGAAGCAGTGCAGGCCATGCAGCAGCAGCCGCAGGCATCAGTGCGGCTGGAAAGAGCATCATCAGAGTTCCAAAATCTGGCGACTGGGTGGGCCACTTGGGCAAGTCGCCTTGTCTTCCCCGAAAAAGGAAAGCAGAAGGCAGAAAGCCCTCCGTCCGATCATGATTCCACCCCCGGAGGGTCCCTACCTCTGTTCTACCAGAAGACCCTCGAGACTCGCAGTCGAGAGGACCTCCTAGATCAAAGACTCTAAGAAATGAATCGGTGGATCGAGGAGCTCATCAAACGAGGTCGGCTCGACAGATTCATCCGATGCTGACCTGAAGGTAGGGAGGATCGGTCGAGGACCCAACCACAGCCAAAATCGCCAAGGAGGGAGGAACAGCCTGATGATCGGCCTCCAACCGGGATCGTCAACACCATCTCTGGAGGACACCGACGAGGAGCGGCCAGTGGATCGACCGTACCACCCAAGTGGCAAAGGACGGAAGAGTCTATAACCTTTACTGAAGAAGATACCTGGGAGATTCAATTCTCACATAATGATGTGGTTGTAGTTTCTTTAAATATTGCTGACTATGATGTACGCCGCATTCTTGTTGATAGTGAAAGTTCGGCCGACATTCTGTTTTATGATGTATTCTCAAAAATATCCATTATAGATGGTCGATTAAGGCCGATAAACTCTCCGTTGGTAGGGTTCACTGGCGATACTGTGCTAGTAGAAGGGGTAATAACTTTAACCGTGGTTGTAGGCCGGTACCCAAAGCAATCAAGAGTGCAGGTAAATTTTCTGATAGTAAGGGCGCCGTCTGCCTACAACGCAATACTCGACTGACCCGGCCTCAATGCCCTCCGAGCTGTGGTGTCGACCTACCACTTGAAGTTGAAATTTCCTACTAGCCAAGGAGTCGGAGAGGTCAGAGGAGATCAAGCCCTGACAAGACACTGCTACAACATAGCCCTTCAGAGAAAGGGACAGTCCGACCCCTATCCGGTTGATGGATTGGACACTCACGACGACCTTGCTAAAGAACGGGGTGAGCCAATTGAAGATCTTGTCTCAATTCCTTTGAACGATGGAAATGAGGAGCATGTGGTGAAGATCGGCTCTAACCTAAGAGAAGAGGTACAGACACAGCTCATTAATTTTCTACAAAAGAATAAAGATGTTTTCGCTTGAGTCCCGACGGACATGCCAGGGATTGATGCGGGAGTCATGGAACACCGCCTGGCTGTTGATCCCAAACATTGACCGACGAAGAAAAAAATCCAAAGTTATGCACTGAAAAGGCAAACGGCAATAGTTGAGGAAGTTGATAAACTCCTGGAGACTAGGTTCATCCGAGAAGTCAACTACCCGAACTGGGTCTCCATTGTGGTTCTTGTCAAAAAGGCGAATGGCAAGTGGAGGATGTATATAGACTTCAAAAAGCTAAACAAAGTCTGCCCGAAGGATAATTACCCTCTATCCAAAATTGATCAATTAGTGGTGCAACCTCGGGCCAGGAGCTTCTCACTTTCATGGATGCATTGTTCGGCTACAATCAAATCAGGATGGCACCGGAGGATGAAGAAAAAATTGCTTTTATTACTAACCATGGTCTTTATTGTTACAGGGTCATGCCTTTTGGCCTCAAAAATATAGGGGCGACCTACCAACGGCTGGTGAACAAGATCTTCAAAGAGTAGATCGGCCGCAACATAGAGGTCTACGTGGACGATATGCTTGTAAAAAGCAAATTCACAAAGAACCACGTCGCCGATCTTGAGGAGACCTTCAGCGCTCTCCAAAAATATAAGATGAAGCTGAACCCGATCAAGTGCGCTTTTGGAGTGACCTCAGAAAAATTCTTGGACTTCATGGTGTCAGGGCGTGGGATCGAGGCAAATTCAAAAATGATTCGTGCCATCCAGAAAATGACCACCCCGAAGTCAATAAAGGAAGTTCAGTGTCTTACTGGGAGAATAGCAGCTCTGAATCGCTTCATCTCAAGGTCAGTCGAGTGATGCCTGCCTTTCTTTCAGACCCTCAAGTAGCCGAAAACTTCTGTTGGACCACTGAATGTCAGCAAGTATTCAAAAAATTAAAGAGCTACCTCGGCTCACCCCCGCTGTTGGCAAAGCCCGAACCTGGAGCGGACTTGTTTCTGTACATGGTGGTCTCCACTGTGGCTCTCGCAGCAGTCCTGTTTAAGGAAGAAGCAAAAGTTCAACGGTCGATCTACTACATTAGCCGAGTATTGAGAGATGTCGAAACCAGGTATACTAAGTTAGAGAAACTAACCTATGCCTTGTTGATTGCAGCTCGAAGGCTCCGACCTTACTTTCAAGGGCACACTATAACCTGCTCACCGACCAGCCGATCAAGGCGGTTCTACATCGAGCGGATGCTTTCGGAAGGATAACAAAATGGGCAGTCGAGCTCACAAAATTTGACATCAACTATCAACTTCGGCTAACGATTAAAGCTTAGATATTAGCAAACTTCATAGTGGAGTGCACTATTCTGGAAGAGACCGAACTTGAACAAGGTGAAGCTGACAACTCAGGGCTCCAGTTGAATTTCCCTAAAGAAAGAACGGATCTCCCTGATGGTTTTTGAGCTCTCTACGTGCATGGTTCCTCCAACATGTCAGGCGCAGGTGTGGGCCTGATCTTGGTTAATCCTGAAGGAATTATTGTAGAGTACGCACTACGCTTCGAATTTCCTGCGACAAATAACGGAGCAGAATATGAAGCTCTGATTGCAGGATTGAGGATCGCCAAAGAGTTAGAAGTAGATCGGCTCCAAGTCTACAGTGACTCTCAATTGGTGGTGGGACAAGTCAACAGAAACTATGAAGCTTGGGAGGACAGTATGGTCAAGTACCTTGAAAAGGTGAAAGAGATCGTCCCTGCCTTCGGTAGCTTTGACATCAAGCAGATTCCAAGAGCAGAAAATACCAGGGCCGACCTTCTCTCCAAGTTGGCTACACTGGCTTTGGTTGAACTGCCCAAGGAAGTCTTCTTCGAGGTTCTGAAGTGCCCAAGTATGGGAGAACCGCAGCTTATGATGGAGATCAACCATGAACCCAGCTGGATTGACCCATTGGTTGCATACCTCAAGGATGGGGTTCTTCCTTCTGACGCAAAAGAAGCTCGTAAGCTTAGGAACCAGGACTCCTGATATATTCTTTATGAAGGCAAGTTGTACAAGAGGTCATACTCTTTGCCCCTTTTGAAATGTCTCTGGCCTTCTGAGGCCGACTTTGCCTTGCGGGAGGTACATGAGGGAGTCTGCGGAAGTCACCTGGGGGCTAGATCTTTATCCCACAAGCTGCTCTGACAAGGCTATTACTGGCCCACCATGTACCACGATTCCATCGAATATGTCAGAAGGTGTGATCAGTGTCAGAGATATGCAAATATCCAAAGGCAACCCACCTTCGAACTTACACCCTTAAGTGCCCCATGGCCATTTGCACAATGGGGAATGGATATCCTCGAACCTTTTCCCATGGGATCCGGACAGCGAAAGTTTCTCCTGGTGGCAATTGACTACTTCACTAAGTAGGTCGAAGCTGAACCTTTGGCAAAAATTACAGAAGCTAAGGTGCAGGACTTCATTTGGAAGTCAATTGTCTGTAGGTTCAGCCTACCCAGAACTCTCATTACTGATAATGGGCGATAATTTACTGGGGTAAGGTTTGCTGAATTTTGTGAGGATCTAAACATCTCCCATAACTTAACGTCAGTAGCCCATCCGCAAGCAAACGGTGAAGTCGAGGTTACTAACAGGACTCTGTTGCAAGGGATCAAGGCGAGACTTGAAAGGGCAAAGGAAACTTGGGTAGATGAGCTTTATCATGTGTTGTGGGCATACCAAACTACCCAAAGACTGCCCACAGGGGAGACCCCCTCTGCCTTAGCCTTCAGAATAGAAGTCGTGATCCCGATCGAACTCAAACTCCCGTCGGTGTGAGTTGTGGTATTCGACGAGCAGTGCAACTCACAGGATCTTAAAGCCAATCTCGACTTATTAGAAGAGAAGTGGGAGACAGCTCAAGTTTGGATGGTCGCCTACAGGTAGAAAGTGGCCTGCTACTACAACTCCTGGGTCAAGAGCAAGGCCTTCAGAGCAGGGGATTTAGTACTTCGGCGAGCTGCTGTCTCACAACCTCAGAATCAAGGGAAACTCACCCCTAACTGGGAAGGCCCATATGAAGTCAGGGAGGTGGTTCGGCCCGAAATGTACTATTTGAAAGAGCTCGGAGGAGCAGACCTTCCACGACCATGGAACTCAAAAGATCCACGAATGTATTACCAATAACTTTGCCTTAAATAAAAGTTTCTTTCATATTTGCATATCTTTTCTTTTGGTGTGAGCTCAGAACGACAAGGAGTAGCTCCTTCCAACAATCGAAACTAAGGATGTTAGAAATAGGAGGAGGACCTCATCCTAACACAAGCAAAGTCGAAGGTCCGATTACTTAAAGACTGGATGGGGGGAGAGGCCCTTACAATGGCCCTTATGTGCCCCCAAGTCATGTTAAGAATAGGAGGAGAACCTCATCCTAACATGAGCAAAGTCGAAGGTCCAGTTACTTAAAGATCAGATGGAGGGAGAGGCCCTTACAACGGTCCTTATGTGCCCCCACAGCCATGTTAGGAACATGAGGAGAACCTCATCCTAACATGAGCAAAGTCGAAGGTCCGGTTACTTAAAGATCGAATGGGGGGAGAGGCCCTTACAACGGCCCTTATGTGCCCCCACAGCCATGTTAGGAACAGGAGGAGAACCTCATCCTAACATGAGCAAAGTCGAAGATCCGATTATTTAAAGATCGGATGGGAGAGAGGCCCTTACAACGGCCCTTATGTGCCCCCACAGTCATGTTAGGAACAGGAGGAGAACCTCATCCTAACATGAGCAAAGTCGAAGGCCCATTTATTTAAAGATCGGATGGGGGAGAGGCCCTTACAAGACCCTTATGTGCCCCCACAGCTATGTTAGGAACAGGAGGAGAACTCATCCTAACATGAGCAAAATCGAAGCCTAGTTATCTAGAGACCGGATGAGGGGAGAGGCCCTTGCAATGACCCTTACGTGCCCCCATAGCCCTGTTAGGAATGGGAGGAGAACCTCGTCCTAACATGAGCTGAAATTGACTATGTCAGGAATAGGAGGAGAACCTCATCCTGACACAAACGAAGACCTGATCGATCAAGATCGGATGAGGAGGAAAGCCTCCTCAACGGCTCCTCTACACTCCCACGACCCCGTTAAGAGCAAAGGAAAAACCCTCGCCCAAATATAAAGAAAAAAGGAGAGGAGATAAAAAGAGAAAGTGACGAACTACACCAGTGATAAGGAAAAAATAAACTACATCAAAGATACAAGAGACTCATCTCAATGAAAAAGGAGATTCTTATCAAAAATCCTCAGTCTCTAAGAGGGAGGTCAACACAGGTTGAGGAAAAATCGACTTCCTCAAGGTAATGAAAAGTTCGAGCCCCCAAGCTTGAGCACCGAGAGGAAGCATCAAACTCACATGGCCCCGAAAAGACCTGCGGTCATGAATAAAAAGGGCAAATCAACACGATGACGACCAGGAACCTTCAAACAACATCGACATCGAACAAGATAAAAGACAAAAGAAGTTCGGTAAACGATGACTTAATGCAAGAATGGACAAGGTAATGGAAAATTTCTTTTTCATTTCATTAGTGAAGCGTACATTACAAAGCCTTGAAGGCCGAAGAAAGAAAAATGATAAAAAAAAAAAGAATACATGGAAGAACGAAAGATAAAAGAAGCTCTAAGAAAGCTCGGCTTCTTCCAACTTCAAGCTCTCAATTCCAGTCCTTATTAGGAATTGCTTTAAGTTTTCGACTTCTTCTTTCAGTTTCATCTTTGTAGCAGCATCTTCTGATACATCTGGTGGAACCATCGACTTTCACCCTCCGACTCCCGAAGCCTCTTCCTCAGAACCTCAGACTCTGCCTCAGCATCCTTGACCACCTACTGCTCGTGGGCTACTTGAATCTTCAGCTGCTGCAGTTCGGCCTTCTCCTGCCCAAGGGCCACAGACAGTTCTGCCATGGTCTCTCTTAAGGAGCAGAGCTCATCAGAGCCTTGTGCAGAGATGGGCTGGACTCTCTCAGACAACTACCTCTGAAGGCAGACAACTTCGTCGGTCGCCGTCTTGAGCTTCCTTCGGTAGTCCTCTACTTGCCCACACCAGCCGACTTGATAGGCATTGTAGTTCGCCTCAGCATCCTGCAGCTGCTTTTGAAGGTCGGAGAATTTTTTCAACCAGTCTCGATCACGTTCGGCCTGAGTTGCGAGCCAGGATGAGCTCCCTTCCAACTGGCCGATCTTCTTCCATGCAGCCGTCAGCTCGACTTCAAAGGAACTGATCTTGGAAGCCTGGGTCCAAGATCGGTTGCTGGCACATTTTCGGAGTTCCCCAAGCTCCGTCACGAAGTCAGCCTTCCTCCAGATGTAGTCCATGAGACCCTTTTCTGGAGGTCCCAAAAGCAAGTAGCCTTCGCAGTGACTTCCGAATGGCTCTTCCTCAGTCAGTGAAGTTCGTCATCTAGCTTCTTGGATTTTTTCATCAAGTGACGAACTTTCCTTCTGAGGTCCCGGATCATCGACTTCAAAGGAATTTTCTGTGGTAGGGGAAGAGCTTCGACAGGGCACTGTCGTTGGGAGACAAGAGCACCACAACTCAAATTAGTGCAAGAAGATAAAAGAGAAAGAAAAGAGTATAGAAGAAGAAAAAGGAGCTCTTTGTAAAGAAAAATTCGATTTCATTGATTAAATAGTTTTTAAGTACAAGAGAATGAAAAAAAGTTGCCACAAAGGAAAAATACAAAATTAGAGGTTTTAGACCTCTGGGACAAAAGTGGAGGAGCTCGATGCCCCCAGAAGGTCGGTCACGGTAGCCGCGGCGGTCGAAGAGGTCCCGACTGGAGGAGGACCGACAGCGGCATCGGAAGGTCCAGCTTCATCGTCGGATGCCTCATCCAGGAAGCTGAGGTCTAGTTCGAAAAACTTTCCGACCACCTTCTCTTGGCAGAGCTCGAAACCCTTGATGAAGGCATCCTGGCCAAACTGGACCTGTAGATCCTCCATCTCGGAGGAGGTCTTGAACTCCTCCACTGCTTGGGCCCCTGCCTCCGAGACTAGGGACGGGATCTGCGCCTTCAGCTCGAGATCTGCATCTTCAGTTCGAAGACCTCGACCTCTGCCTTCTTTCTTTCCTTCTCCAAGGCGGCCCTCAGATCAGACGAGGTTTGTCCCTCTTCTGTAGCACCTCCTGGAGACTTGTGACCTCAGCGATCTTCTCCTTGAGGCGAGCGGCCTCAGCCAGGCAACCTTCCTCCACCCGGGCTGCCTCCCTCTTGGCGTTCTTCATCGCCTCAACGTTGGCGATGAGCTGGTGTCCAATCTGCAAGAGAGGCCGGGGAGTCAATATAAAGGCTGAGTAAACTAAGTAAAGAAGCAAGAAGAAGAAAAAAGTGAATTGACCTACCTCGAGAAAGGATCCCAAAGAGTCCCAGACCCGCTGCTCAAGATCAGCAAGGACGATCCTATGGATGACCTCGGGTAGAATGCACCCTTCGATCAGCCTCTTTATTAAATCCCTATTGTTGAAGGAATTTTCTCCCAGATCTTCCTCGGAGCCGTCGGCCCCTCGATGGCAGCCTTGCGACTGCAGCTCTTGCAGGCCAGGGTCTTCTTTCTCCATCTCCTTTCGGCCCCCGGTGCCCCCTCGGGATGAGCCTCTGGAGCGGGAACCTTGATCGGGGGCTCCGTGAAGAGGCTTGGGGGACTTTGGGCTCGACGTCAGAGGGGGCGTTGACGGCAACAGCCACCTGAGCAAGCACGGTCGAGCTCGTCTCTTCTGTCCTGGCTCTCTTCGCCGACCCCAAAGTCACGGTGCCTTTCCTCTTGTGGATCTTGAGACCCTGGGCTAACCTCTGAGCCACGCCTGTGTCCATGTCTGCAATAATAGAAGATCGACATGGCTCAAAAATAGAATAAGAGAAAGAGAAAGTAGCAATATATATATATATATAATTATATATATATATATAATAATGATAGTACTGGTAGGGTCAAGAGGGCTCAGGCCGACGTTGAATAAGAGTTGTTCCTTCAGAAGGTCAGAAAGGAGGGGGGTTGGATAGGCCTTGAGCTTATTGGAGGCTTCGAGGTCATCCCTTTCCAGGCTAGAAGCCCGACGGATGAAATCCCTTAGAGAGCCCCAGGGGGGTAATCCCAGCTCCAAGGTTGCGCATCAGACTAGAAGTACCTCTCCTTCTAGTTGTGGATAGAAGAGGGGGCACCTTTCAACAACCTCTTTCTACAGAACTGGGGGAGAAGTACCACCAGTCCTTTGCCGAAGGGTGATGCTTGAAAGTATAGAAATTTCTAAACAGAGAAAGGGTTGGCTGGACTTCAGCTAGATGACAGAGGGAAAGAAACCCTATCAGAAATCTAAAGGAGTTCGGCACTACAGAAACTAAAAAAATATTTAAAAAGTGGAAGAGAGCAATGACAAAAGGTGGTAGCGGAAGTCGAAGCCCGGTGCGGAAAGCTTCGTGGTATAAACAGAAGTAGCCAGGGGGAGGAGCGCTGGCCCGACCAGTTGGCTCAGGAAGCTCCAGCTCGTACTCCGGAGGAACTCCATACTGAATCCTAATCAGTGAGAGTTCCTCCGGAGTCAGAGAGCTGGGGATGGTGTCTGGTACAAAGACTGGATGAGGTTCATCTATAGAACTAAGGTTTTGGGGTGTTGGGACGGACGAACTCCTAGAACTGCTAGAGGAAGAAGTGTTGGAGGACATTATGAATCGAGCAAAAATCCTAAAAATCCTGAAAAAATTGGAAAAAATAAGAGATGGGGTGCTCGTGGAAAACTGAATAGGCAAAATGTAACAGAAGAAAAATAAAAGAAAAACAGCAAGAGAAAAAATGAAGAGGAGAGTTCTGGAACTAACCTAGGCTGGTCCGAGAAGTGTAGAGATGCAGAGATGGGGATCGACTCGAAGAACGCCTAAGGCCGAAAGGGATGGAACTCTCGGGGAAGAAGAAGGGCACCAACAGGACTCTTAGGCAAAGTGAAATTTTTGGAAGGGGGGAGTGGGTTTAAATAGGCAACAGGGTCCGTGCAGTAATGATTGTGGATCTCCTCTGGCCGACCTACACTCGCCCGTGTCCCACTCACCATGGCAGGCGACTGAAAATGGCTGACAGCTGACAAAATCATTATTGCACCATACCTAGAGCAATGCTCCAGTAGAAATTTCAAAAAAATCTTTTCGGATCACCTCGATTTGAAAAGGCTCTGGCACCAGCATGCCAAACACCAAAATATCTGGAAACCATCGAGTGCAAAAATCAAGGGAGGCAACTTCGGCTGTGAAAATTTTTCTGTACTTCCTTCATTTGGAACCAAAACTCAAAAGTAGGGGGATTGGTGTTGGGTATAAAATATCCCCAGCTGAAGTTTGTAAAAGGCCGATCCTTCTAGGGTTTTTCTATCTTCCGATCTTGTGTGGCGTCTTTCTGAACTCCCTCGACCGTCCAAGCTTCTATAATACCATCCGGACTTCTCCGACAATGAGCTTCTCCATTCATCTACCAGACTGCTCCAAATGCTCTCTGGGCTTCACTATCAGTCGATTTTCTACAGTGATCGATTATTCTCTAAATCCCTTCCAGACTTCTTCTAGCCACGGATGACTCTACTCCGAACATCTTCGAACTTCGTCAATATCCAGCTTCTCCGACAATGGGATTTTTATAGTAACCAAACTCCATCCAAGTTTCTACGACGGTCGACCACCCTCCGGATTCCATCTGAGCTCCTACGAGAACCGGATTTCAGCCGAACTCCTACAGTGGATGGATTCCAGATGAATTTCGACAATGAAAGGGCTCCACCAGCCGGATCTCTATTCTGAACTTCTACCGCAAGCAGTCTACTTCGAACTTCTACTACAGGCGGTCTACTCCGGATCTCTACTGTAAGCGAATTCTATCCGAGCCTCTACTGTAAACGAATTCCTTCCGAACTTCTATTACAGGCAGACTTCAGTCGAGCTTCTTCATAGCCGGATCCCAGTCGAGCTCCTACAGTGGATGGATCCCAGACGAGCTTCTACAACGGGACAGGCTCCACCAGCCAGGTCACTACTCCGAGCTTTCACGATAATCGATCTTCGATCGAGCTTCTACAATAAGCGACCTCCTTTCAGCCTTCTACAAGAATCGAACTCTGTTTGAACTTTCATAGCGGATAGATTTCGGACGAACTTCTACAACAGACGGGCTCCAACAACTGGATTTCTACAACGATCGATCATCTCTGGTGTCTACCGTACCTCCCCAGCCATCAATCTTCAATAGCATCAGCTAGACTTCAACAACGCCATCCGAACTTCCACAGGATCCTCCAGACACCTCTAGCGGACGAACCTCCCCAACGCCACCCGAAGTCCACTGTCGGTCGACCCTCTGTCAAATTCCTCTTGAAATTGGACTTCCCCAATAGAAAGTCCCCATCTGAGCTTCTACAGCAGATGACTCCCACTTGCAGCATCAGCGCTCTAGGCATCCAACAATAATAGACCCGTCAGCAACCTCGAAAACATCCGAGCTTCTCCTGGATTGATGAGACAGAGAGCCATTCCACTCCATCAGACATCCCAGTCGAGCTTCAACCGATAGATCCAAACTCTCTGGCAAGTCACAACAATGGCCACTACCCTACTCCACTCTCTGTAATGAATTCCGCGTGGCTCCACCACTCTCTAGCAAGTCACAACAATGGCCACTACCCTACTCCACTCTCTGTAATGGATTCCGCATGGCTCTACCACTCTTTGGCAAGTCACGATAATGGACACCACTTCACTCTCCGTAACAAACTCCACGTGGCCCTGAACGGCCCCCTGATGCCACTACTCTTCGTAACAAACTCTGCGTGGCCCAGAACGGTCCACTACCAGACAGTTATAGACATCACTATCAATTAGTTATGCTCTCCGTCTATAAAAAGAGACCCCCAGATACGTTCTTCTCTAAGCTCTAAACTCTATCTCGATACTCTATCAAAATCCCATTTGAGCACTCCATTTCTATTGAAGCAGAGTACTGACTTGAGCGTCGGAGAGTCTTGCCGGAGCACCCCCAACTCCAGTTTAAACTTCCCTTGCAGGTCCCGACGGCGGCCACGGTCATCTCAACTCCAGCTTCTCCAGCGTCGGCAGAATTCTGCACCAACATCTGCAAAGAAGCAGAAGGTAGATGAGAAAAGGAAGAAGATGGAATCGAAGAAAAAGGCTGCTGAAAAAGAAAAATATTTTCACTCCAATTCAGACGGCTATTGAAATAAAACTATCCTAGTACCTGGCCACCCTGAAGAACAAGAAGGATGGTCCTTCTGGAGGTATGCTCGTTATAGAATCTAATCTTACGATTTTCTCTGCATCCAGTTGGGTACTTGACTCTGGTTCTAGTGCTCATTTGTGCACTTCTATGCAGGGTCATGTGGAGAGCAGGAGGCTGAGAGATGGGGATATGATCCTACGCATCGAGAATGGAGCAAGAGTTGCTGTGTGGCCATGGGAACCTATCCTCTGCAATTACCATTAGGATTAGATTTAGTTCTTAAAGATTGTTATTATGTGCCTACAGTAAGCAGGAATTTGATTTCTGTTTCATGTTTAGCACAAGAAGGCTATGTGATTAGCTTTCATAAAAATCATTATAACATGTTTTATGAAAATAATAAAGTTGCAAATAATTTTCTTATTAATGGTCTCTATCAGCTACATATTGATGTATCTGTATTTCATATCAAGCAAAATGTGAATGCCATGAGAATTAAAAGGCCTAGAGATAGTCTAAATGATAGGTATCTGTGGCACCTAAGGTTAGGTCATATAGCGGAAGACAGGGTTAACAAATTGGAGAAATTCGAGCTATTAAGTCCATTGACTTCTGAATCATATCTAGTTTGTGAATCATGCCTTCAAGACAAAATGACCAAGCTCCCTTTTGTGGGACATAGGAAAAGGGCCACAGACCTACTTGCCCTAGTACATACGGATGTGTGCGGCCCATTTGATTTGCCGGCTAGAGGCAACTATATCTACTTCATTACCTTTACCGATGATATGTCTAGGTATGGGTATGTGTTTCTAATGAAACACAAATCTGAAGCCTTTAAAAAGTTCAAAGAATTCAGGCATGAGGTAGAAAACAAACAAGAAAGCCCATTAAGGTTCTTCGATCAGATCGAGGAGGTGAATACCTTAGTCGGAAGTTTCTAGACTATCTTAAAGACAATGGCATAGTTTCTCAATGGACTCCACTTGAAACGCCATAACTCAATGAGATTTCAGAACAGAGAAACCGGATCCTATTAGATATGATCCATTCCATGATGAGCTTCACGGACCTCCCTAAGTTTTTTAGGGACATTGTCTCATGACAGCAATATATGTATTGAATAGGGTTCCCTCTAAAACTGTTCCTACCATACCGTATGAGATATGGCATGGTAAAAAATCAAGTCTGAGACATCTCAGAATTTGAGGTTGTCTGGCTCATGTCAAGAGACAGCAGGCGGACAAGTTAGAGTTCAGATCTTTTAGAGCTCGATTCATAGGATATCCTAAAAAATTATTAGGATACTATTTCTATATTTCAGAAGATCATAATGTGATTGTGAATCGACATGCTATTTTTTTTGAAAAATAGTTTATTCAAGATAGTGGCATCAAAAGAATAATTAAGCTCAAGGAGAATGTCTCCCAAGAGCAACGAGCTAAAGAACCTGAGGAACCCAATCAATTGGAACCAGTCCTAACACAACCTCTTCCACCTCGTAGATCGACTAGAATTTCCATCCTCTTAAAAGGTACTCAGGTACTATACAAGAGAAAATATTTCTCACGGGAAATGGGGCTCATGGTGATGTTGGGAATAGTGTCCCAAAGTCAATCGTCAGCCTGTTGACGGTTGTACTCATTTTTGTATTTGTACATGAATTATAAATTAATAAAAATTATTTTGATATTTTTCATCACAAAATTTTTCATCTTCTAATGAACTCCTATGTTGTGGTGAAGTCCTTAGGACTATTTAGACTTGACAAAGGAGGATTTATCGTTTAGTCCTTAAATCTGTTTGCGACCAAATGATACGTTGTTACCAAGGATGATAATGTTTATCAAGCATAGGTCGTTGTGTGCCATATAGGTTGGCTGTCCTCTTAACCAATGAGTGTGGAGACACTGGTATGGCATACAGGTGAGATGTAAAGGTACATCTGCATTGAATGTGACCGACTCTGGAGCTATTTCTGCTGTCAAGATTTGCTCCGATGGAATATGGGTATAATATCCCTCCGACCTGAGACCGCCATGGTGACTTGCAAGCAACTCACTGCACTTAGGCACTGGACTATCTGTATTTTTAATTCAGTGATGGAAGGCTGCTGGGTGTAGTCAAGTACTTGACTTGTCGGTGCGTGTGTCAAGATGGGATTGACCACTCCAGTTTATGAGCTGTGTACAGTCATGTTTCAATTTAACAAAACTTTAGCCAGGGTAGCCCTTGTGAGGAGTCACAGGACTGTTTGAGTTAAGCACGATTCGGATGATCTGATCAGGTTTGACAGTTTAACCCTGAGTCGTCCTAAACACAGGGGTCAAAAGATAAATTATACAGTAACCATATTCATGTAGGTTCTGAGTGTTGCGATTGTGACTCTTTGATCTATCCAGATGTTGGGTACCATTGCTAGATGGTCACTTCGATTAGTACAGGAATTGGTTCCTGTGCTACCGGCTTAGGTTCGAACCTGCGGGGTCACACACATTAGAGGTTCCTATCTGATCTGATGGCTGATGTAGAATCTTACATGTTTGGGACTCAGTGATCGAGAATCAAGATTCTCTGATCATGAGTTCCACACATTATGGGTACCGGGGTCAAGAGTCCTACTGGTTGGGATTTTTCGATCAGGGTTACATATCGATGAATTCTGATGCTTGATTGCCCATCGGATTTGGACTCAGTATTTATGAGAGGTTTAATTAGTGATTTGATCACTAGTTAACTCAATTTAATTGAATAATTATTTTTGTATCAAGTCCAATTGAATTGGATTCAGTTGGGTTTGACCTGATTAGGTTAAGAGTTGACCTAATCATCGAGATGGTTTGGTCCCTGATTTGATCAGCGATTGGGCTTAGTCAATTTCTGATTTGATTAGGATTTTATTGAGCCTAATTAAGCTTAATTAAGTTGGATTTAAATTAGTCTAATTGGACCTAACTTATTTGGTTCAATTAGGTTGGTTTAAATAATTAAACCACCTTGACCCAATCTCCATGCGCCACCTCACTTCCATTGCACCCATTTGAATTCATGAGAAAGAACTTCTCATGAATTTTTTCCTCACGCCAAGCCCTCTCCATGCCCCACTTTAATGTGCCAAATGGATGGATAAGGATGATTGGTTGGCCATTCAAATTCAAAATAAAGTTTGAATTTGAATGGGCAATCAATCTTTGCACCTTATCTCTTTTTTTATGCCCTATTTATTACATGAGAAAAGGTTTCTCATGAAATCACTCCATGCACAATTTAAGCCATGCCTCATGCCTTTAGTAGATAAGGTATGAGTTGGTGTCCATTTGAATTCAAAATTTAATTTGAATTCAAATGTGCAATTACTCATCTTTATCCTTTCTTTTGGATAAGACGTTTGTTGTTGTTATAAAAGGAGGAGAAGAGTGGGGTGTGCAAGAAGAAGATTTTTGAAAAAAAATTTTGGGGCGTGAGAAGTCTTGTGCTGAGAAGGAAGTCCATATCCTTCCAAGAGAAAAAGAAAGAAAAAAAAAAAGTGGGTACAAGATTTTCGGTGAGTTCCCTAGAGTTTTAGCCTGGGGTTCGGGAAGTGAAAAAGTGAGCTACGAGTGTCGTGAGCCCATAAAATCTTAGAAAGATCTTCAACATCCTCTCAAGCACATCTGTTAATGATTCAGAGCATCCAAAGAATCGACAGACATCGATCGAAGGAGTTCGATCAGCATCGGCCATCAAAAGGGCTCTACAACGAGCTAGCACTCGTGAGGAGTCGATCAGATCGGGAGCTTCATGTGGACAATCCGTAGAGGCCAGACATGCTGTGTGGTTATATCGTAACGATCAGACTCTCTCGACAGTGATCAGATTGCGGCGATCTACTATCCACACAAAGGTATTGTGTTCTGAACATATTACAGTAAAGTGTTTACTGTTCGAATTTGAATTTCAAATTTAAATGAATGCATGCTATACATCATATTTAGATTCTAGTGTAGGATAAATTTATGTTAATTAATTAAATTAATTAATAATTTTTTCTGTAAAATAGTGATTTTGAAAAAGTTTTAAAATTACCATTTTACCCCTGCACTGAATTTTCCCCCAAATGGTATCAGAGTGGGTTCTTAGATATGATATATATATTTGCATGCGTAGATTAAGTTGTAATCTAAAAGTTTAAATTTAAAATTTGAAATTTAAAATTTAAAATTTGAAATTTGAAAGTTGTTTGAAATTCAAAGTTCAAAAATTTAAAATTCAAAATTTGAAATTTGAATTTGAAATTTAAAATTCAAAAATTTGAAATTCAAAATTTGAAATTTGAAATTTAAAATTTAAAAATTTAAAATTTGAAATTTGAAATTTGGTTGAAATTTTAAATTTGAAATTCAAAATTTAAAATTCAAAATTTGATATTCAAAATTTGAAATTCAAATATTTGAAATTTGTTTGAAATTTCAAATTCAAAATTTAAAATTTGAAATTTAAATTTAAATTTTGAAATTGGTATATTTAGATATACTTGATCCAAGTAGCAAGTAATCGAATTGGGTTGGTTGCTATGGTCGTTCGGTCATAGGAGAAAAGCAGGGTTTAAAGGCCCTCTCCTCTTATTCGATGGGGTCTCCTATGGCGGTAGGGGTGCCGCTGCAATTATATCCCATGCAGATGAAGCAGTGAAAAAATTAATTGTAAAGGTTCAATTATGAAATTTATCATGAATGTGTTAGATTAGATCTAAAAGAATATTCATGATTTATTTTGATTGAGTTATTTTCTGTTATGTAATTAGCAATGGGATTGCTATTTATGAAATGTGCTGATCTATTTGTGAAATAAGTCAACATATTTGTGAACAGAAAATAAAACCTTTCAAATTTAAAAATTATTTTCGAAATACCAAACCCTGACCCATCAGCCTAAATACTTAATTAAAAGAATTAAGTGTTGTCTAGTAGGTCTAGAATTGTGAATAAAGACCTAAGATAATTGCATAAACTTGTGGGTCAATGGGTTAGAAGGATTAGATCCATAATTGAGTTAGACCTAAGGTTAGCTTAAAGAAATGGACTAAATTAGAGTAATTGGTCAAATCTAATTAAAAGTTGAATTAGATTAGGTCAAAGATACTCTAGACTCAACTCCAATAGTTGTAGTTGAATGGGTCCATGTCTTTAACTAGACCAAGATGGACTTAATTCATGGCTACATGATGGAACCCTATTTACTAAGTTGATCAAATTAAAACTAATGAACCGGTTGGTGTCTAAGGTAAGTTTGGCAGTTTGACCAGTGGTTTTTAAGCGGGAGCTACTCGCAGTGATTTGATCTCTGACGCGTTAATGGCTTATCCCACCACTGATCTCACTTACCTAGCCAACCTAGTGAATTAGATTTTGATTAGATCACTTGGTGATTAGGGCTCACCCATGTCATTAGGTAAATCAGTTTGACTGATTTAGGTGCTCCTAATGCCAGCTTTAATTAAATCTTTTTTTAATCTGACTTGATGAAGTCAGTGGGAGGATTGAAATTGGCTGGATATTTTCTTCTCATCTATCCTTTAATAAAATCCTCAAAAATTATTAGGTCCCTAAAAATGATTAAGTTATATTGATAACTAAGTCATAGCCTCCCATTAAGTGAGTGATAATGAGTCCATTAGTTTAATAATCATTGGAGGCCCAAAGGCCTGGTGCTTATTGACTAATGGAATTATCATTCATAATATGATAATTTAGTTTGAGTCTTTCTGATGGTGGTGAGGTTGGCCGGCCAAAGTCGGACCTGATCATTTATTGGTCTGATTCACCAAATCAAATCATGTTAATGGTTGGACCTAACCAGATCTTTTCAATGGAGGCCAAAGCCTACTGATTAGGTTCTGGGGCAAAATCAATTACTAGAAATTGTTTAGAGAAACAACTGTTATGAACCTACCCACAGATGCACATGGGTTGACGAACCAAAGTTGGGCTCGGTGTAGTCTCTGTGGATTCTAGTACCCACTAAGGAATTAAAGTAATTCCTCAAATTGGAGGTTGAGGCTACTAGTTCGTAAAAATACTGGGAGAAACTTTAGATTAAAGTCCAAGTCTTTAGTATTTATAATTTATGTACTAATAGAGGTCTGATTTTTCTTTATTCAGTTATGGCCACTTCCCTGTCCCTCCGGTCATTATTAGATAATGACAAGCTCATGGAACCTAATTTTGATAGCTGGTATCGAAAATTAAAAATCGTCCTTGAGCATGAGCGGATCCTTTATGTAGTAACGGATCCAGCACCTGAGGAGCCAGCCCCAAACGTTAGAGGGACGGTCCGAGACACTTATCAGAAGTGGCTCAACGACCGCACCACCGTTCGGTGCATTATACTGGCGACAATGAATGATGAGTTCAGCCACAGGTTCGAGAATGCCCAGCCACAGGAGATGCTTCAAATGTTGAATGACTCCTTTGGCACGTCTGATGACGTTGAAAGGCACAAAACTAGTTGTGCTATTTTCAATGCTCGGATGAGGGATGGAGCCTCAGTCACTGATCATGTACTGTACATGATCGAAATGATTGAGCACCTAACTAAACTGGGCTTTCCCCTGCACAAGCAGTTCGGTAAGGATGCGATCCTTAATTCATTGCCTAAGTCCTTCCTTCCTTCCTTACTCATTTTTAGATGACAAAGCCTGCAGTGAACTACCATGGTTTGTTGGGGTTGCTGCAGAACTTTGAGAAGGATCACCAGCTCCATAAGGAGTCGGTGAATGTTGTGGGAGGGTCTTCTTCTGGTCGTCGACCCTTTAAGAAAGGGAAGAAGAAGAACAAGAAGAAGAAGAATAAAAAGATGCAGCTGCATGCTGGGACGTCTGCACAGGGTCAGACCAAGAAGTGCAAGCCCGACCAGAGCCAGGCGAAGTGCTCCTTTTGCAAGAAGCAGGGGTACTGGAAGAGGAACTGTCCTCTATACATTGCTTCCCTGGACCCGAACAGGCCGAAGAAGAAGCAAGGTACTTATATGATAATACCTTGCAACTTTTCCATTTGTGATACTACTGCCTGGGTATTGGATACTGGAAGCCCTTATCATATTTGCAATTCGATGCAGGGTCTGCAGGTCAGTAGGAGATTTGATGAAGGGAGAGATTCCTAAACATTGGAGATGGAAGCAAAGTTCCAGTTCTAGCATTAGGAATCATGATGTTGCTCCTTAGATTGATTTTGATGATTACAAAGCAGTTGAAGGAGTACTAATGATTTTCACTTGAAAAAGACTTATTGCTCTTCAGGGGCAAAATTATAATTTTACCAAAACTCTGATTTGAAAGCATCAAATGATAGAACAAAAGATTTGTGATCCATTGGTGAAAATTTTATTATTTTTGGACTTATATTTTGAAAGATATGCATGTTTGAAAATCATGAGTCGACCCATAAGTCAACTCATGGCACAATGAGCTGTTTGGCACACAAATTTTTTGGCTTGGCACAACCTGTGTGAGTCGACTCCCAAGGCATGAGTCGACCCATGAGTCGACCCCTGCTGCTTTTAGGCCAAAAATCATAGAACCTTGTCTTCTGGTTGTTTTCTGTTGTTCTTCCATAGAGGTCGACCCATGAGTCGACCCCCAGGCATAAGTCGACCCATGAGTCGACCCCTGTGATGGGATTTTTTCACAACGGCTAGTTTTTTAACCATTTTAAGTGCTTTTAATGCTCATTTATTATGGTCTAACGGCTCTATTTCAGCCTAGAATATTTTTACTATTTTCTGAAGCTATAAAAGGGACAAAAAGGTGGAAATCAAAAAGAAGAATAAGAAGAGAGATTTTGAAAAAGAAATTTCAAGCAAACTTTTCAGCCCTAAGCAAAAGCTCACTCAAAGCATTCAAGAAGCCTTTGATCCAAGCTCACCAACTCCTCAAGTGCACATTCAAGTCTCCAACCACCTTGAGGAAATCCAAAAGGGTCTTCTTCTCTTTGAGTAAAGTATATTTAAAGTCATATTCGCTCATTAAAGGAGCTTTCTAGGTACTTATTTGTGCTATTGATTGTTATACTCAGTTTGAGTGATTGGTTTTGTTTTGGAGGGGTTCTAAAATAAGAGAAGGTTGATCCGAACCTAGAATCGGAGTGTATTGGGTTGACTTGTACCTGAAAAATAAGTGGTCTAGCTTGGGATAGCTAGAGTCGGAGTTTCCGATTGTGTATTCGAGTTGAATACAAGATTAGTGGATTGAAATTTTCAAGTAGGAGCTTGGGGAGTGGATGTAGGTGCAAGGTTGGCACTGAACCACTATAAATCTTTTTATTTGGTGTGTGTCTAATTGCTCTTCTTTATCTCTTCATTATTCTCTTGCATTCTTGCTCTTGCTATTAGCCTTGAATTAATTCTACTCACTCTATCTATTTAGCTTTGTCGAACATTTCTCATAAGTCATAAGTTAAGCTTAAAATTTTTAGAAACCCAATTCACCCCCCCCTCTTGGGTTGCATAGCTGGGCAACAAGTGGTATCAGAGCTCGGTGCTCTAGCCCTTCTTTGATCTAAACAATCAAAGAGCCAAAGATCTATGGCAACTCATGTCGGCACTTCTCTAGCCGAGGGGCAATCCACCAACCGACCTCCACTTTTCAATGGGTCTAATTACACCTATTGGAAAGCTCGGATGAAAATATTCATTCAAGCACTCGACTATGATATGTGGAGTATCATAGTGAACGGTCCTCACACACCCACTAAAATTATAAATGGTGAGGAATCAACCAAACCCGAGAAAGAATGGGATGAGGTTGATAAGAAGATGGCCCAATTAAATGCTAAAGCAATGAATGTTCTTTATTGTGCTCTTGATGCAAATGAATTTAATCGCATTTCTACTTGCTCATCTGCTAAAGAAATATGGGATAGGTTAGAAGTAACCCATGAGGGAACCAATCAAGTAAAGGAGTCTAAAATCAACATGCTTGTGCATAAATATGAATTGTTTAAAATGGAGCATGATGAGTCCATAACCAGAATGTTTACTCGCTTTACTGATATTATTAATGGTTTAAAGAGTCTTGGTAAGTCCTATACTAACAGTGAGCTTGTAAGAAAGATTCTCAGGTCCCTACCAAGAACTTGGGAAGCCAAAGTGACTGCCATCCAACAAGCTAAGGACTTGAACATTCTACCCTTGGAAGAGCTTCTTCGATCATTGATGACTCATGAGCTGAGCATGAAGCAACATCAAGAGGAAGAAGTCAAAAAGAAAAGAACCATTGCCCTCAAATCCACAGCTCCACCAGATGAAAAAACTGATGACACTGAAGATGAAGAACAGGATGAAGAGATGGCACTCATTACCCGAAGATTCAAGAAATTTTTTAGAAAAAGAAAATAGGGGATGAAGAAGAGGCCATTCACAAAAGGGGAACAGAGCAAAGAAAAAGAGAAAGACCAACCTCTTATCTGCTACAAATGCAAGAAGCCGGGACACTTCAAATCCGAATGCCCACAACTGAAGAAAGGTCTCAAGAAGTACAAGAAGAAGGCCATGATGGCCACTTGGAGTGCGAGTGATGACTCAAGCTCCGATGAGGAAAACTCAACCGAACAAGCCAACCTGTGCCTTATGGCACACAAAAATGAGGTAATTTCTGAAACTCCTAGTGACTTTACATTTGAAGAATTACATGAAGCTTTCTATGATTTAGTTGATGAATTAAAGAAACTAGGAATGAAGAACAAAGAGCTAAAATTGAAAAATCAATCTTTATTGAAATAAACTGAAAATATTTCAATTGAGAAATCCACCCTGCTTCAAGAAAATCAAAGCTTAAAGAATGAAATTGCCAAGCTAAAACCAATAGTAGAAAAGTTCACCTTGAGTTCAAATAAACTCAATATGATTCGTGATAATCAAAAAGCCGTGTATGATAAGGCTGGACTTGGCTATAACCCCTTGAAGAAACAAAAATATCTGAAAAATATTTATGTAAACTCTTTAAGTAACAAGTCTTCTAATATTACTTGCTTCAAATGTGGTAAAGTAGGACATAAGTCATACACTTGCTTCTCTAACAAGTCTGCAAACTCAACTATAAAGAAAATATGGGTTCCAAAAGGAACCATTATGACTAACCAAAAAGGACCCAAGAAAGCTTGGGTACCTAAAACAAAAACTTGACTTTTGCTTGTAGGTGTGTCTAACATCCCAAGGAGGAAACAGGAAATGGTATCTTGACAGTGGATGCTCGAGACACATGACTGGTGATGAATCTCAATTCATCACTCTTGATGCTAAGGATGGAGGGATGGTCACCTTTGGAGACAATGGCAAAGGAAAGATCATCGGTATAGGTAACATTGGTATCACTTCCTCCAAATACATTGAAAATGTTTTGTTAGTAGATGGTTTAAAGCATAACTTACTAAGCATTAGTCAATTTTATGATAAAGGATATAAAGTTGTTTTTGAATCGTCTGTTTGCATTGTAACTAGTCCTATTAATGATGGCATTAAATTTATTGGACATAGACATGGTAATTGTTGGGTATAAAATACCCGCAGCCAAAATCGACAGCAGAACGGCCCCGCCCGGACTCCTACGGGAGCCGGGCTCCTCCATCGACAGCGGAACGGCTCCGCCCGGACTCCTACGGGAGCGGGCTCCTCCATCAACAGTAGAACGGCTCCGCCCGGACTCCTACGGGAGCCGGGCTCCTCCATCAACAGCGGATCGGCCCCGCCCAGACTCCTACGGGAGCCGGGCTCCTCCATCGACAGCGGAACGGCTCCGCCCGGACTCCTACGGGAGCCGGGCTCCTCCATCAACAGCAGAACGGCTCCGCCCAGACTCCTACGGGAGCCGGGCTCCTCCATCGACAGCGGAACGGCTCCGCCCGGACTCCTACAGTAGCCGGGCTCCTCCATCAACAGCAGAACGGCCCCGCCCAGACTCCTACGGGAGCCGGGCTCCTCCATCGACAGTGGAACGGCTCGCCCGGACTCCTACGGGAGCCAGGCTCCTCCATCAATAGTAGAACGGCTCCGCCCGGACTCCTACGGGAGCCGGGCTCCTCCATCGACAGCGGAACGGCTCCGCCCGGACTCCTATGGGAGCCGGGCTCCTCCATCCACAGCAGAACGGCTCCGCCCGAACTCCTATGGGAGCCGGGCTCCTCCATCAACAGCAGAACGGCTCCGCCCGGACTCCTACGGGAGTCGGGCTCCTCCATCAACAGTAGAACGGCTCCGCCCGGACTCCTACGAGAGCCGGGCTCTGCCATCGACAGCAGGGCGGCTCCGTCCGGATCTCTACGGGAGCCAAGCTCCGTCCTCAGTCTCCGACCTCAGTATCGGCTGCTGGAGCCAGACTCCACCCACGACCTCGACCGACAGGGGGATTCCTCCCGGACTCCTACAAAGGCCGAACTCCGACCACTATCGAGCCTCGATCAACAGATCCGCTTCCCTTGGCAGATCATGATAACAACCATGATCCTATTCCACTTCCTATAGCGGATTTCGTGCGGCTCCGTCATCCCCTGCGGCGGACCCATTACTCTCTGACAGGCTGTGTCAACAACTATGATGCTGCTCCGCTCCCTGCGGCAGGTGCTGCACGATCCCACTACTCGCTGACAACTAGCAGCAACGGACGCCGCTCCACTACCTGCAGTAGGCCCTACGTGGCGGGCTGTGACGATGGCCACGGGTCTACCCCACTATCTTTCGCAATCAATTTTCCTGACCATGGGCGGCCCACTACCAGGCGGTTACAAACGTCGCCATCAATCCATTTGCCTCCTCCGCCTATAAAAGGGAGACCCAGATACGTTATTCTCTAAGCTCCTTTTCCCTATCTCAAAACTCTGCTAAATTCTCCGTTCGAGCACTCCATTCTTGTTGAGGCAGAGAACTGACTTGAGCGTCGGAGGGTCTTGCCGGAGCAACCCCACCTCCAGTTTAGACTTCCCTTGCAGGTCCCGGCGGCGACCGCGGCTTCCCCGACTCCAGCTTCTCCGGTGCAAACGGATTTTTGCACCAACAGGATTGGCGCTAGAGGAAGGGGTGTGTCTTCGCAGCACCCTTGTTCTTGAAGGAGCGCTCAACGGACCCGCTTCCGGCCATCTTTTCCGGCATCCAATCCTCTTTTCCCCATCCGATGCCCTCCCGTGAGGTTTCTGCACAACTACCTCCGGCTATGGTTGCTGATAAAGGGTGGCCGGATGACCAGCCTTCGCCGGATTCCGTCAACGTCGTCTCGGGAAAATCCCGGCCGGAGGCAACCAGCACATCAGCTGCACCCCTCAAGCAGCAAAAAGTTGAAGAGCCCATAGCCTTCACTGAAGAAGACGCCCAGGGAGTCCAATTCCCTCATAACGACGCGGTCGTAGTTTCCTTGAACATAGCAAATTATGACATCCGTCGCATTCTCGTCGACAACAGAAGTTCGGCCGATATCTTATTCTACAGTGCCTATTCGAGAATGGCCACTCTTGGCGGTCATCTAAGGCCGATGTGCTCCCCCTTGATAGGGTTTACTGGTGACGCCGTTCCGACGGAAGGAATGATAGCTCTAACTGTGACCGTGGGTCAGCATCCAAAGCAGTCTAGAGCCATGGTGAATTTCCTGGTGGTAAAGGCGCCGTCTGCCTACAATGCAATTCTTGGCCGACCCGGCCTCAATGCCCTTAGAGCCGTTGTTTCAACCTACCATTTGAAGTTGAAGTTCCCCACTGACAAGGGGATTGGAGAAGTTCGGGGAGACCAAGCGCTGGCCAGGCACTGCTACAATATTGCCCTGCAAAGAAGCGATCAAGCGGACCTCTGTCCAGTCGACGGGTTGGATGCGCGCGACGACCTCACTGAAGAGAGGGGCGGCCCGATCGAGGACCTAATACTAATTCCTTTGAATGATGGGAATGCGGAGCATGTGGTGTTAATTGGCTCCAACCTGGAGGAGGAGGTGCGGATGCATCTCGTGGATTTTCTCCGAAGGAATGCGGACGTTTTCGCATGGGTCCCGGCGGATATGCCGGGGATTGAGACAGAAGTCATGGAACATCATCTGGCGGTCGACCCTAAACATCGGCCAACAAAAGAAAAAATCCGGAGTCATGCCCCGGAGAGGCAGAAGGCGATAGCCGAGGAAGTGGATAAACTTCTCAAGGCCGGATTCATCAAGGAGGTCAATTATCCAGAGTGGATCTCCAATGTTGTCTTGGTCAAGAAAGCAAACGGCAAGTGGAGGATGTGTATCGACTTCAAAAAGCTGAATAAAACTTGCCCAAAGGACAGCTACCCCCTTCCCAGGATCGACCAACTGGTGGATGCTACCTCGGGCCATGAGCTTCTCACTTTCATGGATGCATTCTCCGGCTATAACCAGATTAGAATGGCATCGAAAGATGAAGAAAAGACTGCTTTTATCACTAATCGTGGCCTTTACTGCTACAGGGTTATGCCGTTCGGCCTCAAGAACGCGGGTGCAACCTATCAACGACTGGTGAACAAGATCTTCAAGGAGCAGATCGGCCGAAACATAGAGGTTTATGTGGACGATATGCTCGTGAAAAGCAGGTCTTCCAGAAATCATGTAGCCGACCTCGAGGAAACCTTTGGCGCTCTTCGAAAGTATAGAATGAAGCTGAACCCGACCAAATGCGCCTTTGGGGTAACCTCAGGAAAGTTCCTGGGCTTCATGGTGTCGGGACGCGGGATCGAGGCCAATCTGGAGAAAATTTGCGCCATCCAAAATATGACTGCCCCAAGGTCGATCAAGGAGGTTCAATGCCTCACGGGAAGAGTCGCGGCTCCTAATCGCTTTGTCGCAAGGTCGGCCGAACGATGTCTGCCCTTCTTTCAAACCCTCAAACAGCCGAAGAACTTCTGTTGGACCCCTGAATGCCAACAGGCATTCGAAGAATTGAAAAGCTACCTTAGCTCGCCCCCACTACTGGCGAAGCCCGAGCCTAAGGAGGAATTATTTTTGTACCTGGCGATCTCTCCCACAGCCCTTGCAGCTGTCCTTGTTAAAGAGGAAATGAAAGTCCAGCGACCAGTCTACTACATTAGTCGCGTGTTGAGGGACGCCGAGACCAGGTATACTAAATTAGAAAAACTGACCTACGCCTTGTTGATTGCAGCTCGGAGACTCCGGCCTTACTTTCAAGGGCACACGGTGACGTTACTCACCGACCAACCGATCAAGGCGATTTTGCACCGAGCTGATATCTCCGGAAGAATGGCGAAATGGGCCATCGAGCTCACAGAATTCGACATCAACTACAAGCCTAGACCGACGATAAAAGCCCAAGTGTTGGCGATTTCATAGTAGAATGCACCATCCCCGAGGAGGCCGAACCTGAGCAAAACAAAATTGACGACCTGAGGACTCAACCGAACTCCCCCGACGAAGAAGCCAGTTCGTCCGATAGCTTTTGGACCCTCCATGTGGACGGATCGTCCAACATGGCAGGCGCGGGTGCAGGCCTGATCTTGACCAGCCCGAGGGAGTCATTGGGAGTACGCTCTGCGTTTTGAATTCCCCGCAACAAACAATGGAGCGGAGTATGAAGCTCTGATCGCAGGATTGAGGATCGCCAGGGAGCTCGGAATAGGTCAACTCCGGGTGCACAGCGATTCCCAACTTGTGGTGGGGCAAGTCAGCGGGAGCTTTGAAGCACGGGAGGACAGTATGGCCAAATATCTTGAGAAGATGAAGGAGTTCATCCCTGCCTTTGGCAATTTCGACATCAGGCAAATTCCAAGGTCGGAGAACACCAGAGCCGATCTTCTCTCCAAACTGGCGACATCGGCTCCGGCCGAATTACCAAAAGGCGTCCTCTTTGAAGTTTTGAAACAACCGAGTACGGAAGAACGCGACTCGTAATGGAGATCGACCACGAGCCCAGCTGGGTCGACCCGCTAATAACCTATCTTAGAGATGGGATTCTCCCCCAGGATGCGAAAGAAGCCCGGAAACTCCAAATCAAGCCTCCCGGTACATCCTTTATGAGGGCAAATTGTACAAAAGATCATACTCCTTGCCTCTCTTGAGATGCCTCCGACCCTCAGAAGCTGACTACGCTTTATGGGAAGTGCACGAGGGAGCTTGCGGAAGCCATTTAGGTGCCAGGTCTCTATCCCATAAGCTACTCCGCCAAGGGTATTACTGGCCAACAATGCACCATGATTCAATTGAATATGTCAAAAAGTGTGATCAATGCCAGAGATACGCCAACGTCCAGAGACAACCTGCTACCGAGCTTACACCCTTGAGTGCCCCATGGCCTTTTGCGCAATGGGGAATGGATATTCTTGGCCCCTTTCCCATGGCGTCTGGTCAAAGAAAATTCCTCCTTGTAGCAATCGACTACTCCACCAAATGGGTCGAGGCCGAGCCACTAGCCAAAATCACAGAAGTGAAAGTGCAGGATTTCGTCTGGAAATCGATCGTGTGCAGGTTCGGTTTGCCTAGAACCCTCATCACTGATAATGGACGGCAATTCGCGGGAGCCAGATTTGCTGAATTCTGTGAAGACCTAAACATCTCCCACAAATTCACATCAGTGGCCCATCCCCAGGCAAACGGTGAAGCCGAGGTAACAAACAGAACCCTTTTGCAGGAGATTAAGACCAGGCTCGAAAAAGCAAAAGGAACTTGGGCGGACGAACTTTATCATGTGCTATGGGCTTATCGGACCACCCAGAGGTTGCCTACAGGAGAGACTCCCTTTGCTTTAGCCTTTGGTACGAAAGCTGTCATCCCGATCGAGCTTAAACTCCCGTCGGCACGAGTCGTGGTATTCGACGAACCCCAAAATGCGCAAAATCTCAGAGCCAACCTCGACCTACTGGAAGAAAGGTGGGAGATCGCTCAGGTTCGAATGGCAGCCTACAGACAGAAAGTTGCCCGATATTACAACGCCCGAGTCAAGAACAAGGTATTCAAAGCAGGGGATCTAGTGCTCCGACGAGCTGCTGTCTCACAACCACAGGACCAGGGGAAGCTTGCCCCAAACTGGGAGGGACCTTATGAGGTCAAAGAAGTGGTCCGACCTGGAACTTATTATCTCAAGGAACTCAGAGGAGCCGACCTCCCGCGACCGTGAAGCTCAGAAAACTTACGGATGTACTACCAGTGATTTCGTCCTAATCAAAAAATGCGTGCCCATTGTCTTAGGACAATTCAAGCAGACGGTATCAAAAACGAGAGGGCAACCTTATAAAAGTCGAAGGCCCGGTTCTTTTAGACCGGATGGGGGGAGAGGCCTTGCAACGCCCATATGTGCCCCCACAGCCCTGTTAGGGACAGGAGGAGAACCTCGCCCTAACTTGAGCAAAGTCGAAGGTCCGGTTCTTTTAGATCGGATGGGGGGAGAGGCCTTGCAACGCCCATATGTGCCCCCACAGCCCTGTTAGGGACAGGAGGAGAACCTCGCCCTAACTTGAGCAAAGTCGAAGGCCCGGTTCTTTTAGATCGGATGGGGGGAGAGGCCTTGCAACGCCCATATGTGCCCCCACAGCCCTGTTAGGGACAGGAGGAGAACCTCGTCCTAACTTGAGCAAAGTCGAAGGCCCGTTCTTTTAGACCGAATGGGGGGAGAGGCCTTGCAACGCCCATATGTGCCCCCACAGCCCTGTTAGGGACAGGAGGAGAACCTCGCCCTAACTCGAGCAAAGTCGAAGGCCCGGTTCTTTTAGACCGGATGGGGGGAGAGGCCTCGCAACGCCCTAATGTGCCCCCGCAGCCCTGTCAGGAACAGGAGGAGAACCTCGTCCTGACATGAGCAAAGTGGAAGGCCCGGACTCCTACGGGAGCCGGGTCCCTACGCCAAAGAAGACTTCGCCCGGACTCCTACAGGAGCCGGGTCCCTACGCCAAAGAAGACTTCACCCGGACTCCTACGGGAGCCGGGTTCCGCCGCAAAAAAGACTTCACCCGGACTCCTACGGGAGCCGGGTTCCGCCGCAAAAAAGACTTCGCCCGGACTCCTACGGGAGCTGGGTTCCATCGCAAAAAAAAAAAAAAAAAGACTTCACCCAGACTCCTACGGGAGCCGGGCCCCTACGCCAAAGAAGACTTCGGACTCCTACGGAAGCCGGGTTCCAAAAAAAAAAAAAAAAAAAAAAGAGAAAGAGAGAAAAAAGAGAAAAAAGAGACTTCACCCAGACTTCACCCGGACTCCTACGAGAGCCGGGCTCCACCGCCAACGTCAGCTACAGGACAACTCCGCCCGGACTTCTACGGAAGCCGGACTTTACTTATGACTTTGATTGCAGAAAAACTTTGCCCTGGCTCTTACGAGAACCGAGCTACTCCAACTCTCGGAGGGCTTCTCCGTTCGGACTATCAAGGGAGCCGAACTTAGCCCCGACTTCAGCGGAGAAAAATCTGAGCGAACCTGACAAGTGGGTATCCCGAACGGCACAAAAGCCGAAAAGGAGATCGACGAATGACGATCCCACATGAACTGAAAAGGTCGCCGACGACCCTGGAACGACGTAACACAGGCAAAGAGAAGGAAAGGAAAATGAAGAAGTTCGGCAGGCAACTATTTAACACAAGATGCAAACAAGGTACTGAAATTGCTTTTTCATTTAACAGAAGTACACGTTACAAGACCCGATGGGTCAGGAAAAAAAAAAAGAAGATACACATCATCGCGAGTATCGCGAGCACGGTTCGGGCAGGACGAACCGGAGGTCGCTCCGAGTTACGAACTCCGTCTCTATCCTTCTCAGTCACATTCTCCAGTGCGTATAATAGCTCTCGCCCCATCTTGCCTCATTCTGTTCCCGAAGTCCCAACCTTAGTGGGAAAGGGGTGGGATAGATCTCCGGAGGCGGTGGGGGGCAACGACGGCAGTAGCGAAGACCTGTTTCAAGAAGAACCATAGCCGCTTCAGGAGCGGTCGGGACACCAGAGATATGCCTCATCTCCGGATGCACCACGACGGCCGCCACCCGAGACACTCCGGCAAGGTCGGCATGCGTTACTTCCACCGTCCCCGCAACAAGTTCTACTGCCCCACCGTCGACGCCGACCGCCTCTGGTCTCTCGCCCCGACGGCGTCAAGGATCCCGTCATGGCTTATGACGTCTATTCTGCCCTCTTGACCGGTATCACCCCGCCTTGCTGCTCCGAGATTCGTGGGCAGAACAACTTCACCGACAGCCCCCGTTATTAAACCCCTGTTGTTGAAGGAATTCTTCCTTGGGCTCCCTTTAGAGCGACGAGATTCTCACCGGCCGCCATTCTCCTCCTCACCTTCCTCCAAACCCTAAAAATCCCCTCAAAAACAGCCTCCCGAATAGAGAACATGGTATAAGGGAAGGAGACAGGGACTGGGGCGAGAGAAGCAGGACTCTCAGATGAAAGAACAACGCCAGAATGAGGCCACGAAGGGGCTGAGGAGTTTAAATAGCCGATGGATCCTGGCGCAGTTATGGCGGCGGGTATTCCTGGGCCAACTGATGTATGCTGCGTGGCGCGCTTATCCCCTTCACCGCCATCGAGGGTTGACCACTCATGAATTCCCGCAAAGCGACGCTTGGGATCGCATTTCAACGGGGGTTCCGAAAAGACTTTTCAAGTCACCTTCACCGAAAAATGGACTCCGACGTGCGCGCATTAAATAGGGGCGGCAGTGCGCAAGGTTCGAAGGGACAATTCCGGCTGCGCACATCTCTCTCTGTGTACTTCCTTCGCTTAAAATTCAAACTCGAAAGTGGGGGACTGGTGTTGGGTATAAAATACCCGCAGCCGAAATCGACAGCGGAACGGCCCCGCCCGGACTCCTACGGGAGCCGGGCTCCTCCATCGACAGCGGAACGGCTCCGCCCGGACTCCTACGGGAGCCGGGCTCCTCCATCACAGCGGAACGGCTCCGCCCGAACTCCTACGGGAGCCGGGCTCCTCCATCAACAGCGGATCGGCCCTGCCCAGACTCCTACGGGAGCCGGGCTCCTCCATCGACAGCGGAACGGCTCCGCCCGGACTCCTACGGGAGCCGGGCTCCTCCATCAACAGCAGAACGGCTCCGCCCAGACTCCTACGGGAGCCGGGCTCCTCCATCGACAGTGAACGGCTCCGCCCGACTCCTACGGGAGCCGGGCTCCTCCATCAACAGCAGAACGGCCCCGCCTAGACTCCTACGGGAGTCGGGCTCCTCCATCGACAGCGGAACGGCTCCGCCCGGACTCCTACGGGAGCCGGGCTCCTCCATCAACAGCAGAACGGCTCCGCCCGGACTCCTACGGGAGCCGGGCTCCTCCATCGACAGCGGAACGGCTCCGCCCAAACTCCTATGGGAGTCGGGCTCCTCCATCAACAGCAGAACGGCTCCGCCCGACTCCTACGGGAGCCGGGCTCCTCCATCAACAGCAGAACGGCTCCGCCCGGACTCCTACGGGAGCTGGGCTCTGCCATCGACAGCAGGGTGGCTCCGTCCGGATCTCTACGGGAGCCAAGCTCCGTCCTCAGTCTCCGACCTCAGTATCGGCTGCTGGAGCCGGACTCCACCCACGACCTCGACCGACAGGGGGATTCCTCCCGGACTCCTACAAAGGCCGAACTCCGACTACTATCGAGCCTCGATCAACAGATCCGCTTCCCTGGCAGATCATGATAACAACCATGATCCTGTTCCACTTCCTATAGCGGATTTCGTGCGGCTCCGTCATCCCCTGCGGCGGACCCATTACTCTTTGACAGGCTGTGTCAACAACTATGATGCTGCTCCGCTCCCTGCGGCAGGCGCTGCACGATCCCACTACTCGCTGACAACTAGCAGCAACGGACGCGCTCCACTACCTGCAGTAGGCCCTACGTGGCGGGCTGTGACGATGGCCACGGGTCTACCCCACTATCTTTCGCAATCAATTTCCCTGACCATGGGCGGCCCACTACCAGGCGGTTACAAACGTCGCCATCAATCCATTTGCCTCCTCCGCCTATAAAAGGGAGACCCAGATACGTTATTCTCTAAGCTCCTTTTTCCTATCTCAAAACTTTGCTAAATTCTCCGTTCGAGCACTCCATTCTTTTGAGGCAGAGAACTAACTTGAGCGTCGGAGGGTCTTGCCGGAGCAACCCCACCTCCGGTTTAGACTTCCCTTGCAGGTCCCGCGGTGACCGCGGCTTCCCCGACTCCAGCTTCTCCGGCGCAAGTGGATTTTTGCACCAACAGTAATGTTTATATGATAGATTTAAATGATTTAGCCAAAATAAATATGCAATGCCTAGTATCCTTGAATGCTAAAATTAATGAGACTAGTTGGCTTTGGCATCGCAGACTTGCACACATTAGCATGCATTCTCTTTCAAAATTAATTAAGAAAGAATTAGTTCTTGGTTTGCCAAAATTGAATTTTGAAAAGGATAGAATTTGTGATGCATGCCAACTAGGTAAACAAACAAGAATTTATTTAAATCCAAAAATATTGTTTCAACCTCTAGACCTTTAGAGCTTTTGCATATGGACTTATTTGGACCTACTAGAACCACTAGTATAGGAGGAAAATGATATGGTTTTGTAATTATAGATGATTACTCTCATTTTACTTGGGTTTTCTTTTTGGCACACAAAGATGAAACTTTTCATATTTTCACTAAATTTTATCGAAAAGTCACTAATGAGAAAGGATTTTCAATTCAGAGTATTCGAAGCGATCATGGAACTGAATTTGAAAATCAAGACTTTGAAAACTTTTGTGATGAAAAGAGAATTGGCCATAACTTCTCTGCTCCTAGGACACCCCAACAAAATGGGGTAGTAGAAAGAAAAAATAGAACCTTAGAAGAAATGGCCCGTACCATGCTTTGTGAAAGCAACCTTCCAAGATATTTTTGGGCGAAAGCAATCAACACAACATGTTACATTTTAAATCGTGCTTTGATTAGATAAATTTTAAAGAAAACCCCCTATGAGCTTTGGAAAGAAAGAAAACCTAATATTGCTTATTTTCATATTTTTGGTTGCCGATGTTTTGTGTTAAATAATGGTAAAGAAAGACTTGAAAAATTTGATGCAAAATCAGATGAAGCAATCTTTCTTGGTTACTCCTCCACTAGTAAAGCTTTTAGAGTTTTTAACAAAAGAACTTTAGTAGTAGAGGAGTCCATACATGTTGTCTTTGATGAATCTAACTATCTTCCTTCAAGGAAGAATGAAGGCATTGATGATGCAGATCTTCTTATAGAAGGAATGAAGGAGATCACTCTGAAAGATTCAACAATTCAAGAGGATGAGGAACATGAAGACAAACAGGATGAGGGAGGTGAAGAACATCAAGAATAACCTCAAGGTATAAATGATCTACCCAAAGAATAGAGGTATGTTCACAATCACCCTAAGGAGCTAATTATTGGTGATCCTATGCATGGGATAAAAACTCATTCTTCACTTAGAGATGTATTTAATCATTGTACTTTTGTATCTCATCTTGAACCAAAAACTATTGAAGAAGCTGAAAATGATTATAACTAGATTAATGCAATGCAAGAGGAACTTAATCAATTTGAAAGAAATAATGTATGGACTTTAGTATCAAGACCTAAAAATTATTCAATAATTGGCACAAAATGGGTCTTTAGGAACAAATTAGATGAACATGAAAATGTAATAAGAAATAAAGCAAGTTGGTTGCTAAAGGTTATAATCAAGAAGAGGAAATTGATTTTGATGAGACCTTTGCACCTGTTGCTAGATTAGAGGCCATTAGACTTCTACTTGCATATGCTTGCTTTATGAAATTTAAATTATTTCAAATGGATGTCAAAAGTGTATTTTTGAATGGATATATTACTGAAGAAGTCTATGTAGAACAACCCCCAGGATTTGAAAATCATGCTTTTCCTAATCATATTTTTAAATTAAATAAAGCTCTATATGGATTAAAACAAGCACCTAGGGCTTGGTATGATAGGCTAAGCAAATTCTTACTAAATAATAGTTTTTCAAGAGGTAATGTAGACACAACCCTCTTTATTAAAAGAAATCAAAATGATATGTTAATTATCCAAATTTATGTTGATGACATTATTTTTGGATCTACTAATGAATCTCTTTGTCAAGACTTTGCTAAGCTCATGCAGGGAGAGTTCGAGATGAGCATGATGGGAGAACTTACTTTCTTCCTCGGACTCCATATCAAACAAACAAAGGAAGGAATCTCCATCACCCAAAGCAAGTACACCAAGGAGTTACTCAAAAGATTTGGAATGGAGAACTCCAAAGCAATTGGCACACCCATGAGCCCCTCATGTAAGCTTGACAAGGATGAAGAAGGTAAATGTGTAGACTTAAAATACTATAGAGGTATGATTGGCTCTCTATTATATTTAACTGCAAGTAGGCCTGATATCATATTTAGTGTTTGTTTATGTGCTAGATTTCAATCTAATCCTAAAGAGTCTCACTTGAATGCTGTTAAAAGAATCCTTAGATATTTAAATGGTAGTCAAACTCTAGAATTATGGTACTCTAAGGACTCACTAATTGATTTATTAGGATATTCAGATGCTGATTTTGCTGGATGTAGATTAGACAGAAAGAGCACTAGTGAAACTTGCCAATTTTTTGGAGTTAACCTAATCTCCTGGTTTAGCAAGAAACAAAATTTGGTAGCACTGTCTACGGTTGAGGCTGAATACATTGCAGTCGGAAGTTGTTGTGCTCAAATCTTGTGGATTAAGCAACAACTCGAAGACTTTGGTATCAAACTTAATGAAACACCCATAAGATGTGACAACACTAGTGCCATAAATCTAACTAAAAATCCAATTCAACATTCAAGGTCTAAACATATTGAAATAAGACATCATTTTATAAGAGAACATGTTCAAAACAAAAATATAATTCTTGAATTTGTTTGTACTGAAAATTAATTAGCTGATATCTTTACAAAGGCCCTTAGTGAGGATAGATTCTGTGAAATTAGGAGAAATCTAGGAATTCTTGATCTTTTTGCCTAAATATTTCTCCAATTCCAAGAAATCGATATCAAAATTTCTTTGAGCTCAATTTTCATCATCTCTCTTGGACCTAAAAGCTCAAGATTATCATTCTCACAACTTGTCATTGAGCAAAATTTTTTCTCCCAAAATTTTAAATTTTTTTGAAATTTATTCATATTTTTTTTTGAAATTTTATGAATCATGAGTCGACCCCTTAGGGTCGACCCAATGGCATACTTGAAATTCTTGGCCAACTTTCCACGGGCTCTTTTCTTTTTAACTTAAAGCCCGTTCATGAGCCGACCCCTTCTTCTTCTTCTTCGTCTTCCTCCCTCCAAGACTCTTCGTCCTCTTCTTCGTTCTCTCCAAAACCAAGGATTTAGCCCAAAGATCATTCTCCCTTCACATCTCCACCTCAAATCACCCCTTGGGAAAGGAGCTTCTCGCATCTTTCTCCCTTGATTGAAGTGGTTGGAGCGTGCCCTAGCTTCCACCGTTCTTCTCAAAATCGTCATTTCTCTCTGCCAAAATCTCTTTCCATCCTCTAGTAACCTTCCTTCTCCTCACCCATTTGATCTTCCGAGTCTCCCTGCCTGCTCTTGTGGTGAGAATGGCCCCAAAGATGAAACTCCCTCAAAGAAGGAAATCAGTCCGTGCGCTGGAAGAAGGCGTCCGCAGAAAAAGGCAAGCTTTTCAGACCTCCTCTGCTCACATTCCAGCTTCAGCATCTGCACCAGGTCCCTCTTAGTCTTCTCTTAGCCCTAGCAAAATCCCTCTCTCTGACAGAAAGGTAGAAACCGGCAAGAATGTGGACTTCAGGTTTTTTGAAAAAGAGGATTTCTCCTTTGGTTCAAAGATAAAAAACCAGGATTGGGGATTTTACTGTTCTCTCAAGGAAATTACATATGTAGACTTGGTTAGAGAGTTTTATCTAAATCTGCACTATGGCAATGGAACAATAACTTCTACTGTTAAGGGAATTGATATCTGTTTAGATCCTATTATTTTGGGAGAGATTCTACATTTGCCCTGTGAGGGATATTTATACATGGAACTCCCAGTGAAGGAAGAGGGGATCAATGTAATTTTAGGAGGAACTTACTCGGAAAGTCTAAATAAATTAGAAGCCAAAATCTTGTCAATTGAAATGAGAATTCTACATCAATTAGTGACAAAGCTTTTCTTCCCGAGAAGTGGTAGACATGACCTCCTTTCTGGCAGAGACATATGTATAATATTTCATGTGATCACCCAAACCCCCTTAAACCTTCCAGCTTTAATGATTGAGGCCATGAGAGAAACACTGAATAGATCCAAGGCACATCTGTCTTTTGGTATGGCCCTCACACTGGTATTCAGGAGGTTTGGAGTCAGTTTTGAGGGGGAGGCATCTGCTAAGCTTTCTCACGCAGACACCATCAACCAACACACTCTGCACCGCATGGGATTCACTAGGATTGATGGTGGTTGGATCAAGGGTACAGAAGAAAGAGCTAAGGAGAGAGCTGAGGACAGAGTTGAGGACAGAGCTGAGGAAGAAGGTCCCTCATCACCTCTTCATGACTTTAGGGCAGCATCTCCAGATATCCAGTTTGTTTCAGACCCAGAGGCTGGCCCTTCAGAGTTCACCAGGAGGCACACACCAGTTCAGCAGCCAGACAGTAGAGCACCTCCTTCAGAGTTCAGATTGGCTGATGATCAGATTGAGCAGATTTCTCAGCGTGTGGCTTCTTTGCTTTCTCGTCAGTGGAGCACTTCTGCATTTGCATCGGGATCCACATCATTAGATACATCTGATCAGACCTTGATCCCCCATATCTTCACTGTAATTCAGATGATCACAGACAGTCAGTTCGGATTCAACAGCTCGAGGATTACATTTTGAGACTGACTGGGAGAGTACTTGACTTGCAGGGGCAAGTCTTAGCTTTGGCCCATCCTCAGCCATAGGAGTGCACTATTGAGGTCACAGACCTAACTGCAGAGGCTGGCAGACTCAGAGGTATATTGGAGGGTGGTTTTGATTTCTTAAGGAGAGAGATCAGAGGCTTTAGTGAGCTTGCTTCTATACAGTTCACTGCACTGCTTCAGTCTGTTTCGAGAGCTCTGAACGTTTTTGATTCCATCAGGCTCTCTCTTGCAGTCCAGTCTTTGACCTCTGAACGTTCTCAGCCTTCAGGATCATCTCGCCCACCTACTCGTGCCAGCACCTCCACTCATGGGAGAGGCAGACAGGGTAGAGGACGAGTCCTTGGTCATGATCCATCATCTCCCCACCCCATCTCTGATACATCTGATTCTGATCCTTAGAGTCATGAGCTCTACTGGATCCTTGTTGTTAGTCATGTCTGTTGTTCTTTCTAGGATCTATCTTTTGGGCCATGTAATGATGTTAACTAGTTGACTTTTATATTATAAATATGTATTGAAACAACTATGGTTTTAATTATCTTTTAATTATATATCTACTCTTGTAATGGTATCAATCATCTTTTGATTATATATCTTCTCCTTGTTGCTAATTCATATCTATGGTATCAATGTCATATTTTGTTTAATGATTGCTGTATTCAGGAGGAGTAAACATTAATGATTAGCACAAGAAGTTTGAAGAAACACAAAAGAGAAAATGTATTCAAAAAGAGGGGGAGTTAACAATGTTTGATGATGTCAAAAAGGGGGAGAAATTAAAGAAAAATATCAAAAGCAAGATTAATAAAAGACTTAAAAATACAATGAGTGAATTGCTAAGCAAAAAAGCAAGATTATTAAATGACTTAAAAATACTATGAGTGAATTCTAAGCAAAAGTATCAAAAGAAAGATAAATAAAAGACTTAAAAATAAAATGAGTAATTGGGAGAAATTAAAATATCAAAAAAAGATTGCTAACAAAATGAATGAATTGCTAAGCACAAAGCAAATTAGCAACCTTTAAAATTACCTCTTCGACATGCTCTGATACATCTTAAAATTTGACATGCTCTGATACATCTTAAAATTAGACATGCTCTGATACATCTTAAAATTTGACATGCTCTGACATGCTTTAAAATTAATTCTTAGACATGCATTGATACACTTAATTGTTAAACATGCTCTGATACTAAAACTAAATAATCAAATGAGAATGAGCGAGTTTTCAATATGCTAAGAAATTTGAAAAACAAGCAAATGAGCAAATAAGATTTTTTCAAACACGCAATTTTCAAATCCTAATATAAATTCTGGTTTGCTCTGATAACAAAAATAAATTTTCTACTCTGATACCAAAATCACATAATCAAATGAGCAAATTTTCAAATCATCAAGCAATAGGCAAATTATTTATGCAAATGGGCACATGTATCACATGCCAAAAGAATCAATCTTCTTTTCAAGCAAATGCACTTATAAGTTGGTAGTAAATTTTCTATTTATCTTCAAACTACCTATAATGCATTTCATTCCTTAAAATTCATGCCCATTGATTCATATATATGCTTTTGTTCAAGTGTTTTGTCATCATCAAAAAGGAGAAGATTGTTGCTCCTTAGATTGATTTTGATGATTACAAAGCAGTTGAAGGAGTACTAATGATTTTCACTTGAAAAAGACTTATTGCTCTTCAGGGGCAAAATTATAATTTTACCAAAACTCTGATTTGAAAGTATCAAATGATAGAACAAAAGATTTGTGATCCATTGATGAAAATTTCATTGTTTTTGGACTTGTATTTTGAAAGATATGCATGTTTGAAAATCATGAGTCGACCCATGAGTCAACTCATGGCACAATGAGCTATTTGGCACACAGATTTTTTGGCTTGGCACAACCTGTGAGTCGACCCATGAGTCGACCCCCAAGGCATGAGTCGACCCATGAGTCAACCCCTGCTGCTTTTAGGCCAAAAATCACAGAACCTTGTCTTCTGATTGTTTTCTGTTGTTCTTCCACAGAGGTCGACCCATAAGTCAACCCCCAGGCATGAGTCGACCCATGAGTCGACCCCTGTGATGGGATTTTTTCGCAACGGCTAGTTTTTTAACCGTTTTAAGTACTTTTAATGCTCATTTATTGTGGTCTAACGGCTCTATTTCAGCCTAGAATATTTTTCACTATTTTCTGAAGCTATAAAAGGGACAAAAAGGTGGAAATCAAAAAGAAGAATCAAGAAGAGAGATTTTGAAAAAGGTATTTCAAGCAAACTTTTCATCCCTAAGCAAAAGCTCACTCAAAGCATTCAAGAAGCCTTTGATCCAAGCTCACCAACTCCTCAAGTGCACATTCAAGTCTCCAACCACCTTGAGGAAATCCAAAAGGGTCTTCTTCTCTTTGAGTAAAGTGTATTTAAAGTCATATTCGCTCATTAAAGGAGCTTTCTTGGTACTTATTTATGCTATTGATTGTTATACTCAGTTTGAGTGATTGGTTTTGTTTTGGAGAGGTTCCAAAACAAGAGAAGTTTGATCCGAACCTAGAATCGGAGTGTATTGGGTTGGCTTGTACCCAAAAAATAAGTGGTCTAGCTTGGGATAGCTAGAGTCAGAGTTTTCGATATTTGTATTCGAGTTGAATACAAGATTAGTGGATTGAAATTCCCAAGTAGGAGCTTGGGGAGTGGATGTAGATGCAAAGTTGGCACCGAACCATTATAAATCCTTTTATTTGGTGTGTGTCTAATTGCTCTTCTTTATCTCTTCATTATTCTCTTGCATTCTTGCTCTTGCTATTAGCCTTGAATTAATTCTACTCACTCTATCTATTTAGCTTTGTCAAACATTTCTCATAAGTCATAAGTTAAGCTTAAAATTTTTAGAAACCCAATTCACCCCCCCCTCTTGGGTTGCATAGCTGGGCAACACATGAACCTCGTAATCAATTCTCGAAACATAATTCTGAGTGAATGTCACTATTGTCCAAGCTTTTTATTAAATATTATTTCTGTAGGCCTTTTGGCCATGAACGGTTATCAATTTTTAATAAAAGAAAATATTTGCAATATCATTTTGAATGGTGTTACAATGTTTGTTGGACAACTTAATAATGGAATTTACTTTCTATCACAACTTGTTAATGTGGTTCAAACCTCCGATAAACACCCTAGAATAGATAATGTGTCAGAAGTCTACCTTTGGCACTGTAGGCTAGGTCATATCAATAAAAACAGGATAAATAGGTTGGCTCAAGAAGAAATTTTTGAAGTAGGTGATTGTGAATCACTTCCAACCTGTGAGTCCTGTCTTCTTGGTAAAATGACCAAATCACCTTTTACTGAAAAAGGTGAGCGAGCCAGTGAACTCTTGGGTTTGGTACATTCTGATGTATGTGGACCCATGAGCTCAAGTGCAAGAGGTGGATATTTCTAGTTCATAACCTTCACAGACGACCTATCGAGGTATGGGTATGTCTATTTAATGAAGCATAAATCGAAATCGTTTAAAATGTTCAAACTATTTTGAAATGAGGTAGAAAAATAAACTGGAAAGTATATTAAAACTCTTCAATCTGATCGAGGAGGTGAATACCTTTCCAATAATTTTCTGACATATCTTGGGAAGAATGGATTCTCTCTCAGTGGACTCCTCCTGGAACACCACAACATAATGGTGTATCTGAAAGGAGGAATCGGACTTTGTTGGACATGGTTCGATCCATGATGGGGTTTGCTGGTCTGTCGATCTTCCTCTGGGGATATGCGCTCGAATCGGCTTGTTACCTTCTAAATAGAGTTTCGAGTAAGTCTGTAACCAAAATGCCATGTGAGATATGGATAGGATGTAAGCCAGTACTCTCGCACCTTAGGATTTGGGGGTGTCCGACTTATGTTAAACGTTTAATTACGGACAAGCTTGGACCTAGGTCTGACAAGTGTAATTTTATAGATTACCCAAAAGAGACCAAAGGATATTACTTCTACCTAGCTGATGAGTAAAAAGTGTTTGTCAGTCTTAAGGCAATCTTTTTGGAAAAAGAGTTCCTTGGTGAAGGGACTATTGCCTCTAAGGTCGAACTTGACGAAGTTCGACAGGTGAAAAAATCGACACAAGTTGCTGAACCTGAATCGGATTTGATTAGATCAGATTCGGAGCTCATTGTTCAAGCACCCTTAAGGCAATCAGGTAGAGTACCACGTCAACCGGACAGATACTATGGTTTCTTGGTCCGGGACGATGATCCTATCGAGCTTAATGAAAATGATGAGGATCCGATCACCTACATGGATGCAATGCAGAGACCCGATTCTGAGAAATGGCTAGAAGCCATGAAATCCGAAATGGAGTCCATGAAGGTCAACGATGTGTGAACATTGGTTGACCCATCCGAAGGAGTAAAACCCATAGGGTGTAAGGGGATCTTCAAGAGGAAGAGGGGCGCAGACGGAAAGGTGGAAACCTATAAAGCCCGTCTGGTTGCCAAGGGATATCGTCAATGTTATGGTATAGACTATGACGAGATGTTTTCTCCTGTGGCAATGCTCAAATCTATTCGGATTAAGCTTGCGATAGCTGCCCATCTGGATTATGAAATCTGACAGATGGATGTGAAGACAGCTTTCCTAAATGGAGAGCTGGACGAAGAGGTGTATATGATACAACCTTAAGGATTCATATCCACAGATGAGTCTAAGGTGTGCAGACTACAGAGGTCCATTTATGGACTTAAGCAGGCATCCCAGAGTTGGAACATACGTTTTGATAGGACGATCAAGATGTATAGCTTCATTAAGAATGGAGAAGAGCCCTGTATTTATAAGTGGGCTAATGGTCCAGTAGTAGTATTTCTTGTATTGTATGTGGATGACATTCTCTTAATCGAGAATGATGTCCCTGCATTACAGGGAATAAAGATTTGGCTGTCGTCACAGTTCTCCATGAAGGATCTGAATAAAGCTTCCTACATCCTAGGAATGAGGATCTATAGGGATAGATCTAAAAGGTTGCTTGGTTTATCTCAGTCCACGTACATTGATACTATACTGAAGAGGTTCAGCATGGAGAATTCCAAGAAAGGCTATCTTCCGATAGGCCATGGAATTTCTCTCTCGAAGAGGGATTGTCCGACAACACCTCAAGAGAGAGAGCGTATGGGTAGGATTCCATATGCTTCGGCAGTGGGATCTATCATGTACGCCATGACATGTACATGACCAGATGTGGCATACTCACTAGGGGTAGTGAGTAGATACCAATCTGATCCAGGAGAGAATCACTGGAAGGTTGTTAAAACCATCATGAAGTATTTAAGAAATACTAAGGACCAGTGGCTTGTTTATGGTGAATCGGACTTGAGACTTATAGGGTTTACAGACTCTAGTTTCCAGTCTGATCATGATGACAGTAAAAGTGTGTCAGAATTTATTTTTACCCTTAATGGTGGGCTATCTGCTGGAAAAGTTCCAAGCAGCACACAGTGGCTGATTCAGTTTGCGAGGCAGAGTATGTCGCTGCATCAGATGCTGCCAAAGAAGTGGTGTGACTGAGAAATACATCATCGAGCTCGAAGTAGCACCCTCCCTTGTTGGTCCAGTTCTGCTCTACTGTGACAGCTCTGGAGCCATTGCTCATGCGAAGGAACCAAAGGCACACCAGCGGACGAAGCATATTCTGCGTCGCTACCATCTCATCCGAGAAATTATGGATCGAGGTGACGTCAATCTTCAGAAGATCGACGGGAAGGAGAACCTGGCTGACCCATTCACTAAAGCCATTGCGGTGAAGGAGTTCAACAACTACAAGTCGAAGATGGATATTAGATACTGCATCGATTGGCTTTAGGCCAAGTGGGGGATTGTTGGGAATAGTGTCCCAAAGCCAATCATCAGTCTGTTGACGGTTGTGCTCATTTTTATATTTGTACATGAATTATGAATTAATAAAAATTATTTTGATATTTTTCATCACAAAATGTTTCATCTTCTAATGAACTCCTATGTTGTGGTGAAGTCGTTAGGACTATTTAGACTCGACAAAGGAGGATTTGTCGTTTAGTCCTTAAATCTATTTGCGACCAAATGATACGTTGTTACCAAGGATGACAATGTTTATCAAGCATAGGTCGTTGTGTGCCATATAGGTTGGTTGTCCTCTTAACCAATGAGTGTGGAGACACTGGTATGGCATATAGGTGAGATGTAAGGGTACATCTGCACTGAACGTGACCGACTCCGGAGCTATTTCTGCTGTCAAGATTTGCTCCGATGGAATATAGATATAAATATCCCTCCGATCTGAGACCGCCACGATGACTTGCAAGCAACTCATTGCACTTAGGTACTAGACTACCTAAATTTTTAATTCAGTGACGGAAGGCTGCTGGGTGTAGTCAAGTACTTGACTTGTCGGTGCGTGTGTCAAGATGAGATTGACCACTCCAGTTTAGGAGCTATGTACAGTCGTATTTCAATTTAGCAAAACCTTGTCCAGGGTAGTCCTTGTGAGGAGTCACAGGACTGTTTGAGTTGAGCATGATTCGGATGATTTGATCAGGGTTGACAGTTTAACCCTGAGTCATCCTAAACACAGGGGTCAAAAGGATGAATTATACAGTAACCATATTCATGTAGGTTCTGAGTGTTGCGATTGCGACTCTTCAACCTATCCGGACATCGGGTACCATTGCTAGATGGTCACTTCGATTAGTACAGGAATTGGTTCCTGTGCTACCGGCTTAGGTTCGAACCAGCAGGGTCACACACATTAGAGGTTTCTATCTGATCTGATGGCTGATGTAGAATCCTACATGTTTGAGACTCAGTGATCGAGAATCAAGATTCTCTGATCATGAGTTCCACACATTATGGGTACCGGGGTCAAGAGTCCCACTGGTTGGGATTTTTCGATTAGGGTTACATATCGATGAATTCAGATGCCTGATTGCCCATCGAATTTGGACTCAGAATTTATGAGAGATTTAATTAGTGATTTGATCACTAATTAACTCAATTTATTGAGTAATTATTTTTGGATCAAGTCCAATTGAATTAGATTCAGTTGGGTTTGTCCCGATTAGGTTAAGAGTTGACCTAATCGTCGAGATGGTTTGGTCCCTGATTTGATCAGGGGTTGGGCTTAGTCAATTTTTGATTTGATTAGGATTTTATTGAGCCTAATTAAATTTAATTAAGTTAAATTTAAATTAGTCTAATTGGACCTAACTTATTTGGTTCAATTAGGTTGGTTTAAATAATTAAACCACCTTGACCCAATCTCCATGCGCCACCTCACTTCCATTGCACCCATTTGAATTCATGAGAAGGAACTTCTCATGAATTTTTTTCTCACACCAAGCCCTCTCCATGCCCCACTTTAATGTACCAAATGAATGGATAAGGATGATTGGTTGGCCATTCAAATTCAAAATAAAGTTTGAATTTGAATGGGCAATCAATCTTTGCACCTTATCCCTTTTTTTATGCCCTATTTATTACATGAAAAAAGATTTCTCATGAAATCACTCCATGCACAATTTAAGCCATGCCTCATGCTTTTAGTGGATAAGGGATGAGTTGGTGTCCATTTGAATTCAAAATTTGATTTGAATTCAAATGTGCAATTACTCATCTTTATCCTTTCTTTTGGATAAGACGTTTGACGTTGTTATAAAAGGAGGAGAAGAGTGGGGCGTGCAAGAAGAAGATTTTTGGAGAAAAATTTTGGGGCATGAGAAGTCTTGTGCATGAGAAGGAAGTCCATATCCTTCCTAAAGAAAAAGAAAGACAAGTGGATGCAAGGTTTCCGATGAGTTCCCTAGAGTTTTAGCCTGGGGTTCGAGAAGTAAAAAAGTAAGCTACGAGTGTTGTGAGCCCACAAAATCTTAGAGAGATCTTCAACATCCTCTCAAGCATGATTGTTGATGATCTGAAGCATTCGAAGAATCGACAGACATCGATCGAAGGAGTTCGATCAGCATCGACTGTCAAAAGGGCTCTACAACGAGCTAGCACTCGTGAGGAGTCGATCAGACCGGAAGCTTCGTGTGGATGATCTGTAGAGGCCAGACATACTGTGTGGCTGCATCGCGATGATCAGACTCTTTCGATGGTGATCAGATTACGGCGATCTACTATCCGCACAAAGGTATTATGTTCTGAACACATTACAGTAAAGTGTTTACTGTTCGAATTTGAATTTTAAATTTAAATGAATGCATGCTATATATTATATTTAGATCCTAGTATAGGATAAATTTATGTTAATTAATTAGATTAATTAATAATTTTCACTATAAAATAGTAATTTTGAAAAAGTTTTAAAATTACCATTTTACCCCTGCACTGAATTTTTCCACAGGTGACTCGATGCACTCAAACCAAGTCTGGACCTTGGTAGATCTACCTGAAGGTATTGTACCTATTAGGTGTAAATAGATCTTCAAGAGAAAGATAGGTGCAAATGGGAATGTGAAGACATTCAAGGCTAGGCTCGTAGCGAAAGGTTATAGTCAGCATGAAGGCATTGACTATCAGGATACCTTCTCGTTCGTAGTCATGCTAAAATCTATCCGCACATTGCTTGCTGTTGCAGCCTATTTCGATTATGAAATATGGCAGATGGACGTGAAAACGGTGTTCTTAAATGGATATCTTGAGGAAGATATCTATATGGAACAGCCGTTTGGTTTCACATCCAGTGATGATGATCACAAGGTCTGCAAGCTGCAAAGGTCCATTTATGGACTTAAGCAAGCATCTCGAAGCTAGAATACTCATTTCAATGATGTGATCAAAATATTTGGTTTCATCAAGAACGAAGAGGAATCATGTGTATTCAAGAAGGTCAGTGGGAGCGTAGTTGTCTTTCTCATACTGTACATTGATGACATCCTCCTAATTGGAAATGATATTTCCATGTTGACCTCAGTCAAAATATGGTTGTCTAAGGAGTTCTCTATGAAAGATCTAGGAGAAGCATCCTTTATACTGGGTATTAAGGTCTATAGAGATAGACCAAATAGGATGCTAGGACTTTTACAGAAGATGTACATAAAGGAGGTGCTAAAAAGGTTTAGCATAGAAAACTCCAAAAGAGGTTTAGTACCTTTTAGACATGGCATTCATCTCTCCAAGAAGATGTGCCCTAGCACACCTGAGGAGATTGAACGCATGAGCAAGATCCCTTATGCTTCGACAATAGGAAGCCTCATGTATGCCATGCTATGTACATGACCTGATATAGCCCATGTTGTGAGTGTCACAAGCAGATATCAGTCGAATCCAGGTGAAGAGCACTGGACTTCTTTGAAATGTATCCTTAAGTACTTGAGAAGGACTAAGGATATGTTTCTAGTCTTTGGGAATGGAGAACTCCAGGTTCAGAGATTTACAGACTCAGACTTTATGTCTGATATAAATGATTGAAAGTCGACATCTGAAAGTCTATTCATTTGCAATGGTGGTGCAGTTAGCTGGAAGAGTTCCAAGCAGATGGTGATTGCTAATTCCACCATGGAGGCAGAATATATTGCTACATCGGAAGCTGCGAAAGAGGCATTCAGGTATAAGAAGTTTGCTGCAGAGCTTGGAGTGATGTCATCGGATACCATCCCTCTTTACTGTGATAATAATGGCACCATAGTCCTAGCTAAGGAGCCAAGGTCTCACCAAAAGTCCAAGCAAATCGAGCGGTGATTCCATCTGATCCGTGATTACCTCGAAAAGGGTTATGTTGAGGTTAAGAGAGTCGACTCCACAGACAATGTGGTAGACCCACTGACAAAGCCACTAGGCTGGCAGAAGATCGAAGCCCACCTTGAGAAGATGGAACTTAGATATGTAGCCAATTGGTGTTAGGTCAAGTGGGAGTTTGTTAGATGTGTGCCCTAGATGCCAGATTGGCTGACACATTCCTGTACAAATCTAAAGGCAAATTTATAATTTTGACTATAAATAAATAAAAAGATTATTCTACTATCACATTGCGTACATTATGTCTGTGATACATCCTTTGAGTTAGTAGGAATATTAATTCATATTTTCAAGAGTTGAAAATTTAAGGCATGAATTTACATAACTAACTCATAAACAGCTCCTGACTATAGGATCATCACGAGAATGGTGATCGATTCAGAAAGTTGGTGTACGATCACTTTTTTAGGATAGATGTGTCTTGAGTCTACGGTGTGAAAATATCAGAGTGAGAGTACAGGTATTCGTTGAGAACAAGAGTACTGAGCATAACCACCTCGAGCAGTCATAAGGAAGTCTACCTTCTCGTCGATGACTAGCTTGATGCTACAGCTGTGTGTCTAGTTCTTTGACTTGAGGTGTATCGACAGTTCACCTTGAGTGTGTTATAGTTTGACTACACCATAACTCGATCTTCTAGCCATTCAGAACCCTGAGGTGTATGTTGGCTGTAGCATATTCATTGTAGGAACCAGATTGCACCAAGATGAGATCTATCAACCTCGGTAGATGAGAGGAGTAGTCCTATGATGATCGAAAGATCGAGTCCTTAAGCCCATAGCCATGGTAGAGTGAAATAATGGAAAAGAGTTTTTCATTAAGGTTTCACATCAGACTCGGATCAATCGATTGATTCATATGACTGATGTTGGGTTTGACGAGATCACCTTAACCCTAATTCAGTCGGGACTCATGATAGAGGAACTCAATCACACAGGTAGCTGCACCGAGAGGTTTGTCTTCATTTCTGATGGGTTGCCATCATATACTGCTAGGTGTCACTAGTGAATTTTGAGAGCAATTAGAATGATCTTGATGATCGATCATTCTAAATTATCTGAATCAGAAGAGTTCTGGTCCATCGAAAGGAGTTTCGATGATGTCGATGATGAGATCATGACATGTCTTATTACCATACGAAAATGAACCTAACTGGATCACACAAATAAAAGTTAGGGTCTGGATGTCATCAATTGAGCTAGCCCAGTTCGATTGATTTGGATTAGATCCAATTAGGTTCAAAAGCATCGTGCTAGCACACGATTGAGCCTAACTTTCTCCTTGTGTAATCTTTTCATCTCGATTGAGCCAAATATGATTTGACTCACCCAGAGAACCTTGAGAAGGTTTTTCTCAGTTTGACTAGAGCCAGTCCAGCTCAGAAAAGACTTGTCTTAATTCATGAGATGAATTTAAGACAACACCTGCTAATTCCTATCACCTACCATTTCCATTTTAGGACATTGGTCAAACATTGACCCATGGATCTTGGACTGAAGGCCACTTGACAAGAGGTCATTGGAGAGTTTTTGTGAAGTGTCCACCTGCTAATTTTATCCTCAAAGTGGGTACCATAATCAGATATGGCATGCACCCCAAGTGGATAAGGATAGAGTCCCATGAGATGAGGACTCTGATCCCTTGATCAACTTGGACTGTAGGGCGCCAGTCTCACTGTGCTTATCTAGTGTTGGCACCAACAGTAGGAGAGATTATGGGGATTCTTATCTAATACGATTAGATAATATCACTCTACCAATCAGAATATTTTTAAAATTAATTAAAATTTTTTGATTGGTTGAATAATTGGCACTGCATGGCGCAGCAGGGTCTATTTAAACCCTATTTGCACCTAGGGTTTAGAAAATCTGCTCAATACATAGCAAAAATGTGAAACCCCTCCACTTCTCTATGCCCCCTCTACTCCTCTCCCTCCCCTCTTCACATCCAAGAGGTTGGGCATCCATCTGGTGCTTGTCCAAGGTGTGGTGGCTCCCTGATCAGAAGGCTGCAGGGATTTATCGAGAAGCTGCTGCTCCAGCTTTAGAAGATCTTTTGAAGATCTTGCAGATCAGATCTAAATCTGATTTTTGGAGAAAAGATTCATGAGGAGAAGATGATCTAGATCCTACTTGAGTGGATACCGGTGGAGGCCAAAAAACTGAATGGCTATTTTAGAACCTCGAGCGTTGCTGCGATCATCTACAGGGTAATCTAGTTACCCTAGAGGTATTCCTCTAATCCTCAAGTTTTAATTTTAGATTAAATATCAAATAATAAGAATCAGATCTAATAGATCTTAGATCTAAAATAAAGTAAGATAATTTTTTTTTCTAAAAATATTCCGTCCTAGATCTCATTAGATCTGAAAGATCCTACAAGGAAAAAGTCGGTTTTTCCTTCAGCTTATGGCATATTTGAATAGTGTTGCTTTGTTGTGCTATCCACAAGGGAAGCATTGTTTAAGTATGACCATATGGATTGAAGGATCAACTTAACTAGAACACTATAGTTTGTTGTGCTTTCCACAAGACTATATATAATCTAGAGGTCAGAAAGAAAGATGTTGAGAATTGTAACGGTATAATTGGTAAAGAGTTACCTACTCTTAAACTCTTGAATACTTATTATGCTATCCACAAGGTATTTGTGAGGAATAGAGATCTCAACCCCACTAAGAAATATTAGTATATTTTTTAATTTTCATTTTTGAGGGATATGAAGTTCGATAAAATAGTAGGAGATACAATTAGATAAAAGTCCTAGTCTAGTTGTGCATGTCATCATGAGTTATTTGCTTATATTATATTCTTGTTGTTGTAGATTAACTACACATATGGCATCCTCACTTTCACTTAGAGGTATCCTAGATGCAAACAAGTTGACTGGACCTAACTATGTCGACTGGTTAAAAAACTTGAGAATTATTCTCACTCAGGAGAAAGTCTCCTATATTTTGGATACACCTGCTCCAGATTCTCTTAGGGAAGATACTTTCGGGGAGGATAGGGCCGCATATAAGATATGAAAAGATGACAGTGTGATTGTCAAATGCATCATGCTCACTTCTATGAGCAGTGAACTTCAGAGATAGCATGAGGATATGGACGTTCTCTCTATTCTCCTTAATCTTAAGGAGGTATATGGAGAATAAAATCGAACTGCTCGATATGAGATATCAAAGTAGTTGTTCCATACCTGCATGACTGAAGGCATCTCCGTACAAACTCATGTCCTAAAGATGATTGATTTCACTCATCTAGGATAGCTGGGTTTTGCCATGGATGGTGAACTGAGCCAGGATTTGATCTTGCAGTCTCTCGCTGACTCTTTTTTTTAGTTTGTTATTAATTATCATATGAACAAACTGAACATCAGCCTACCAGAACTGCTGAACATACTAAAAACAGCAGAGAGCTATTTCAAAGGTGAAAAGGCTCATGTCCTTCATGTTGATAAAATCAGCAAGAAAAAGGCAAAGAAAGGTTCTAAAAAAAAGATGAACCCTAAGGCTGGCATCTCCAAGAATAAGGCGAAGAAGGTCTCGACCAAAGGTGCTTGTTATCAATGTGGCAAGGAGGGCCACTGGAAGAGAAATTGTAAGGAGTACCTTATAACCGTAAAATCAGCAAATACTGCTAAAGATTTGTATATGATACAAACTAATTTATTATTAAGTACTTCATTTTTAGATTTTTGGATATTGGATACCGCCTATGGTTCACACCTTTGCAAATCGTTACAGGATCTACAGGAAGTAAGGAATCTGAATAAAGGAGACTTCAAGTTATTTCGTGCTAGTGGAGAGTCCATTCAGGCCAAAACTATTGGAACCAGGGTTTTGAAGTTGCCTTCGGGTAAGGTTTTGGAACTGAAGATCTGTTATTACATTCCTAATATTGTTAGAAATATTATTTCTATACCGTTGTTATTGGAACAAGATTTTGAAATTAATGTAAAGAACAATGGTTGTTCTATTTACTTTTCTAATGAATATTATGGAAGTGCCTTTATTGATAATGGTCTTTTATTTCTTTCACTTAATGATAATGTGCTTCATGTTGATGATATGAAAAAAAAAAGAGAGAGGATGTGAATGTCACATACCTCTGACATTGCCGACTTGACCATATAAATGAGTCAAGGATTAACAAGTTATATAAAGATAATTTTTTTGATTCTTATGATTATGAAACATATAAAACTTATGAATCTTGTCTCATGAAAAAAATGACCAAGACTCCACTTATTGGACATGAAGAAAGAACAAGTGACATTTTGGACCTTGTACATACTGATGTGTGTGGTCCAATATCGACTCAAGCCAGAGGTGGATACTCTTACTTCATCACATTTACTGATGATAGGTCTAAGTTTGGATATGTGTATTTAATGAAATACAAATCCGAAACCTTTGATAAATTTAAAGAGTATCAAAAAATGATTGAAAAATAAACTGATAAAAGTATTAAAACTCTTTGATCGAATCAAGGAGAAGAATACTCATATTATTTGAAACAAAATGGAATACTCTCTCAATGGACACCTTCTTATATTCCATAATTAAATGAAATTACGGAAAGGAAGAATCGTACCTTATTAGATATAGTACGGTCCATGATGTATTTCACGGATCTTCTGATATCCTTTTGGAGATATACCCTCGAGGCTATAGCATATATTTTAAATAAAGTATCTTCTAAATCTGTTTCTAGCACTCTATATAAAACATGAAAAAAAAAATGATCCAATCTTAAGCATCTTAAGATTGGGGGTTGCCCAGCTTATGTGAAAAATATTGATGGACATAAACTAGATGCTAGATTAGAAAAATATAGGTTTGTATGTTATCCCAAGGAGAGTATAGGATACTACTTCTATAATCCTACTCAATAAAAGATATTTGTTGGTAGGCATGTCATTTTCTTAAAGAAAAAGTTTATCCAAGAAGGAGGCAATAGGAGGTCTGTTGAATTTGAGAAAGTTCAAAACCTACAATCCATTCAGGACTCACCAAATAGTTTGCAACCAAATGTACCCATTGTTGAGGCACAACCACTACATACACCTCCTCTCCAAAGGTCGAGTAGAGTGCATAATGTACCACTCAGGTATGGGTTTGTCATTGAAAATGATAATACAACCTACATCATTGAGAATGATGATCCCATGACCTATTCAGAAGCTGTCATAAGTAGTGACTCTGATAAATGGCTCAATGCCATGAAATCCGAAATGGACTTCATGTATGTCAATCAAGTATGGACTTTGATTGATATGCCTGAGGGTGTGACCCCAATAAGCTGCAAATAGGTCTTCAAAAAGAAGATTGGAGCAGATGGCCAGGTAGAGACCTATAAGGTCAGACTGGTGGCAAAAAGTTTCAGACAAAAATAAAGTGTTGATTATAAAGAAACTTTTTCACCGGTAGCCATGCTCAAGTCTATTCGAATAATGCTTGCTATAACAACATACTATGACTATGAGATCTGACAGATGAATGTCAAGACTATCTTTCTCAATAGAAATCTTGATAAAGAAGTCTATATGACTCAGCCAGAGGGATTTATCTCAATTGAAAGAGCAAATCAAGTATGCAAGCTTAATAGATCCATTTATGGATTAAAGCAAGCATCGAGGAGCTGGAACATCCATTTTGATGAGACAGTCAAATCATTTGGCTTCATCAAAAATGGGGATGAACCTTATGTGTACAAGAAAAATAGTGGGAGTGCTATTGTCTTCTTAGTTTTGTATGTGGATGACATACTGCTCATTGAAAATGATATCTCGATGTTGCAATTAGTCAAGACTTGGCTATCACAAAAATTTTCATAAAAGATTTGGATGAGGCATCTTATATACTTGGTATAAAGATCTATAGGGATAGATTAAAAAAGATGCTTGGCATGTCTCAGTCTAGGTACATTGACCTGGTGTTGAAGAGGTTCAACATGGAGGGAAGTAAAAGAAATTACTTGCCCATAGGTCATGGTATACAACTCTCTAAGAAGATGTCTCCTAAGACACCTAAAAAAAAAATAGAATGAGTTCTATTCCTTATGCTTCGGCTGTAAGATCGATAATATATGCTATGTTATGTATCAGACCTGATGTTGCTTATGCCTTAGGCATTGTAAGTAGATTTCAGGTTGATTCCGAGGAGGATCATTGAAAAGCTATGAAAAACATACTCAAGCACTTGAGAAGGATGAGAGATATTTTTTTGATATATGGTGGATCTAATTTAAAATTGAAAGGTTATACCGATTCTAATTTTCAATTTGATCTGGATGATAGTAAATTAATATCTGGATATGTATTCACTCTGTATGGTGGTGCAGTAAATTAAAAAAATTTCAAACAGCAAATGGTTGTTGACTCAGTCACTGAGGCTGAGTATATTGCTGCAAGTGAGGCTGCTAAGAAAGCCATCTAGATCAAGAAACTCATCATAGAGTTAGGTGTGGTTTTGGAGATTGAACAACCAATACCCCTTTATTGTGATAATACTGAGGCAGTTGCTCAAGCTAAAGAACCAAGGTCTCACCATAAATCTAAGCACATCCTAAGATGGTTCCACCTTATTCGGGAGATAGTCGGAAGATGCGATGTGATCATAGAGTGAGTTGACACCAAAACAATATTGTGGACCCATTCACGAAGGCCTTGTCAATGTAGCAGTTTGACCGCCATCTTGATAGTATGTGTATCAAGTATAGGGGCGATTGGCTTTAAGTGCAAGTGGGAGATTGAAAGAATAATGCCCTACAAACTAATCGCACATGAGATGCAATAGGATATTTATTATAATTTATCTTTCAAACTCATGTAATTGATATTTATTATTAATAAAATAAGATATTTTTGATTTATTATATATTTATCTTATTTATTTTAAGATTATAATGAACCCCATAGGTCTGGACAATGATTTTAGGGTCGTGATGAGATCACGCTAGTGAGATCAAATTCTTTGATAGCCCTAATCTAAAATATTTCTAGTGGTAGGTATATTGAGTCGGAGATCAATGATACTGGTAAGACTGGCATATTCTATGTATGCTCAGAAATGAGGGTGGTTGATCTCACAACCACTTGTATGGTGATTCTAATACAAGAATATGGATGCTCATTAGAGAATGAGTTTATTGAATTGATCTATGAGAAAATATCAGATGGAGTCTTATTTACATGTCAACTAATGTTTCTCTAGTGAGAGTTGTGTATGTGATCCTTAGACCTGAGGTCACCATCGTACCTTATGTACTTGAATCCATGTTTTGATTCACTACCTAACTTGATTCTCTGATCTTTGTGTGGGGTGTTCTGGATATGATGAAGAGTGCATAGAGATTATGAGTGATCAATAAGAGATCAGTCACTCCTAATAAGGAGAGCGAACATCCTATGTGATCTCATAGGATGGTGATTCTGCAAGTCTTTGGCCAAAACATGATGACAATTAGAAAAAGATTTCTAATATATCATCAACTGAATCATCACCTTCTGATTGAGATATATAATAATAAGTGATTGGGTTTGATATATTTTCATACCCATAGCTCATCTGGAATGTTGTTTGATTGAAGGATTGAATTACACAAAAACTTGTCACTGAAGGATATTTTGATAATTTTTCATCAAAATTTTAAATCTTTTGAGTAGTCATGACACGTTGCTAGATGTCAATCTTGACTTATAAATTTATTAGAATTGAAAGAGTTTAATTTTGGACTCAATTTGGAAGAGTCCAAGTTGATTGGACTCTTCAGATGACCTAATCTCATCGGATTAAGGTTACGTCGAAAGTCTTGATCCACTGCTAGCTAGATTTGAAATCCAATGGGTCACACACTTTAAGATTTGATCTTGGTCTGATCTAATTAGAGTTAATATAAATTTTATGGGTTAATTTGATTTGCCAGCATATTATGAAGTTAAGAAATAAATGCCGCCCCCCCTATTTTGGCGTGTGAAGTTAAGAGTCCTTCTTAAAGAAGGCTCTTAACTAATACACATTGCCTTAAATTCCAAACCAGATCTCCTATGTTTTGATGCCAAAAATTAATGAGATTTTTATGGCATGTAGAGAAGGAAGAGTCCTTCTACTAAAAGTATCTAGAATACTAAAAATTCACTCGATGAATTTATTTGGTGCATGGGAAGTTGGAGTGCCAAAGGTTGGTGCCCCTTCATCCTATGTGACATCCCTTGGTCCCCTATTTACAGGGGATGCTCCAAATGATTTCCTACTAGAATTTTTTAGTAAAATCAAAGATAAGAGATGTGGTAAATATAAAAAAATTTTGGAAAATTTTTGAGAAAAAAAAAGAGGAATTTGAGTGGCAAAACTTGAAAGAAGGGTGCTGAGATTTTCAACAAGTGTTGCTTGAGTGCCCTAGAGTTTGGTTTTCCTATATGTTGAAGCTAAAAATCAAATCCTAGATTGTATGACATCTAAAGAGTATCTTCTTGGTGTCATTCTGGTGATAAGATCAAAAATAACTAGGCTTTGGTGCGATCGTGATACAAGTTTGAAGCCGGCAATATTCTTCAGGGGACAAGGTTGTGACAGCGCACCGGTTGGGAAGAATTTTGGTCAACTTCCATGTGGATCACCATTGAAGGACTTCTACCTTGGAGTCTTATGGAGAACACCAATATGCCACTTTTTTATTTTGATAAAAGTATAAAATTCTATCCCTATGCATGTTTGTTTTCGCCTTGATCGATATCGACAAGGTGATTCTAAGGTTTAGATTCCAGCTCGATAGTCTTATGTGATAGAACTACTGATTTGTATGATTTTAAAATTTTTGAAAATCACTTTCCACTGCATGACTAGAACCCAACAATGATGAGATCTTGGTTCTTTTGCTTGAGCAACTACTCCAGCATTATCACAGTAAAGTGGTACTGGATTCTCAATCTCAGGAATGACACCCAATTTAGTAATGAACTTCTTCATCTAGATAGCTTCTTTGATGGCTTCACTTGCAGCTATGTACTCTGCCTCAGTAGTTGAGTTAGCTATAGTCTATTGCTTAAAATTTTTTCAACTAATAGCTCTACCATTAAGAGTAAAGACATACTCTGAAGTAGATTTGCTATCATCATGGTCTGATTGGAAACTAGAGTTAGAATAACCTTCTAGTTTTAGATCAGATCGTCCATATAGCAGAAAAATATCTTTAGTCCTTCTCAAGTACTTAAGAATATTTTTCACTGCTTTTCAATAATTCTCTTCTAGATCAGCCTGAAATCTACTAACTATACCTAAGGCATAGGGAACATCAGGCCTGGTACATAGCATAGCATACATGATCGACCCTAACGCCAAAGCATAGGAAATAGAACTCATTCTATTTCTCTCTTCCAGTGTTTTAAGAGACATCCTTTTAGAGAGACGTATGTCTTGACTCATGGGTAAGTAACCTCATTTACTCCCATCTATGCTAAACTTTTTTAGCACTAAGTCTATGTACTTGGACTGGGACAAGCTTAACATCCTCTTAGATCTATCCCTATAGATCTTTATACCTAGTATATAGGATGCTTCGTCCAAATCCTTCATAGAAAACTTACTTGATAGCCATGTTTTGATCGATTGTAATGTTAGGATATCATTTCTAATTAGAAGTATGTCATCCACATATAAAACTAAGAAGACAATGGCACTCCCACTAGTCTTCTTATATACACAAGGTTCATCCATATTTTTGATAAAGTCAAACTCTTTGACTGTAACATCAAAGCAGATGTTCCAACTCCTTGAGGCTTACTTTAATTCATAAATAGATTTCTTAAGCCTGTATACCTAATTTGCTCACCCTTTTGAGATAAATCCTTCTGGCTGAGACATGTAAACCTCTTCCTTAATATAACCATTAAGAAAGGCGGTCTTCACATCCATTTGCCAAATCTCATAATCATGGTATGCTGCTATTACAAGTATAATCCATATATATTTGAGCATGATAATAGGTGAAAATATTTCATTATAATCAATACCCTATTTTTGCCTGAAATCTTTAGCTACCAATCTGGCTTTATAGGTTTTAACTTGGCCATCTGCTCCAATCTTTTTCTTATAGACCCATTTGCATCCAATAGGGGTCACACCCTCTAGTGCATCAATCAAAGTCTACACTTGGTTGGGGTACATAGAGTCCATTTTGGATTTTATAGCCTCTAGCCATTTGTTTGAGTCTCTACTCATGATGACTTCCGTATAGGTCAAAGGTTCATCATTCTTAATGATGTGGGAAACATGATTCTCAATAATGAATCCATACCTTATAGGTGCATTCCGCACTCTATCCGACCTTCGGAGAGGAGGTATATTTTATGATTGTACTTTATTAATGGATATTTTTTATTGAGGATCATCTTGTGCTTGCATTTGTAGGTCTTGAACTTCTCCAAATTTAATTTTCTTCCCACTATCTTTTTCTAAGATAAACTCTTTTTCCATAAAAGTAGCATATTTACTGACAAACACCTTTTGTTCAGTAGGATAGTAAAAGAGATATCCTACACTCTCTTTAGGATAACCTACAAATAAGCATTTATGTATCCTAGCACTCAGTTTATGTCCAAAGTTTCTTTTAACATAAGCTGGATAGCCCCATATCTTAAGATACTTAAGATTAGGCTTCTTTCCTCTTTATATCTTACATGGAGTGCTTGGCACAGATTTTGAAGGTATTCTATTCAAGATATAGACAGTAGTTTCTAGAGCATATCTCCAGAAAGAAATAGACAAGTCTGTAAGGCACATCATGGATCGCACCATATCTAATAAAGTATAATTTTTTCTTTCTGCTATACCATTTAGTTGTGGTGTATAGGGAGAGGTCTATTCTGAGAAAATTCTATTTTTTTTAAGATGATCTAGAAACTCATTGGATAAGTATTCTCCTCTTCGATCAAATCAAAGAATTTTAATAATTTTTTTAGTTTGTTTCTCGATCATACTTTGATACTCTTTAAATTTATCAAAAGCTTCAGATTTAAGTTTCATAAGATACACATATCCAAACCTAGATAAATCATCAATGAATATTATAAAATAAAAGTATTCTCCTCTGGCTTTTATTGTCATTGGACTACATACATCAATATGTAAAAGTTCTAATAACTCACTTGTCCTTTCTCCATGTCCACTAAATAGAGTCTTAGTCATTTTTTCCATAAAATAAGATTCACAAGTACCTAATTCTTCATAATCATAGAGATCAAAGAACTCTTCTTTATATAACTTGTTAATCCTTGTCTCACTTATATGATCAAGTTGACAATGCCAAAGTAAAGTATTATTCATCTCTTCTCTCTTTCATTTTTTGCTTTCATTAATATAAAAAATGAAAGAACCAGATCTAGGATTTCAGGGTTAGATCTTAAAATTTTTTCAAGATCAAGCAGCGGAAGACTAAAATAAATCAAAATTTATTTTTAAAATTAGAGAATCTTTAGATCTAAGATCCATTACATGATTATTACATAGCATTAAATTAAAAATTAAAATATATAGAGCATGGCTACATATTGATCATATCAATATGTTTCTATACTACATCTAATGTATGTATTAAACAATAGATCAGATCTATTACCTTGCAAGTTAGATGTTCTAACCTTGCTGATCTAGGCTTGAGGATGATGTTGCAAACTGCACACATGTTCGATCTCTAGGAGCCATCCATACAAGCCCATGAATCTCGACCAGAAGTCCTGCTTCAAGAAATCAGCACAGTATGCTAGTACTGCGTTGATCCTTCTTCGATGGTTGATCAGGTGCCTCCTTCTTTTTGATTTGGACTCTTCCAAAGATGAGAAGTAGGAGGAGTTTTAGATCTAAGATGCTCTCAGAAAAAACTCAAGATGAAGGAAGGGAAGAGATGAAACTAACAATCCTAGAAGAAGACCCTCTTCTTCTTTTCTTTACTCTCTCTTAGACACCCTATCTTGTGTCTATTATATCTTCACGACCCAAAGGTCTTTCTCTCTGATTTTTGGATGACCCAAAGGTCTCTCAAATCTCTATAATTTGAAAAAAAATCATAAAGAAACTCATTTTATAGAGAGAGATATGATGGAGTCCTTGTCCAGGTCAAATACCTAGCCAAGGTTTATCCAAACATGGCAAGAAAAGGGGTGCCCAACTCTTGGGTGCCTCCTCCTTATTTTTGTACATGGACCACCAGCAAAGGATGCACAATATGTGCCCTAAAAGTCACAAAAATATCAAAAAAAATCTAGATAAATTTGGTGCAAAAAGGAAAGAGTTTTGGATTTCTAAAACTCTATCTCATAGAATTTGAAATCCAAACTTATTCCTACTTTGATTTGATCCACAACCACTTTCCATGTATGAAAGAAGAAAGAAAACCTTTTGGATGTGGGAAAGACCTGAGAGAGGGCTTTTATCGCACAAAATAAGAGGAGATTGGCGTGGAATAAGAGAGAGGGCGTGGGGGGAGGGCTTATGTGGCGCAAGGTGGAATCCTAGTCTTACTAGGATTCTATCTTATGACTTGTTTTAATTTGGTTTCTCAAACCAAATCAAACCAAAATTAGATCAACTTAATTAAAATAGATATTAATCCAATTAAAAATTTAATTTAATTAGATTAAATTTGATTTAAATCTGATTTAATTTTTTAATCAAATTAAAAATTAGGTTATCCAAGTCCTAATTGAACTAGGACTAGTTTTTTCTTTACACTTGACTTATCCAATAAACCAATTGGATTTGATCCAATCAAGTCTAAACTAAATCTAATTAAATCATATTCAATTAGACTTAATCTTAACCCATTGACTTAATCAAATTAAGCCAATTAGCAATCAAATTGCTAATCGATCCTCCTGCAACACTTGCACTAGGTTTAATGTCAATCGTATTGATCATTTAACTCTAGAACGATTCTTAATCGTTGATCAACCATCCAATCGAATCATGAAATCTAATGTGTGTGATCTCATAGGTTCGAACTTAAGTCGGTAGAATAGGAATAAATTTCTGTACCAATCGAAGTGACTATCTAGCAATGATACCCGACGACGGGATAGGTCGAATGTGTAGAACAACATCCTTAGAACCCATACGGATATAGTTTTCATATAATTCATCCCCTTGACCAAAATGATCATAGGATACCTCAGAGTTCAACTATCAACTCTGATCAGATTGTCCACATTGTATTTTAAAATATCAAATCCATCTTATGGATTACCTAGGCTAAGGTTTTGCTAAATTGAAATACAGTGACTCATTCTTCTCCAACTCTTGGAGTGGTCAATCCCATCTCGATTATACTCTGACTTCATAAGTACTTGACTATGCCCAGAAGCCTTCCATCGCTAAATTAAAAATTCAGTTAGTCCAGTACTAAAGCACAGTGAGTTGCTTGCAAGTCATTGAGGTGATCTCAGGTCTAAGGGACACTTATACCTATATCCCATCAGAGTCATTCTCGACAGCAGAATGCTCTGGAGTTGGTCATGTTCAATGAAGATGTATAATTATATCTCACCTATATGCCATACCAGTGTCTCCACACTCTTTGGTTAAAAGGACAACCAACCCATATGGCCTACAACGACCTATGCTCGATAAAAGCTGTCATCCTTATTAACAGCCTATCATTTGATCGTGAATAGTTTTAAGGACTAATTGATAAATTCTTCTTTATCGAATCTAAATAGTCCTAAGGACTTCATCATAACAACGGAGTTCATTAAAGATGAAAGCTTATGATAAAAATACCAAATATATTTTATTTATTAACAAATTAATTACCATACTTGGTTGCTCAACCATCAATAGCTTGATGATTGGCTTTTGGGACATATTTTCCAACAACTCCCACTTGTCCTAAAGCCACTCAGTACAGTATCTAATACCTATCTTCGACTTATGGTTGTCGAACTCCTTTATCATTAGGGGTTTAGTGAAGGGGTCGGCCAGCTTCTCCTTTCCATCGATCTTCTGAAGGTCGATGTCACCTCGATCCACGATCTCCCGACCAGGTGGAAGCAGCACAAAATGTATCTCATCCACTAATGTTCTTTGAGTTCCTTCATCTGAGCTATGGCACCAGTCTGTCGTAGTAGAGCAGGATCGAACCATCTGTTAGATGTGTGCCGTAGATGCCAGATCGGCTGACACATTCCTGTACAGATCTAAGGGCAAATTTATAATTTTGACTATAAATGAATAAAAGGGTTATTCTTCTATCACATTGTGTATATTGTGTCTGTGATACATCCTTTGAGTTAGTGGAAATGTAAATTCATATTTTCAAGAGTTGAAAGTTTAAGGCATGAATTTACATAACTAACTCATAAACAGCTCCTGACCATAGGATCATCACGAGGATGGTGATCGATTTGGAAGGTTGGTGTATGATCATTTTCTTAGATAAATGTGTCTTGAGTATATGGTGTGGAGACATCAGAGTGAGAGTACAGGTATTCATTGAGAACAAGAGTACTGAGTGTGACCACTTCGAGCAGTCATAAGGAAGTCTACCTTCTCGTCGATGACTAGCTCGATGCTGCAGTTGTGTGTCTAGTTCTTTGACCTGAGGTGCATCAATAGTTCACCTTGAGTGTGTTATAGTTTGACTACACCATAACTCGATCTCCTAGCCATTCAGAACCCTGAAGTGTATGTTGGTTGTGGCATATTTATTGTAGGAACTAGGTCGTACCAAGATGGGATCTATCAACCTCGATAGATGAGAGGAGTAGTCCTATGATAATTGAAAGATCGAGTCTTTAAGCCCATGGCCATGGTAGAATGAAATACTAAAAAAGAGTTTTCCATTAAGATTTCACATCAGACTCGGATCGATCGATTAACTCATATGACTGATGTTGGGTTTGACGAGTTCACCTTAACCCTAATTCAGTCGGGACTCATGATAGAGGAACTCAATCACACAGGTAGTTGCATCGAGAGGTTCATCTTCAGTTCTGATGAGTTACCACCACATACTGCTAGGTGTCACTGGTAGATTTTGGGAGCAATTAGAATGATATTGATGATCAATCATTCTAATTGTCTGAATCAGAAGAGTTCTGATCCATCGAAAGAAGTTTCGATGATGTCGATGATGAGATCATGACATGTCTCATTACCATACAGAATTGAACCTAACTGAATTACACAAATAAGGGTTAGGGTCTGGATGTCATCAATTGGGCTAACCCAATTGAATTGGATAAGATCCAATTAGGTTCAAGGAAATCGTGCTAGCACATGATTGAGCCTAACTTTCTCCTCATGTAATCTTTTCTGTCTCTACTAAGCCCAATGTGATTTGACTCATTCAGAGAATCTTAAGAAGATTTTCTTCAGTCTAAATGAAGCTTGTCCTGCTCAGAAAAGACTTATCTTAATTCATGAGATGAATTTAAGATAACACCTGCTAATTTCTAGCACCTGCCAATTTCATTTTAGGATATCTATCAAAAGTTGACATATGGATCTTAAACTGAAGAGGGCTCATTGGAGGATTTTTGTAGAGTGTTCATATGCTAAAATCCAATTGAATTAGGTGCCATAATTAAATTTTGGCATGAGCCCAATTGAATTAAAATGGGCGCCCCAAATGGATAAGAACCAAAGAGTCCTGATAAACATGGACTCTTTGGCGCCACCTTGATTGAGCTTATCCAATGTTGGTACCAACTTAGGAGAGAGGGTGGAGTTCTTATCTGATGTGATCAAATGATATCACTCCATCAATCAAATTTTTTTTAGAATTTATTAGAATTTTTTGATTGGTTTAATGATGTGGCACTGCGCAGCATACAGGGTCTATATAAACACTGCTGCGCCTAGGGTTTCATGAATGAAATTATTTTATACACAAAACATAATAGCTACTGCCTCCTCCCCTCTTCTCCATATCCTCCTACTCTCGTTCCTCCCCTCTTCACGTCCAAAGAGTTGTACATCCATCTGGCAAAGATCTAAGGCGTGGTGATGCCTGGAATAGAAGGCTGCAGGACATCTTCGACAGGCTGCTGCTCCAACTTCAAAAGGAGTTCTGAAGTACTTTCAAATCAGATAAAGATCTAATTTTTGGAGTGTAGATTCATGAGGAGAAGACATTCTAGATCCTACCTAAGTAAATATCAGTAGAGGCCAAGCACTTGTGTGGCTACATCAGAACCTCAGGCTGTGCAGAGATCATCTACAGGGTAATCAGATTACCCTTGAGGTACTTCTTCTTTCATCATAGATTTAGATTTAATTTTAGATTTTAAATATCAGATAATAAAATTATATCTAAAGAATTAGATCTAAAATATATATAGTAAATTTTTTTAAAATTATTTCACCCCAGATTTGATGAAATCTGGAAGATCCTACGAGGAAAAATGGTTTTCCCCCTTCAAGTGGTATCCGAGCCAGGTTGTTGGCTCTATTTCAGATCTATTTTAGATATAATTTTAATTTTAATTTATCTGATATTAAAAGATTTTAGATATCACATCAGATATGATAGGATCTAAAATCAAAATATTTAAAATTAAATCTAAGAAGATCTAACATAAATAAGATGCATGACTAGACTAGGATTAGTTGAATCCATGAATGGTCTTAAGTTTTATATTTTAATGAGATTAAAATATGAATTAAATATAATTTATTATCTATTTTTTTGATATTATAATTATTATAATTAGATCAGAAAATAAAAAATAAAATTTTAATTATTTCATAAAATTGATCTGTTGCATGCCTAGACTAGTTATAGAATTATTGTAGTAACTTGTCTAAAATAATTTTTATGTTGAATAGTTCAATTTAAATTTTATTTTTTAGATATTATATGAGATGTATCAGATCTGAAAGCATATTAATTAGATTGATTTTTGATACATGAGATGTATGCAAAGCATGTATTAGTTAGATCTTAAATTGTATATGTGATATGTTAATTTAGATCTAACTAGTTTTGTAGTTAAATTTATATTTTTGATTAAGGTGTTCCTCATGGCCGTCCAGTCATAAGAATAAAGTAAAGTTTTAAGACCCTCTCTTCCCATTTAATGGGGTGTTCATATGACGTGTAGGGGTGCCGCGTGTTCATCCTTAATCAGAAATCAAAACTTACTTTTCTGCAAAATCCTAGATCCTGAAACCCTGAATTTATTTTACATGCTTTGTTTATGAATCCAAACTTAATTAATGAATTAAGCTTATGAAATTAAGTTAGGTCTAAAATTAAAAATTTTAGATCTAAGATATTTTCATAAAATAGGGTTCGGGCTTGGGTAGCTCAATTAGGTCTAGTGGTTGATCAAATCAAATCAAGAGTTGGGTAGGTGGGATCATGAAAGTTAATAATTGATCAGCCTAATAGGATTAAGTCTGGGTCAAGGTCGAATCACATTTAGATGTGACTCGATCAAGTTAAGACCTAATTTGGCTCAATGGTTAGAGCCTAGATTGTAGGCTAACCCAATTGTTCTGGTTCGACAATTTGGTGTCTAAGGTAAGTTGGGCAGATACGACCGACTGATTTTTGATTGAGAGCTACTCGACTCGAATGCATTCTTGTCGAGTTAATGGCATATCCCTCCCACCGATCTCACTTACTTGGCCATATGTGTTGACTCAGTTCTGATTAAAGTGGCTAACAATTCGAGCTAACCCATGCCACTAGGTTAGTCATAATTATTATGACTATGTCAAGTCAGGTTTAATGAGATCTAAATAAATCTTCCTAAGAAAATATTAAGTCTAGATCTTCCACCATTGTGGATGTGCGGGCCCTTCCCGGGGTTGATTGCTCTTGGCTAGTTACAGTGGCTCAGTTGCACCAGGAAGATGCAACCATGTCCATTAGGAATTGGATGCTACGGATTAGAAGATGGGTTGGGCTTAATATTCTGGATACGGTGAGGGACCCAATTAGAAATCTAGTTCGTGCAAATGGTGGGTTTGACTTAAATAAGAATTGGAGCAATACCCCAGACACGGTGAGCTTCAAGAATTAGAGATCAAGTTTTGGGTGCACCATGATTAGAGAATCATTGGACAAGAGTTGTCCACTCATCGATTGACCCATCATCAATAACTGTTAGGTGAGGTGGTGAGCCAGTCGGTGAGACCGCACCACCCACTAAAAATTACTGATCATGGAGATTTTCATATCTCTACCAAGAGAGTGTAGAGATCTGAGAAAATAGTGAGAGCCTAATTTGTTTAAAAATAAAAATTCTAAATAAATTGATTGAGTCTGATTACAAAATCTAACTAGAAACTTTTAACTCTCTACAGGAAATATGTCTGCCTCAAACCCCCTAACTAAAATTTTAGACACCCATAGACTGACTGGATCCAATTTTAAGGATTGGTTGAGGAACTACAGAATTGTTCTAGATTTTGAAAAAATTGACTCATGTCTTGGATCAGGACCCACCTGCCATACTTGCACGTTCGACTGCTAAACAGAGAGCGTCTCTGAAAAAGTGGACGGATGATGATAACAAAGCAAGGTACTATATGTTGGGTGCAATGTCTGATGACTTGCAGCACCAACATGAGAACATTTTGACTACCCACCAAATGTTGGCTCACCTACAAGAGTTGTTTGATGAACAGAGTCGCGCAGTCAAGTATCAAGTCTGTCAAAGACTTTTTAAGGTCAAGATGCTTGATGGGCAGTCAGTCCAAGATCATTGTTTGACAATGATCAAGGATCTTGAGGAGCTTGAGAAGCTTGGTATCATCTTAGACAAGGATTTTCAAATTGATGTGATCCTTCAATCCTTGTCCGATGCATATGGTCAGTTCATCATGAACTTTCATATGCATAAGATGCAGTGTAACTTGGCCGAGTTAATGAAAATGCTAGTTACGGCTGAGCTTTCTATGAAGGGTTCAAAAGGCTCAGTTCTTATTGTGGAGTAGACTTCTTTCAAGAGAAAGTCTTTTGGAAAGAAAAAGAAGTCTGCAAAGAAGCAGAAGGTGGATGGCAAGAAGAAGAAGACAGGATCGAAGAAGAAGGCTGCTGATAAGGAAAAATATTTCCACTGCCAATCAGACAGCCATTGGAAGTGAAAATGTCCTCAGTACCTGGCCACCCTGAAGAACAAGAAGGATGGTCCTTCTGGAGGTATGCTCATTTTAGAATCTAATCTTATGATTTCTTCTGCATCCAGTTGGATGCTTGACTCTAGTTCTAGTGCTCATTTGTGCACTTCTATGCATGGTCTTGAGGAGAGCAGGAGACTGAGGGATGGGGAGATGATCCTACGCGTCAAAAATGGAGCAAGAGTTGCTGCTATGGCCGTGGGAACCTACCCTCTGCGATTACTGTTAGGATTAGATTTAGTTTTAAGAGACTGTTATTATGTGCCTGCAGCAAGCAGAAATTTGATTTCTGTTTCATGTTTAGCACAAGAAGGCTATGTGATTAGCTTTCATAAGGATCATTGTAATATTTTTTATGAAAATAATAAAGTTGCAGATGGTTTTCTTATTAACGATCTCTATTAGCTACATATTGATGTATCTGTATTTAATATTGAGCAAAATGTGAATGCCATAGAAATTAAAAGGCCTAGAGATAGTCTAAATGATAAGTATCTGTGGCACCTAAGGCTAGGTCATATAGCGGAAGACAGGGTTAACAAATTGGAGAAATCTGGGCTATTGAGTCCATTGACTTCCGAGTCATATCTAGTTTATGAATCATGCCTTCAAGGTAAAATGACCGAGCTTCCTTTTGTGGGACATGGAGAAAGGGCCACAGACCTACTTGCCCTAGTATATATGGATGTGTGCGGCCCATTTGATGTGCCGGCTAGAGGCAACTACATCTACTTCATTACCTTTACCGATGATATGTCTAGGTACGAGTATGTGTTTCTAATGAAACACAAGTCTAAAGCCTTTGAAAGGTTCAAAGAATTCAGACATGAGGTAGAAAAACAAACAGAAAAGTCCATTAAGGTTCTTCGATCAGATCGAGGAGGTAAATACCTTAGTCGAAAGTTCCTAAACTATCTTAAGGATAATGGCATAGTCTCTCAATGGACTCCACCTGAGCACCTCAACTCAATGGGGTTTCAGAATGGAGAAATCGGACCCTATTAGATATGGTCCGTTCCATGATGAGCTTCATGGACCTCCTCGAATTTCTTTGGGGACATTATCTCATGACAGTAATTTATGATTGAATAGGGTTTCCTCTAAAATCGTTTCTACCACACCATATGAGATATGGCATGGTAAGAAGCTAAGTCTGAATCATCTCAGAATTTGGGGTTGTCTAGCTCATGTCAAAAAATAGCAGGCGGACAAGTTAGAGTTCAGGTCTTTTAGAGCTCGATTCATAGAATATCCTAAAGAGTCATTAGGATACTATTTCTATACTCCGGAAGACCACAATGTGATTGTGAGTCGAAATACTATTTTTCTTGAAAAATAATTTATTCAAGATAGTGGCATCGGAAGAATAGTTAAGCTCAAGGAGAATGTCTCCCAAGAGCAATGAGCTCAAGAACCTGAGGAACCTAATCAATCAGAACTAGTCCCACACAATCTCTTCCACCTCGTAGAACGACTAGAATTTTCCATCCTCTTGAAAGGTACTTAGGTACCATACAAGAGGAAGTAGAGGAAATGTTCCTCATGGGAAATGGGGCTCATGGTGATGACCCTAAGACCTATGACGAGGCGATATTAGATATCGACTCTAAGAAATGGTTAGAGGCAATGAGATCAGAAATTGACTCAATGCACTCAAACCAAGTCTGGACCTTGGTAGATCCATCTGAAGGTATTGTACCTATTGGGTGTAAATGGATCTTCAAGAGAAAGATAGGTGCAGATGGGAATGTAGAGATATTCAAGGCTAGGCTCGTAGCGAAAGGTTATAGTCAGCACGAAGGCATTGACTATCAGGATACCTTCTCGTCCGTAGCCATGCTAAAATCCATCCGCACATTGCTTGTTGTTGCAGTCTATTTTGATTATGAAATATGGCAGATGGACGTAAAAATGGCGTTCTTAAATGGACATCTTAAGGAAGATATCTATATGGAACAGCCGCTTGGTTTCACATCCAGTGATGATGATCACAGGATCTGCAAGCTGCAAAGGTCCATTTATGGACTTAAGCAAGCATCTCAGAGTTGGAATACTCATTTCAATGATGTGATCAAAATGTTTGGTTTCATCAAGAATAAGGAGGAACCATGTGTGTTCAAAAAGGTCAGTGGGAGCACAGTTATCTTTCTCATATTGTACGTGGATGACATTCTCCTAATTGAGAATGATATTCCCATGTTGACCTCAATCAAAGTATGGTTGTCTAAGGAGTTCTCTATGAAAGATCTAGGAGAGGCATCCTTTATACTAGGTATTAAGGTCTATAGAGATAGACCAAAAAGGATGCTCGGACTTTCATAGAAGATGTACATAGAGGAGGTGCTAAAAATGTTTAGCATGAAAAACTCCAAAAGAGATTTATTACCTTTTAGACATGGCATTCATCTCTCCAAGAAGATGTGTCCTAGCACACCTGAGGAGATTGAACGCATGAGCAAGATCCCTTATGCTTCAGTAATAGGGAGCCTCATGTATGCCTTGCTATGTACACGACCTGATATAGCCCATGCTGTGAGTGTCACAAGCAGATATCAGTCAAATCCAGGCAAAGAGCACTGGACTTCTGTGAAATGTATCCTTAAGTACTTGAGAAGGACTAAGGATATGTTTCTGGTCTTTGGGAATGAAGAACTCCAGATTCAGGGATATACAGACAGACTTTATATCTGATATAGATAATCGAAAGTCGACATCTGGGAGTCTGTTCATTTGCAATGGTGGTGCAGTTAGCTGAAAGAGTTCCAAGCAGACGGTGATTGCTGATTCCACCATGGAGGCAGAATATATTGCTGCATCGAAAGCTTCGAAGGAGGAATTCTAGTACAAGAAGTTTGCCGCAGAGCTTGGAATGATGTCATCGGATACCATACCTCTTTACTGTGACAATAATGGCACCATAGCCCTAGCTAAGGAGCCAAGGTCTCACCAGAAGTCCAAGCACATCGAGCGGCGATTCCATTTGATCCGTGATTACCTCGAAAAGGGTTATGTCGAGGTCAAGAGAGTCAACTCCACAGATAATGTGGCAGACCTGCTGACTAAGCCATTGGGCCAACAGAAGATCGAAGCCCACCTTGAGAAGATGGGACTTAGATATGTAGCCAATTGGCATTAGGTCAAGTGGGAGTTTGTTAGATGTGTGCCCTAGATGCCAGATCGGCTGACATATTTTTATACAAATCTAAGGACAAATTTATAATTTTGACTATAAATGAATAAAAGGATTATTCTTCTATCACATTGTGTATATTGTGTCTGTGATACATCCTTTGTGTTAGTGGGAATGTAAATTCATATTTTCAAGAGTTGAAAGTTTAAGGCATAAATTTACATAACTAACTCATAACAGCTCCTGACCATAGGATCATCATGAGGATGTGATTGATCCGGAAGGTTGGTGTATGATCGCTTCCTTAGGGTAGATGTGTCTTGAGTCTACGATGTGGAGACACCAGAGCGAGAGTATAGGTATTCATTGAGAATGAGAGTACTGAGCGTGACCACTTCGAGCAGTCATAAGGAAGTCTACCTCCTCATCGATGACTAGCTCGATGCTGTAGTTGTGTGTCTAGTTCTTTGACCTGAGATGCATCGACAGTTCATCTTGAGTGTGTTATAGTTTGACTACACCATAACTCAATCTCCTAGCCATTCGAAACCCTGAGGTGTATGTTGGTTGTGGCATATTCATTGTAGGAACTAGGTGTTGGGAATAGTATCCTAAAGTCAATCGTCAGCCTGTTGATGATTGTACTCTTTTTTATATTAATATATGAATTATAAATTAATAAAAGTTATTTTGACATTTTTCATCACAAATTATTTTATCTTCTAATGAATTCCTGTGTTATGGTGAAGTCCTTAGGACTATTTAGACTCGACAAAGGAAGATTTGTCATTTAGTCCTTAAACCTGTTCGCAACCAAATGATACATTGTTACCAAGGACAACAACGTTTATCAAGCATAGGTCACTGTGTGCCATATGGGTTGGTTGTCCTCTTAACCAAGGAGTGTGGTGATACTGGTATGGCATACAGGTGAGATATAAGGGTACATCTGTACTGAACGTGACCGACTCCGGAGTCTTTTCTGCTGTCAAGATTTGCTCCGATGGGATATGGGTATAAGTGTCCCTCCGACATGAGACCGCCACGGTGACTTGTAAGCAACTCACTGCACTTAGGCACTGGACTACCTGAATTTTTAATTCAGTGATGAAAGGCTGCTGGGTGTAGTCAAGTACTTGACTTGTCGGTGCGTGTGTCAAGATGGGATTGACCACTTCAGTTCAGGAGCTGTGTACAATCATATTTTAATTTAGCAAAATCTTGGCTAGGGTAGTCCTTGTGAGGAGTCACAGGACTGTTTGAGTTGAGCACGATTCGGATGATCTGATCAGGGTTGACAGTTTAACCCTGAGTCATCCTAAACACGGGGGTCAAAAGGATGAATTATACAGTAACCATATTCACGTAGGTTCTGAGTGTTGCGATTGTAACTATTCGATCTATCCGAACATCGGGTACCATTGCTAGACGATCACTTCGATTAGTACAGAATTGGTTCCTGTGCTACCGGCTTAGGTTCGAACCTGCGGGGTCACACACATTAGAGGTTCCTATCTGATCTGATGGCTGATGAAGAGTTCTAATGCTCGTGGACTATGAGTCCTACATATCTGGGACTCTATGATCGAGAATCAGGATTCTCTGATCGTGAGTACCATACATTTTGGGTACCGGGGTCAAGAGTCCCACTAGTTTGGGACTTTTTGATCAGGATTTCATATCGATGGACTCTGATGCCCGATTGCCCATCGAATTTGGATTCAATATTTATGAGAAGTTTAATTAGTGATTTGATCACTAATTAACTCAATTTGATTGAGTAATGATTTTTGGATCAAGTCCAATTGAATTGGATTTAGTTGTGTTTGACCCGATTAGGTTAAGTGTTGACCTAATCGCTAAGGTATTTTGGTCCCTGATCTGATCAGGGGTTGGGCTTAGTAAATTTTTGATTTGATTAAGATTTTATTAAGCCTAAATAAGTCTAATTAAGTTGGGTTTAACTTAGTCTAATTGTTCTTAATCTTTTTTGATTAGGTTGGTTCAGTTATGATCAAACCACCTTTTGAATTCAACTCCCAGCGCCACCTCACTTCTCTGCGCCCATTTGAATTCACGAAAAGCAACTTTCATGAATTTTCTCTCACACAGAAGGCATCCCATGCCCACCCTTGTGCACTAATTATCTGGATAAAAATAAGTTAGTTGGCCATTCAAATTCAAAGGATGTTTGAATTTGGATGGGCAACCAACTAATCCATGGGCCACCCACCTTATCTTGTGCGCCCCTTGCTTTACATGAGAAAGAGTTTCTCATGTAAACTCTCCATACACAAAGAAGCCACGCATCCTCTCTTCTCATACCCAGAGTGGATAAGGATGAGTTGGTTTGCATTTGAATTCAAATTCGATTTGAATTCATGTGTGCAACCACTTATCTTTATCCTTTCACGCGGATAAGACACGTCTTGCACTGTTTTAAAAGAGAAAGGGAGGTGGGGCATGCATAGAAATTTTTTGAGAGAGAATAGTGGGCATGAGGAAGCCTTGTGCATGAGTAGGAAGTTCAAAAACTTTCGAGAGAAAAAGAAAAAAAAAAAAGAGTGGGCGCAGGATTTTCAATGAGTAACCTAGAGTTTTTGCCTGGGGTTCGAGAAGTGAGAAGGTGAGCTACGAGTGTTGTGAACCCACCAAACTTTAGGGAGAGCTTCATCAACCTCTCTACCATCTTTGCTGATGATCTGGAGCATTCGAGAAGTCGACAGACATTGAACAAAGGAGTTCGATCAGTATCGGCTGTCGAAAGGGCTCTACAACGAACTAGCATTCGTGAGGAGCCGATCAGATCGAGAGCTTCATGTGGATGATCTGCAGAGGCTAGACACACTATGTGGCTATGTTGTAATGATCAGACCTTTCAGACGGTGATCAGATTGCAGCGATCGACTATCTGCACGAAGGTAATGTGTTCTAAACACATAACAGTAAATTATTTACTGTAGAGAATTTGAATTTTAAATTTAAATACATGCTATATATCATATTTAGATCTTAGTGTAGGGTAAACACATATTAATTAATTAGATTAATTAATATTTTTCACCATAAAATTATAATTTTGAAAAAGTTTTAAAATTATCGTTTTACCCCTACATTGAAATTCACTTCAAATGGTATCAGAGTAGGTTCTAAAATATGATATACATTTGCATGCATAGATTAAGGTGTAATCTAAAAGTTTAAATTTAAATTTTAAAATTCAAAATTTAAAATTTAAAATTTGAAATTCAAAATTTAAAATTTGAAATTTAAAATTTGGTTGAAATTTCAAATTTAAATTGAAATTTGAAATTCAAAATTCAAAATTCAAAAATTTAAAATTTAAAATTTATTTAAAATTTTAAATTTGAAATTTGAAATTTAAAATTTTAAATTTGAAATTTGAAATTTAAAATTTAAATTTTGAAATTGGTATATTTAGATATACTTGATCCAAGTAGCAAATAGTCTAATTGGGTTGGTTGCCATGGTCGTCCGATCATAGGAGAAAAGAAGGGTTTAAAGGTCCTCTCCTCCCATTCCATGGGGTCTCCTATAGCGGTAGTGGTGCCGATGCAATTATATCTCATGAAGACGAAGCAGCGAAAGGACTTAATTGTAAAGGTTCAATTGTAAAATTTATCATGAATGTGTTAGATTAGATCTAAAGGAATATTCATGATTTATTTTGATTGAGTTATTTTCTGTTATGTAATTAGCAATAGGATTGCTGTTTATGAAATGTGCTAATCCATTTGTGAAATAAGTCAACACATTTGGTCAACAAAAAATAAAACCTTTCAAATTTGAAAATTATTTTCGAAATGCCAAACCCTGACCCATCAGCCCAAATACTTAATTAAAAGAATTAAGTGTTGTCTAGTTGGTCTAGAATTGTGAATTAAGACCTATGACAATTGCATAAACTTGTGAGTCAATGGGCTAGATGAATTAGGTCCATAATTGGGTTAGACCTAAGGTTAGCTTAAAGAAATGGACTAAATTAGAGTAATTGGTCCAATCTAATCAAAAGTTGAATTAGATTAGGTCAAGGATACTCTAGACTCAACTCCAATAGTTATAGTTGAATGGGTCCATGTCTTTAACTAGATCAAGATGGACTTAATTCATGGCTACGCAGTAGAACCCTATTTACTAAGTTGATCAAATTAAAACTAATAAACCGGTTGGTGTCTAAGGTAAGTTTGGCAGTTTGACCAGTGATTTTTAAGTGGGAGCTACTCGCATTGATTCGATCTCTGACGAGTTAATGGCATATCTCCACCACTGATCTCACTTACCTGGCTAACCTGGTGAGTTAGATTTTGATTAGATCACTTGATGATTAGGGCTCACCCATGTCATTAGGTAAATAGTGTGACTGATTTAGGTGCTCCTAATACCAATTTTAATTAAATCTTTTTTAATCTAACTTGGTGAAGTCAGTGGGAGAATTAAAATTAGCTGATTAATTTCTTCTCTTCTATCCTTTAATAAAAATCCTCAAAAATTATTAGGTCCCTAAAAATGATTAAGTTATAGTGATAACTAAGTCATAGCTGTTGGAGTACTATCCCGGCTCCTCCCATAGACCTTGGGTGCAGCGGAACCAGCAACGAACAGATCTGGAGACTTCTGGACTTGATCCAAGGCCCTTGATGAAATCAGCCTGGTTGCTGTCTTCTTCGTCAGCCTTTCGTTCCAGATGAAGAATGCCTCTAAAATCATCTATAAAAAATCCAAGATCTGGTACCCAACTAGATCAAACCTGGACCGAGGTCTTCCAATTTGTAGATCTCAAATCGGGGTATTCTAGATAGGAAAGAAAGTAGATGGAGACAGACCTTGCAAATCTATCCTGCTGCAGCCTTTCCTGTAGATCTGTTGATGGAGATCTCACCCGCACCTCAAACGACCTCAGATCAACTCCAGATCTGAGAGGAACTTGTATCAACCTCTTCTCAAGGGATTCAAGGTCCTGGACCTGATGCTTGGGTGGCTGCAAGAGAGGAGGGGAGCAATCTGGTTGGTGGCTGCAAAGGGGAAGGGGGTAGCGCCTCCTTGCTTTTCTTTCCTTTTTAGGACCTGGCGGCAAGAAACCCTAGGGTTTCTTGCTCCTGGGGCATGGAGAATTGCTGGAGAGAGAGGGAGAAGAGAGAGAGAGACTTGGGAGAAAGAGTTCTATATTTTCTTGGCTTTTTCAAACCTATACAAGTACATGTATATATAAACACAGGGTCAAGTGACCCAAACCCAAAACTCCCTTGACCAACTCTATGGGAGATTAGGTTAACCCAAGCCCATGTACACCCATGACTCGATCTAATCTCACCTATTCTGGGCCCAGACCTGGCCCATAAAGAGTTGGTCCCTTGAGGCCTACATAATCTAGACCTCAAGAACCCGAAAGGCCCACAGCCTTTCAACCTAAGGCCCAACTAGCCCTAGAGCCTCCATGAAGCCCTCATGAATGATGGACCTTGGCCTTAGCCTTGGTCCCCTGGGCCTTGGGCACACCACCTGGATCACAACAATAGCCTCCCATTAAGTGAGTGATAATGAGTCCATTAGTTTAATAATCATTGGAGGCCCAAAGGCCTGGTGCTTACTGACTAATGGAATTATCATTCATAGTATGATAATTTGGTTGAGTCTTTCTGATGGTGGTTAGGTTGGCCGGCCAAAATCGGGCCTGATCATTTAATGGTCAGATTCACCAAATCAAGTCATGTTAATGGTTGGACCTAACCAAATCTTTTCAGTAGAGGCCAAAGCCTACTGATTAGGTTCTAGGGCAAAATAAATTACTAGAAGTTGTTTAGAGAAACAACTGGTTATGAACCTACCCATATGTTAGGATTTGATGCCTCAAGATTCAGCCCACATTGAGCCCACATCGAGGTTTGCGGCAAAAAATGGAGTCCAACGAGACCAAGATCACCCTAAACGGAGCTCGGATGGAGGAGATACGAGCTTTTGAAGTCGGCACGAGATTCGAGGCAGCGGAGGACCGCTGGCGATCGGTGGCGGGCGGCAGTGGCACAGCCGCAGGCGGCGGCGTGTGGGATGCGCAACCCAGGCCTGTGGCCCAAGCGGGCGGGCGGCGCAGCCTGGCGCACGGCCCAGGCGTGCGCAGGCCCGCGCACGGGAGCGGGCCGGCCCAGGCAGCCTGCTGGCCCTGTTCTCTGGTCCACCGTGGATCGGGCGATCCACGACTGGGCCTGTGGACCGCGTGGGCATTCCCATGTGTTTCTCATGGTCCATGGTACTATTTTGTGGATCGGAGTGCGATCTGAGGGCATGGGTGGCTCCCGATCTTGATCCGACAGTCCAAGGGTTATCTGGCTTTGTTTAGGACTCCTAATCCATCTTTAATCAAGTTTTAAGCCCTTTAAATAGGGCTGATCGGTAACAGAGAGGATGTGTGGTTGGTTTTTGCACCATACGAGAACCCAGAGAAGAGAGAGGTGGAAGCGCTGAGAGAGAAGGAGCAGGAGGTTCCTGGACAGCGGTCGCCAAGCACTTCAGGGGTTCAGGGGGTCTTCCAAGAGAGAGAGAGCTTTTGTGAGGAAAACTTCTAGTGAGAGAGAATTGGGTGTACAAGGGTTGAGGGTAAGGTCTCCTCTTGTAAAATTTTTTTTTCATAGTGAAGTTTGCATGCCCCGTGGAGGCGAGCCCTTTTGTGGCTGATCCACATATTTTGATTATTTTTCTTTTTGTTTTGTTTCTTCTTTCTTCCTGCTGCATCGCATGGTACTGAAAAGGTCTTGGAGGTGGTATCCTGGCCAGACATCCACCCAACAAGTGGTATCAAAGCAAAATGGTACAAGAACGCAGAATGCAGCGGTGGTAAGCAAGACTGAAGATAGAGAAAACAGGAACAATCAAGATGAAGATCAACAAGTTTGATGGTAAGAGCAATTTCTCCTTGTGGCAGGCAAGGGTGAAGGACGTGCTCATCCAACAGGGGTTGATCGATGCTCTCTTGGGCGATGAGAAGCCGACCACCATAGAGGTGCAGGATTGGAAACAACTACAGATGCAAGTGGTGAGTACCACCGCATGTACCTAGCGGATGAGGTGGTGATCCATGTGCTGAGCGAGACTTCCCCGATGGTGCTGTGGTCGAAGCTCGAGGAGTTGTACATGGCGAAGTCTCTCACCAACATACTTTTCCTCTAGAGGCAGTTCTACCAACTACAGATGACTGAGGGACAGAGCATGCAGGAGCATCTAAGCCACTTCCAGAAGATCCTCACCGACCTCCTCAAGTTGATGAGAATGTTGAGGAGAAGACCAGGGCACTGGTTTTCCTGGCGTCGCTTCCCCCTTCGTACGAGTCCTTGGTGACTGCTCTTCTAGTGGGGAAGAGCACTATCAAGATAGACGAGGTTACCACGGCGATACTCCAGAACGAGGTTCTCAGGAGGGAGAACCCAGCTTCGAGCTCAGGTGGCGGTAGCTCAGCTTTGGTGGCTTCTGGAAGAGCAGGAGGCGGTAGACGGAGCGACAGAGATCACAACGAGGGCGGTCCAAGTCCAGGAGGGACTTGAGCAAAATCAGGTGTTACCAGTGTGAGGAGTTGGGGCATCTAGCCAGAGATTGCCCTCAACTTAAAAATTGGACGGTGGCTGCTGTAGTGACGGTCGGCAGCGATTTAGATGGAGATATCTTGGAGATATCTGATGAGGTATCTACTTCTTTCCAGCAGTGGATATTAGATTCTGCATGCTCCTATCATGTATGTTGCAGAGAGGAGCAGTTTGACTCCCTAGAGAACAGTGAGAGCACTGTATATCTGTCGGATGGATCGAGCTGTGCGATTAGAGGCATTGGGATGGTCAGTTGGAGGACACATGATGGTGCAGTGAGAGATTTGGGGAGGTCTGATACATACCCAATTTCAGGTAGAATCTTATCTCACTTAGCAGACTGGATTCGAGAGGCTACAGGATGGTAGCTGGTGGAGGAATCCTGAGGATGTTATGCGGTGATAGGATTATGCTGGAGGGGAAGAAGGGGAGCAGAGGATATTATTACCTAGCAGGGAGCCCAGTGCGAGGTGGAGCTTCGGGAGCCAGGCGAAGCCCAGAGTGAGGTGGAGCTCCAGGAGGTGGATCGGGCACGAGACAGGTGACTCGGGAGGACGAGAGGCGACATCTCAAGATGAGATTCCTATTGCCGCAGGACGATGCCCCGAGCAGGTCTCAGGTCAGGAGGAGCACAGCATACGACAGAGATGGGATCGAGCAGCCTGGTTTGACTCCCATGTTTGCCCATCCATGATCAGCAGGCGATTGCCCTAGGGCATGGGGGCGAGGAGATCCAGAAGCTCTCAATGTTTGGAGGAGACTGAATATCGAGTCGAGGTGGAGATTGTTAGGATTTGATACCTCAAGATTCAGCCCACATTAAGCCTACAGTGAGGTTTGCAGTGAAAAATGGAGTCCAACGAGACCAAGATCACCCAAAATGGAGCTGGATGGAGGAGATACGAGCTTTTGAAGTTGGCATGAGATTCGAGATGGTGGAGGACCGCCGGCGGCGGGCGGCAGCGGCGCGGCCGCAGGCGACGGCGTGCGGGATGCGTGACCCAGGCCCACAGCAGCCCAGGCGGGCGGGCAGCCCAGGCAGGTGCGCGGCCCAGGTGGGCAAGCGGCCCAGGCGCACGCGGGAGCGGACCGACCCAGGCAGCCTGCTGGCCTTATTCTCTGGTCCACCGTGGATCAGGCGGTCCACGGCTGGGCCTGTGGACTGCGTAGATATTTTTCATACATTTCTCATGGTCCACGGCACTATTCCATGGATCGGAGCATGATCTGAGGGCGTGGGTGGCTCCCGATCTTGATCTGACGGTCCATGGGTTATCTGGCTTTATTTAGGACTCCTAATCCATCTTTAATCAAGTTTTAAGCCCTTTAAATAGGGCTGATCGGTAACAAAGAGGATGTGTGGTTGGTTTTTGTGCCGTACGAGAACCCAGAGAAGAGAGAGGCGGAAGCACTGAGAGAGAAGGAGCAGGAGGCTCCTGGACAGCGGTCGCCAGGCACTTCAGGGGTTCAGGGGGTCTTTCAAGAGAGAGAGAGCTTTTATGAGAGAAACTTCTAGTGAGAGAGAATTGAGTGTACAAGGGTTGAGGGTGAGGTCTCCTCTTGTAAAATTTCTTTTTCATAGTGAAGTTTGCATGCCCCGTGGAGGCGAGCCCTTTTGTAGCTGATCCACGTATTTTGATTATTTTTTTTTTATTTTATTTCTTTTTTCTTCCTGCTGCATCGTGTGGTACTGAAAAGGTCTTGGAGGTGGTGTCCTGGCTAGACATCCACCCAACACCATAGATGCACATGGGTTGACCAACCAAAGTTGGGCTCATGTGTAGTCTGTGTGGATTCTAGTACCCACTAAAGAATTAAAGTAATTCCTCGAATTGGAGGTTAAGGCAACCATTCATAAAAATACTGGGAGAAACTTTAGACTAAAGTCCAAGTCTTTAGTATTAATAATTTATGTACTAATAAAGGTCTGATTTTTTTTTATGCAGCTATGGCCACTACCCTGTCGCTTCGAACATTATTAGATAATGACAAGCTCATGGGACCTAATTTCGATAGCTGGTATCGAAAATTAAAAATCATCTTTGAGCATGAGCGGATCCTTTATATAGTAACGGATCCGACATCTGAGGAGCCAGCCCCGAACGCTAGAAGGACGGTCCGAGATACTTACCAGAAGTGGCTCAATGACCGCACCACCATTCGATGCATAATGCTGGCGGCAATGAATGATGAGTTCAGCCACAGATTTGAGAATGCCCAGCCGTAGGAGATGCTTCAAATGTTGAATGACTCCTTTGGCACACCTGACAATGTTGAAAGGCACAAAACTAGTTGTGCCATTTTTAATGGTCTAATGAGGGATGGGACCTCAGTCACCGATCATGTACTGTACATGATTGAAATGATTGAGCACCTAAGTAAACTGGGCTTTCCTTGCACGAGCAGCTCGGTAAGGATGCAATCCTTAATTCTTTGCCCAAGTCCTTCCTCCCCTTCCTTACTTATTTTCGAATGACAAAGCCTGCAGTGAACTACCATGACTTGTTGGGGTTGCTGCAGAACTTTGAGAAGGACCACCAGCTCTATAAGGAGTCGGTGAATATTGTGGGAGGATCTTCTTCTAGTCATCGACCCTTTAAGAAAGGGAAGAAGAACAAGAAGAAGAAGAATAAGAAGGTGCAGTCGCATGCTGGGACATCTGCACAGGGTCAGACCAAGAAGTGCAAGCCCGATCAGAGCCAAGCGGAGTGCTTCTTTTACAAGAAGTAGGGGCACTGGAAGAGGAACTATCCTCTATACATTGCCTCCCTGGACCCGAACAGGCCAAAGAAGAAGCAAGGTAATTATATGATAACACCTTGCAACTTTTCCATATATGATACTACTGCCTGGGTATTGAATATCGGAAGCTCTTATCATATCTGTAATTCGATGCAGGATCTGTAGGTCAGTAGGAGATTTGATGAAGGCGAGAGATTCCTGAACATTGGAGATGGAAGCAAAGTTTCAGTTCTAGCTTTAGGAATCATGAACCTTGTAATCAATTCTCATAATGTAATTTTGAGTGAATGTCACTATTGTTCACACTTTTTATTAAAAATTATTTCTGTAGGTCTTTTGGCTATGTACGGTTATGAATTTTTAATAAAAAAAAATATTTAAATATCATTTTGAATGATGTTACAATGTTTGTTGGATAACTAAATAATAAATTTACTTACTATCACAGCCTGTTAATGTGGTTCAAACCTCCGATAAACGTCCTAGAATGAAAAATGTGTCAGAAGTCTACCTTTGGCACTGTAGGCTAGGTCATATCAATAAGAACTGGATAAACAGGTTGGCTCAAGAAGGAATTCTTGAAGTTAGTGATTGTGAATCACTTCTAACCTGTGAGTCCTGTCTTCTTGAGAAGATGACCAAGTCACCTTTTACTGAAAAAGGTGAGCAAGCCAATGAACTCTTGGGTCTGGTACATTCTGATGTATGTGGATCTATGAGCTCAAGTGCAAGAGGTGGATATTTCTACTTCATAACCTTCACAGACGACCTATCGAGGTATGGGTATGTCTACTTAATGAAGCATAAGTCAGAGTCGTTTGAAATGTTCAAACTATTCCGAAATGAGGTAGAAAAATAAACTAAAAAGTGTATTAAAACTCTTCGATCTGATCGAGGAGGTGAATATCTTTCTAATGATTTTTTGACATATCTTGGGGAGAATGGAATTCTCTCTCAGTGGACTCCTCCTGGAACACCACAGCATAATGGTGTGTCTGAAAGGAGGAATCGAACCTTGTTGGACATGGTTCGATCCATGATGGGGTTTGCTGGTTGTCGATCTCCCTCTGGGGATATGCGCTCGAATCGACTTGTTACCTTCTAAATAGGATTTCGAGTAAGTCTGTAACCAAAATGCCATATGAGATATGGATAGCACGTAAGCTAGTACTCTCGCACCTTAGGGTTTGGGGATGTCCGATTTATGTGAAACATTTAATTACGGACAAGCTTGGACCTAGGTCTGACAAGTGTAATTTCATAGGGTACCCAAAAGAGACCAAAGGGTATTATTTCCACCTAGCTGATGAGCAAAAGGTATTTGTCAGCCTTAAGGCAATCTTTTTGGAAAAGGAGTTCCTTGGTGAAGGGATTGTTGCCTCTAAGGTCGAACTTGAGAAAGTTCGACAGGTGAAAAAACTGACACAAGTTGCTAAACCTGAACCGAATTTGGTTAGATCAGATTCGGAGCCCATTGTTCCTACACCCTTAAGGTGGTCTGGTAGAGTACCACGTCAATCGGACAGATACTATGGTTTCTTGGTCCGGGATGGTGATCCTGTCAGACTTGATGAAAATGATGAGAATTCGATCACCTACATGGATGCAATGCAGAGACCTGACTCTGAGAAATAGCTAGAGGCCATGAAATTCGAAATGGAGTCCATGAAGGTCAACAATGTGTGGACATTGGTTGACCCATCCGAAGGAGTAAAACCCATAGGGTGTAAGTGGGTCTTCAAAAGAAAGAGGGGCGCAGATGAAAAGGTAGAAACCTATAAAGCCCATCTGATTGCTAAGGGATATCGTCAACGTTATGGTATAGACTATGACGAGACATTTTCTCCTATGGCAATGCTCAAATCCATTCAGATTATGCTTGTGATAGCTACCCATCTGGACTATGAAATCTGGCAGATGGATGTGAAGACAGCTTTCCTAAATGGAGAGCTGGACAAAGAGGTGTATATGATACAATCTGAAAGATTCACATCCATAGATGAGTCTAAGGTGTGCAGGCTACAGAGGTCCATTTATAGACTTAAGCAGGCATCCCGAAGTTGGAACATACATTTTGATAGGATGATCAAGATGTATGGCTTCATTAAGAACGAAGAAGAGCCTTGCATTTATAAGTGGGCTAATGGTCCAGTAGTGGTATTTCTTGTATTATATGTGGATGACATTCTCTTAATCGGGAATGATGTCCCTGCATTACAGGGAATAAAAATTTGGCTGTCATCACAGTTCTCCATGAAGGATCTGGGAGTAGCTTCCTACATCATAGGGATGAGGATCTATAAGGATAGATCTAAAAGGTTGCTTGGCTTATCCCAATCCACGTACATTGATACTATGCTAAAGAGGTTTAGCATGAAAAATTTCAAGAAAGGCTATCTACCGATAGGCCATGGAATTTCTCTCTCAAAGAGGGATTGTCCGACAACACCTCAAGAGAGAGAGCATATGGGTAGAATTCTATATGCTTCGATAGTGCGATCTATCATATACGCCATGACATGTACATGACCAGATGTGGCATACTCACTAGGGGTAGTGAGTAGATACCAATCTGATCCAGGAGAGAATCACTGAAAGGTTGTTAAAACCATCCTGAAGTATTTAAGAAATACTAAGGACCAGTGGCTTGTTTATGGTGAATCAGACTTGAGACTTATCGAGTTTACAGACTCTAGTTTCTAGTCTGATCATGATGATAGCAAGAGTGTGTCGGGATTTATTTTTACCCTTAATAGTGGGGCTGTCTGCTGGAAGAGTTCCAAGCAGCACACAATGGCTGATTCAGTTTGCGAGGCAGAGTATGTCGCTGCATCAGATGCTGCCAAAGAAGCGGTGTGGCTAAAAAAATTCATCACCGAGCTCGAAGTAGCACCCTCCCTTGTTGGTCCAGTTCTGCTCTACTGTGACAGCTCTGGAGCCATTGCTCAGGTGAAGGATCCAAAGGCACACCAGCAGACGAAGCATATTTTGCGTCACTACCATCTCATCTGAAAAATCGTGGATCGAGATGACATCGACCTTCAGAAGATCGATGGAAAGGAGAACCTGGCCGACCCATTCACTAAAGCCATTGCGGTGAAAGAGTTCGATAACTTCAGGTCAAAAATGGGTATTAGATACTGCACTGATTGGCTTTAGGCCAAGTAGGAGATTGTTGAGAATAGTGTCCCAAAGTCAATCGTCAGCCTATTGATGGTTGTGCTCTTTCTTGTATTAGTATATGAATTATAAATTAATATAAGCTATTTTGGCATTTTTTATCACAAATTGTTTCATCTTCTAATGAACTCTTGTGTTGTGGTGAAGTCCTTAGGACTATTTAGACACGACAAAGGAGGATTTATCATTTAGTTTTTAAATCTGTTCGCGATCAAATGATACATTGTTACCAAGGATAACAACATTTATCAAGCATAGGTCGTTGTGTGCCATATGGGTTGGTTGTCCTCTTAACCAAGGAGTGTGGAGACACTGGTATGGCATACAGGTGAGATGTAAGGGTACATCTGCACTGAACGTGAATGACTTCAGAGCCTTTTCTGCTGTCAAGATTTGCACCGATGGGATATGGGTATAACTGTCCCTCCGACCTGAGACCGCTATGGTGACTTGCAAGCAACTCACTGCACTTAGGCACTGGACTACTTGAATTTCTAATTCAGTGACGGAAGGCTGCTGGGTGTAGTCAAGTACTTGACTTGTCGGTGCGTGTGTCAAGATGAGATTGACCACTCCAGTTCAGGACCTGTGTACAGTCGTGTTTCAATTTAGCAAAACCTTAGCCAGGGTAGTCCTAGTGAGGAGTCACAGGACTGTTTGAGTTGAGCACGATTCGGATGATCTGATCAGGGTTGATAGTTTAACCTTGAGTCGTCCTAAACACAGAGGTCAAAAGGATGAATTATACAGTAACTATATTCATATAGATTCTGAGTGTTCGATTGTGACTATTCAATCTATCCGAACGTTGGGTACCATTGCTAGATGGTCACTTCGATTAGTACAGAAATTGGTTCCTGTGCTACCGGCTTAGGTTCGAACCTGTGGGGTCAACACATTAGGGATTCCTTTCTGATCTGATGGCTGATGAAGAGTCCTAATGCTCATGGACTATGAGTCCTACATGTCTGAGACTCTGTGATCAAGAATCAGGATTCTCTGATCATGAGTTCCATACATTTTGGGTACCGGGGTCAAGAGTCCCACTGGTTTGGGACTTTTTGATCAGGGTTTCATATCGATGGACTCTGATGCCCGATTGCCCATCGAATTTGGACTCGATATTTATGAGAGGTTTAATTAATGATTTGATCACTAATTAACTCAATTTGATTGAGTAATAATTTTTGGATCAAGTCCAATTGAATTGGATTCTGTTGGGTTTGACCCGATTAGGTTAAGTGTTGACCTAATCGCTAAGGTATTTTGGTCCCTGATCTGATCAGGGGTTGGGCTTAGTCAATTCTTGATTTGATTAAGATTTTATTGAGCCTAAATAAACTTAATTAAGTTGGGTTTAACTTAGTCTAATTATACTTAACCTATTTTGATTAGGTTGGTTCAATTATGATCAAACCACCTTTTGAATTCAACTCTCCGCGCCACCTCACTTCTCTACTCCATTTGAATTCATGAGAAGCAACATCTCATGAATTTTCTCCCACATAGAAGGCATCCCATGCCCACCCTTGTGCACCAATTATCTGGATAAAAATAAGTTAGTTGGCCATTCAAATTCAAAGGATGTTTGAATTTGATTGGGCAACCAACTAATCCATGCGCCACCCACCTTATCTTGTGCGCCCCTTGCTTTACACGAGAAAGAGTTTCTCATGTAAACTCTCCATGCAAAAAGAAGCCACACCTCCTCTCTTCTCATGCCCAGAGTGGATAAGGATGAGTTGGTTTGCATTTGAATTCAAATTTGATTTGAATTCAAGTGTGCAACCACTTATCTTTATCCTTTCATGCGGATAAAACACGTCTTGCATTGTTTTAAAAGAGAAAGGGAGGTGGGGCATGCGTAGAAATTTTTTGAGAGAGAATAGTGGGTGTGAGGAAGCCTTGTGCATAAGTAGGAAGTCCAAAAACTTTCGAGAGCAAAAGAAAGAAAAGAAACAAGAGGGGTGCAGGGTTTTCAGTGAGTAACCTAGGGTTTTTGCCTGGGGTTCGGGAAGTGAGAAGGTGAGCTACGAGTGTCGTGAGCCCACCAAACTTCAGGGAGAGCTTCATCAACCTCTCTACTATCTTTTCTAATGATCTAAAGCATCCAAGAAGTTGGCAGACATCGATCAAAGGAGTTCGATCAGCATCGGCCGTCGAAAGGGCTCTACAATGAACTAGCATTCGTGAGGAGCCGATCAGATCAGGAGTTTCGTGTGGATGATCTGCAGAGACCAGACACACTGTGCAGCTGTATTGCAATAATTAGACCTTTCAGACGGTGATCAGATTGCAGTGATCGACTACCTGCATGAAAGTAATGTGTTCTGAACATATAACAGTAAATTATTTACTTTAGAAATTTGAATTTTAAATTTAAATGCATGCTATATATCATATTTAGATCTTAGTGTAGGATAATACATGTTAATTAATTATATTAATTAATATTTTCCACTGTAAAATTATAATTTTAAAAAAGTTTTAAAATTATCGTTTTACCCCAGCACTAAAATTCACTTCACTAGGTCGCATCAAGATGGGACTATCAACCTCGGTAGATGAGAGGAGTAGTTCTATGATAATTGAAAGATCGAATCCTTAAGCCCATGGCCATGGTAGAGTAAAATAATGGAAAAGAATTTTTTATTAAGGTTTCACATCGAACTCGGATCGATCGATTAACTCATATGACTGATATTGGTTTTGACGAGTTCACCTTAACCCTTATTCAGTCGGAACTCATGATAGAGGAACTCAATCACATAGGTAGCTACACCGAGAGGTTTGTCTTCAGTTCTGATGGGTTGCCACCACATACTGCTAGGTGTCACTGATGGATTTTAGAAGCAATTAGAATGATATTGATGATCGATCATTCTAATTGTCTGAATTAGAAGAGTTCTAGTCCATCGAAAGGAGTTTCGATGATGTCGATGATGAGATCATGACATGTCTCATTACTATATGAAATTGAACCTAACTAGGTCACACAAATAAGGGTTAGGGTCTGGATGTCATCAATTGGGCTAACCCAATTGATTTGGATAAGATCCAATTAGGTTCAAGGAAATCGTGTTAGCACATGATTGAGCCTAACTTTCTCCTCGTGTAATCTTTTCTATCTCTACTAAGCCAAATGTGATTTGACTCATCCAGAGAACCTTAAAAAAATTTCCTTAATCTAAATGAAGCTTGTCCTACTCAGAAAAGGCTTGTCTTAATTTTTGAGATGAATTTAAGACAACACCTGCTAATTTCTAGCACCTGCCAATTTCATTTTAGGACATCTGTCAAAAGTTGACATATGGGTCTTAAACTGAAGAGGGCTCATTGGAGGATTTTTGTAGAGTGTCCACATGTCAAAACCCAATTGAATTGGGTGCCATAATCAGATTATGGCATGAGCCCAATTGAATTAAAGTGGGCACCCCAAATGGATAAGAACCAAAGAGTCCTGATAAACATGGACTCTTTGGCGCCACCTTGATTGAGCTTATCCAATGTTGGTGCCAACTTAGGAGAGAGGTGGGATTCTTATTTGATATGATCAGATGACATCACTCCACTAATCAAATTTTTTTCAGAATTTATTAGAATTTTTTGATTGGTTGAATGATGTGGCACTGCACAGCATACCGAGTCTATATAAACCCTGCTGCGCCTAGGGTTTCATGAATGAAATTATTTTATGCACAAAACCCAATAGCTGCTGCCTCCTCCCCTCTTCTCCATATCCTCCCTGCTCTCCTTCCTCCCCTCTTCACATCCAAAGAGTTGGACATCCATCTGGCAAAGATCCAAGGCGTGGTGATGCCTGGAACAGAAGGCTGCAAGACATCTTCGATAGGCTGCTGCTCCAACTTCAGAAGGAGTTCTGAAGCACTTTCAAATTAGATAAAGATTTGATTTTTGGAGCGTAGATTCATGAGGAGAAGATATTCCAGATCCTATCTGAGTAGATACTGGTAGAGGTAGACGCTTACATGGGTACATCAGAACCTCGGGCTGTGCAGAGATTATCTACAGGGTAATCAGATTACCCTTGAGGTACTTCTTCTTTCATCATAGATTTAGATTTAATTTTAGATTTTAAATATCAGATAATAAAATTAGATCTAGAGAATTAGATCTAAAATATATAGAATAATTTTTTTTAAATTATTCTGCCCCAGATTTGATAAATTTGGAAGATCCTACGAGGAAAAGCTGTTTCCCCCATTCATCATCGAGGGAGGGTGCCACTCTGAGCTCGGTGATGAATTTTCTTAGCTACACAGCTTTCATTGCGGCATCTGATACTGTGATGTACTCCACCTCACAAATAGAGTCTGCCATAATATGCTGCTTGGAATTCTTCCAGCAGACAGCTCCACCATTCAGAGTAAAGATATAACCCAACACGCTTCTGCTGTCATCATGGTCAGATTGAAAGCTGGAGTCTGTGAACCCCACAAGTTTCAAATCTGACTCGTCATAAACCAACCATTGGTCCTTAGTATTTCTCAAATACTTAAGGATGGCTTTAACTACTTTCCAGTGGTTTTCTCCAGGATCAGATTGGTATCTACTCATACGCTCTCTCTCTTTAGGAGTTGTCGGACAATCCTTCTTAGAGAGAGAAATTCTATGGCCTATCGGTAGATAGCCCTTCTTGGAATTCTCTATGCTGAACCTCTTCAGCACAGTGTCTATGTACGTAGACTGGGATAACCTATCTTTTTAGATCTATCCCTATAGATCTTCATCCCTAGGATGTAGGATGCTTTACCCAAGTCCTTCATGGAGAACTGCAATGACAACCAAACTTTTATTCCCTGTAGTGTGGGGATGTCATTCCTGATTAAGAGAATGTCATCCACATACCAGACAAAGAATACCACAACTGGATCATTTGTCCATTTATAGATGTAGGGCTCTTCTCTATTCTTAACGAAGCCATATGTTTTGATCACCTTATCAAAATGTATGTTCCAACTCTGAGAAGCTTGCTTCAATCCATAAATGGATCTCTGAAGCTTGCACACCTTGGACTCATCTGTGGATGTAAACCCCTCAGGTTGTATCATATACACCTCTTCGGTCAGCTCTCCATTCAGGAAAGCTATCTTTACATATATTTGTCAGATCTCATAATCCAGATGGGCAGCTATTGCAAGTATTATCCGAATGGATTTGAGCATTGCCACAAGAAAAAATATCTCGTCATAGTCAATACCATAACATTGATGATATCCCTTGACAATCAGACGGGCTTTATAGGTCTCCACCTTTCCGTCTGCACCCCTTTTCCTTTTGAACACCCATTTACACCCAATGGGTTTAACCCCTTCAGGTGGGTCAACCAATGTCCATACATCGTTGACCTTCATGGACTCCAATTTGGATTTCATGGCTTTAAGCCATTTCTCGAAATCAGGTCTCTGCATCGCATCTATATAGGTGATCAAATCCTCATCGTTCTCATCGAGTTCGATGGGATCACCGTTTCGAACCAAAAAACTGTAGTATCTGTCCGACTGATGCAGTACTCTATCGGATCGCCTTAATGATGCAGGTACATTGGGCTCCGAATCTGATCTAATCAAATCCGACTCAGGTTCAGCTATTGATGTCGGTCCTTCTACCTGTTGAACTTCATCAAGTTCAACCTTAGATGCAACGATTTTTTCATCAAGGAACTCTTTTTTTAAAAAGATTGTCTTAAGGCTGACGAACACCTTTTGTTCATCAGCATGATAGAAAAAATATCTTTTGGTCTCTTTGGGGTACCCGATGAATGTGTATTTGTCAGACCTAGGTCCAAGTTTGTCTGTGACTAATCGTTTGACATAGGCCAGGCACCCCCAGACCCTAAGGTGTGAAAGTACTAGCCTACGCCCTGTCCATATCTCATATGGAGTCTTAATTATAGACTTACTTGGAACCCTATTTAACAGATAATAGGTCGATTCGAGTGCATACCCCAGAAGGATATCGGCAAGCTGGCAAAACCCATCATGGATTGGACCATGTCTAACAGAATCTGATTTCTCCTTTCAGACATACCATTATGCTGTGGTGTTTTGGAGGAGTCCATTGGGAGAGAATCCCATTCTCTCCTAGATATGTGAGAAACTCACTAGAAAGATATTCCCCTCCGCGGTCAGATTGAAGAGTTTTAATGCTCTTCCCAGTCTGTTTTTCTACTTCACTTCAGAATCGTTTGAACATTTCAAATAAATCCAACTTATGTTTCTTCAGATAGATATATCTATATCTGGATAGATCATCTGTGAAAGTTATGAAGTAAAAATATCCACCTCTAGCACTTGTGCTCATAGGCCCGCATACATCAGTATGTACTAGGCCCAAGAGCTCAGTAGCTCTCTCACCTTTTTCAGTAAAAGGTGACTTGGTTATTTTACCAAAAAGACAGAACTCACAGGTTGGAAGTGATTCACAATCACTGACTTCGAGGATTTTCTCTTGAGTCAATCTGTTTATTCTGTTCTTATTTATATGACCTAGCCTACAGTGTCATAAGTAGATATCTGACACACTATCTAATCTAGGGTGCTTACCAGTAGAATAGACTCTTATCGGGTTTGATCTTTCTGGTCTGGCCCTACACTGATATCCCAGCCTAAACTTGCACCTTCTTCACTTTCTTCTTCTTGTTCTTCTTCTCTTTCTTAAAGGGTCGAGAATCAGAAGACGAACCTCCCACTAAGTTCACCGACTCCTTGTGGAGTTGGTGATCCTTCTCAAAGTTCTGAAGCAACCCCAGTAACCCGTGGTAGTTTACTTCAGGCTTTGTCATTCTATAATGAGTGAGGAATGGGAGATAAGACTTGGGTAGCGAGTTCAGTATTGCATCTTTTCCAAGCTGCTCATGCAAGGGAAAGCCGAGCTTGCTCAATCATTCCATCAGCTCGATCATGTACAATATATGATCAATGACAGAGGCACCATCCTGCATTTTGGTGTTGAAGATGGCACAACTGTCTTGTGCCTCTCCACATCATCGGTGTGCCAAAGGCATCCTCCAACACTTGAAGCATATCCTTTGACTGAGCCATCTCGAATCTGTGACTGAACTCATCGCTCATGGCAGCCAGCATGATACAGCACACCGTGGTCCGATCATTGAGCCACTTCTGGTAAGTGTCTTTTACTGTTCTACGTGCATTGGCAGCTGGCTCCTTAGGTGCAAGATCCATTATCACATATAGGATCCATTCATGCTCCAAGACTATCTTCAACTTTCAGTACCAGCTATCGAAGTTGGGTCCCACCAACTTATCATTGTCCAACAATGATCAGAGCGATAGAGAAGTGGCCATATCTACTCAAAGAAAAATCATAACCTAATTAGTAATTGATTCATTAAACCTAAAGATTTGGACTTTAATCAAAAGATTTTTTTCACTATTTTATTCGAATTGGTAGCCTCTACCTCCAATTCAAGGAATTACCCTAATTCCTTAGTGGGTACTAGAATCCACTTGGATTGCACACAAGCCCAACTTTGGTTGGCCAACCCATATACATCTAAAGGTAGGTTCATAACCAATTATTTTTCTAAATAATTTTTAGTAATTTTAATTTTGCCCCAGAAACCTAATCAGTAGGCTTTGGCCTCCACTGTAAGGATCCGATTAGGTCCAACCATTAACATGACCATACTTGGTGCATCTAACCAATAAATGATTCAGTCCAACTTTGGTTGGCCAACCTAACCACCATTAGAGAGACACTTTCAAGTCGTCATATGATGAGTGATAATTCCATTAGTCAACAAGCACTAGGTCTTTGGGTCTGCAATGATTATTGAGTTAATGGACTCATTATCAAACACCTTAATGGGAGGCTATGACTCAATTATCTCTATAACTTTATCATTTTAAGGATCTAATAATTTTAGAGAATTTAAATGATTTAGAGGATGAGGTCAGAAGAACCAGCTTATTATGATCCTCCCACTGACTTCACCAAGTCAGCTTAAGGGAGATCATTAAAATGGACTGGTCTAGGAGCACCTAAATCAGTCACACTAATTTACCTAGCTGACATGGGTCAGCTCGAATAATCAAGTGATCCGATCAAAATATAATTTTACCAAGAGGCCAGATAAGTTCGATCAGTGGGAGGGTCAGCCAAAGAATGCCTTAGACACCATCAGAAATGGCCAGGTAAGCGGCCTCCCAATTAAAAACCATCGGTCTGATTTACCTTAGACACCAACTGATTTAATTAGTTTTGATTAGATCAACCTAACAGTTTGTGCTAGACCACTTAACCAAGAATCAAGTCCATTTGGTTCTCGTTAAAGACATGGACTTGACCAACTACAACTATTGTAATTGATCTAGAGAATCCTTGACCTAATTTAAGACAACAATTGATTAGATTTAGTCAATTCTCTAATTAAGTCCATCTTTAATCTAACCATAGGTCTAACCCAATTAATGGACCTAATTCTCACTAACCCATTAACCCAATGTATTATGGTTTGTGTCTTAGGTTCTTCAATTCATAATCCTAGAACCTAATCAAACAACTTCTTAATTCTCAATAAAGTTTTAGGCTGAAAGTTGGGTTCGGCTTTTCGAAAATAATTTTTATATTTATAAAATAATTTTATAATATGGTTCTACTAACCGTATTGCATGTTTGATTCATAATCAAGATGCAAGTGAAATAAATATGAAACTACTTTAGATCTAATCTAAATAGGTTCATGTAATTGAAATAATTTCAACTTTAAACAATTTCTTTGCACAAAAATTTTTAACAAGGAGATTTTATTTCAGATTTAAATATCAGATTATAAATTAGATCTAATCTAAGAGATAATCTAAGCATGTATAAATAGTCATGTAATAAATAATCTGGCTCTGATACCAATTGAAGGAACCAGTTCTAGGGTTTCAGTATTAGATCTTGAAACTTTTTCAAGATCAGGCAGTGGAAGACTAAAATAAATCAAAATTTATTTTTTAAAATTAGAGAATTCCTAGATCTAAGATCCTATTACATGATTATTATATAGTATTAAATCAAAAATTAAAATATATAGAGCATGAGCTACATGTTGATCATATCAACATGTTTCTATACTACATCTAATGAATATATTAAACAATAGATCAGATCTATTCCTTATAAGTTAGATGTTTTAACCTTCCTGATCTGGGCTTGAGGATAATGTTGCAAACCACACATGCATCCGATCTCTACGAGTCATCCACACGAGCGCACGAATCTCGATCAGAAGTCCTGCTTCAGAAAATCAGCATAGTATGCTAGTACTATGCTGATCCTTCTTTGATGGCTGATCAGGTACCTCTTTCTTCTTGATTTGGGCTCTTCCAAAGATGAGAAGTAGGAGGAGAAGTTTTAGATCTGAGACACTCTCAGAAAAAACTCAAGATGGAGGAAGGGAAGAGATGAAACTAACAACCCTAGAAGAAGACCCTCTTCTTCTTCTCTTTACTCTCTCTTAGACACCCTATCTTGTGTCTATTATATCTCCGCGACCCAAAGGTCTTACTCTTTGATTTTTGGATGACCCAAAGGTCTCTTAAATCTCTATAATTTAAAAAATTTTATGAAGAAACTCAGTTTATAGAAATAGATATGATAGAGTCTTTGTCCAGGTCAAATACCTAGTCAAGGCTTATCCAAACATGGCAGATAAGGGGTGCCCAACTCTTGGGTGCCTCCTCCTTATTTTTGTGCATAGACCACAAGAAAAAAATGCATAATGTGTGCCCTAAAATCTACAAAAATTCAAAAAAAATCTGGATAAATTCGGAGCAAAAAAGAAAGAGTTTTGGATTTCTAAAACTCTATCTCATAGAATTTGAAATCCAAACTTATTCCTACTTTGATTTGATCCACAACCACTTTCCATGTATGAAAGAAGAGAGAAAACCTTTTGGACATGGGAAAGACCTAGGAGAGGGCTTTTGTCGCACAAAATAAGAGGGGATTGGCGTGGAATAAGAGAGAGGGTGGGGGGGGGCTTATGTGGCGCAAGGTGGAATCCTAGTCTTACTAGGATTCTATCTTATGACTTGTTTTAATTTTGTTTCTCAAACCAAATCAAACTAAAATTAGATCAACTCAATTAAAATAGGTCTTAACCCAATTAAAAATTTAATTTAATCAGATTAAATTAGATTTAAATCTGATTTAATTTTCTAATCAAATTAGAAATTAGGTTGACCCAAGTCCTAATTGAACTAGGACTAGTTTTTTCCTTGCACTTGGCTTATCCAATAAACTAATTGAACTTGATCCAATCAAGCCCAAACTAAATTTAATTAAATTATATTCAATTAAACTTAATCTAAGCCTATTGGTTTAATCAAATTAAGCTAATTAGCAATCAAATTGCTAATCGATCCTCCTGCAACACTTGCATTAGGTTAAATGTCAATCGTATTGATCATTTAACCCTAGAATGATTCTTAATCATTGATCAACCATCCGATCGGATCATGAACTCTAATATGTGTGACCTCATAGGTACAAACCTAAGTTGGTAGCATAGAAATAAATTTTTATACCAATCAAAGTGACCATCTAGCAATAGTACTTGATGATCAAATAGGTCGAATGTGTAAAACAACATCCTTAGAATCCATGCAGATATAGTTTCCATATAATTCATCCCCTTGACCAAAAGGATCATAGGATACCTCAGATTTCAACTGTCAACTCTGATCAGGTTGTCCACATTATATTTCAAAATATCAAATCCATCTGATGGATTATCCTGGCCAAGGTTTTGCTAAATTAAAATACAGTGACTCATTCTTCTCCAACGCTTGGAGTGGTCAATCCCATCTCGATCACACTCTGACTTTGCAAGCACTTGACTATGCCTAGAAGCCTTCTGTCACTGAATTAGAAATTCAGTTAGTCCAGTACCAAAGCACAGTGAGTTGCTTGCAAGTCACTGAGGTGATCTCAGGTCTAAGGGATACTTATACCTATATCCCATCAGAGTCATTCTCGATAGCAGAATATTCTGGAGTTGGTCACATTCAATGATGATGTACCCTTATATCTCATCTGTATGCCATACCAATGTCTCCACACTCCTTGATTAAAAGGACAACCAACCCATATAGCCTATAGCGACCTATGCTCGATAGAAGCTATCGTCCTTATTAACAGCCTATCATTTGGTCACAAACAGTTTTAAGGACTAATTGATAAATCCTCTCTTTATCGAATCTAAATAGTCCTAAGGACTTCATCATGATAATGGAGTTCATTAAAAGATGAAAGCTTATGATAAAAATGCCAAATATATTTTATTTATTAACAAATCAATTATCATACTTGGTTGCTCAACCGTCAACAGCTTGACGATTGACTTTTGAGACATATTTTTTAATAAAAAATATTATCATTAGATAGAATTAGAGACCATTATTAATAACGCCATGACAAAGAATTTTATTAGAAAAAAAATTGAGCAACTATTGCTCTTTCTATTTATTTCATAATCTTATTGCAATAGCAATGGTATAGAAATAATATTTCTAATGATCTTAGGTATATAATAATAATTTTTTAGCTCTAAGATCTTTTCAGAAGGTAACTTCAACATATATGTCCCTACAGCCTCTACTTGGATGGACTCTTCTCCAGCACCGTAGAGCTCGATGTCACCCTTCTTCAGCACTCTAATGTTCTGCAGCCCTTACAATGACTTGCAGATATGAGAACTGCAGGCGGTATCCAATATCTAAGAGTCTAAATTGGAAGAACTTAATGACAAAATTGTATGTATCTCATGCATACCTTTTGATATGTCACTTGAACCAGCCTTTATAGTTGTAAGATATAACTTGCAATTCTTTTTTCAGTGTCCTGCCTTGCCACATTGAAAGCAGGTACCCTGTCCGGAGATTTTTTTTCCCTTCTTCTTCATCTTGCCACCCTTAGGATTCAGAGCTTTCTTTGAACTCTTAAAACCTAACTTCTTCTTAAAGGTTTTACCCACAAGAAAAAATGGAGCCTTTTCTTTTTTTATGTGGCTCTCAGTTGTTTTGAGTGCGTTTAACAACTCAGGTAAGGAGGTATTTAGTTTGTTCATGTGATAATTCACGACAAACTGAGCGAACGACTTAGGAAGAGATTACAGGATCAAATCCTGACTTAATTCTCTATCCATCACAAAATCTAATTGACCCAATCTGGTGATCAGATTAATGACCTTCAAGACATGGTCTTGTACAGATGACCCCTCAGTCATTCTAGCATGAAATAACTACTTAGATATCTCATATCTAGCAGTCCTACTCTGTTCTCTATACAACTCTTTTAAGATTGAGAAATATGAATTGAGTATCTATGCCCTCATGCTGTCTCTGTAATTTATTGCTTATAGAGGCCAGTATGATGCACTTGACAGTCAAACTGTCATTGTTCCACATCCTGTATGTGGATACCTCCTCCTCTGTGGCATCATCTCCAACCTCTTGTGGTTCAAGGACATCAAAAATATAGAAGAGCTTCTCCTGAGTGAGTATGATTTTTAAATTCTTCAATCAGTCTACATAATTGAAACCGATCAACTTGTTGGAATCTAAAATTTCTCGCAATGATAGTGAAGATGCCATTTATAGAATTTAATCTACAATGATTAAAGAATATTACATAAGCAAACAACTCATATTGACTCACATAATTAAATAAGATTTTTAGATTTAATTATGCCTCCCATTATTTTATCGAACATCATAACCCTCTACTATGATGAACGAGACATATTACATATTTATCTTAATTAGATTGAGACCCTAATCTCTCATAATGATTTTGTGTTAACACAACAAACCCTTATGAGTTCATAGGTAGGAAACTCTTTCCAATTGCATCTCATGTAATTTTTAATATCATATCTTGGCCTCTAAAATATTATTAGTCTTGTGTTAACACAACAAACTATAATATTTTAGTTAAGTAAGATCCTTTATTTCAATACAGTCAAATTCGAATATAACTGCCCTTGTGTTAATACAATAAAGCAGTACATCTAAAATTACCATAAGCATCTTCTATATACCAGGATTATGTTATATCAATCCTTATAATAAGTCTTATGGTAACACAACAAACTATTATAGTTCATGATGTAACATTAACCTAACATGAAGAAAGACCCCTAGTAGTATTTTCAACATTAGCGTTTTTCAATATCAAGATCGCTTAATCAAATTGGCCGGATAAGTAAGGTGGGGGTCCCTCTATTTCTTTCCTTAGACATCAATAAATTGGTCAGATCAGATAATGAAACCAATTAAAGAATCACCTGTAGCACTTTTCTAGAAATCAATTGATCAATTGATTAAGAATTGGTTAACCCCTAGTTGCATATCACTACAACTTAATATAATTTTTAATGAGGGCTTTTATTTGGTCTCATGCATATTCTAACTATATAATACTAATTTATGCTAATATATATCTATATTAAAATATTCTATATGTGTAGGTGTAACATATAGACTTTCATCATCCTAGAACAACCTTGCAGCATAACTCCGTTATGCTAGGACAACCTTATGTCAGGATGATGAAGTGGTGGATTATATATGCATCATTTCATTTCATCATATGAAAGCATAATTATATAGCATAATTCAGCTTATAGTATGAATCATAATATGCATCACATAAATATTATGTATATATGATTGAACCAAACAAGGCCGGCAATGATACCACTCAGGATTTCAGGGTGGACATGCATAGTGGAAGCATAATGAATTTTAAAATTGAATTATGAAATCTAAAATATTAAACCCATAAATCAGTATCTCTTTAATAATTAATAATCATATATAATATATATTCAAAATTAAATTCAAACTATAGAAGAATACCTACAGCGCATAATCCAAATTTCGGTAGAACCTCCACCAGGTGCCTAAGTGTTCGCCCTCCAACGGTGATCCACACAGGGCTATGACCAGAATACCAACTCTTTAAAATGATTCTTTCTTCAAAATTTTTACTCTGAGAATTTTCTCAGGCACCAGAATCTCAAGACCCTTTTTTTCTTCTCCTAGCCTTCCTATCCCTACCTTTCTTTTCTCCTTATCTTCCTTAATTCTCTTCCTAGGCTCTTATCCTAAAATCAGACTTATCCTTACTATTTTTGGACTTTTTTTAATAATAAAAAAAAAATAATTGGATAATAGAGAAAATGTATAAGAAAGAAGAGATAGAAGTAATTTTCTGAATGAATCAAATCTCTGATGCAGCCCCCTTTAAATAGTTGGCGATGAGATGCCTTCGATAATGATTCGCACCCCCTCCACGTGCCATCTCGCATCCATCAAAAAATCTCATTCTCTTGATGAATTCTCATACCCATCTAGAAGGTTTTGACATATGGGAATCATCAAAAAAAAATTCAAGAGATGCTTCGTGCAGAAGGACTCTTCGAAATATTTTTCTCGATGATTCTTCGATGGGTCGTGTAGCTTCCCATGGAGTAATTTTTCTCCACCATCCATCAGTGGCTTTTAGCCATCCAATAGACAAAAATGAAGGTGCTAACTTGTTGATGGTGTGAAAAAAATCTAAAATTAAAATGTGGTGTGACACTTGGATTAGAGTCCTTCACAAATTGGACTCTTGGTTAGGTGCATGGATCAGACTGGAAAGATTTTCAAATTCAACCAATTTTCATGATTAAATCAGAAGGTGTTTTAATCTTAGAAGGATTATTTATACTCAAAATTAAGTCAAAAATCATCAAAAAAAATATTTTCATCATGAAACATTGGATAAGCTTGAGGAAGGGGCATCCCATCCCATGGGATGCGAAACCTATTTTTGCGCACAAACACTGCACCCATGCGTAAGAAAACTTCTTGATGCATGGGGACCTAGTTTCTTGGCTCTAAATTTTTGGAACATGTAACCAAGGGCTGACCCAACTAAAATTCAAAATTGGTTTAAATTAATTTGACTTTAATTAGCCCAATCTAAAATCAATTTCAAACTCGATTCATAATAGGGAGCTAGTTTTTGCAATATGTGCTAGCATGTCTATTTTGCAAACATGATCTAATCCAATTAGACCCCTGATCAATTTTTTTTGTGTGTGACCCATTGAGTTCTACATCTAGCTAGTAGTGGGCTTGAGTACAAGTCGATCTAATTTGATTAAAATTTAATCTAACCAATCTAGATCCAATCGAGCTAACCTGATTTCAGCAATTAGAACTCTTTCTAATTGACGATCGAATTAAACTCTTTAATTTGATTAAACCTACAAGATAAGATTGACATCTAGCAATGTATCATGTCTATCTAAAAGATATAAAATTTTGATGAAAATATTAAAAATATCCTTCAGTGAAAAGTTACCATGCAATTCGATCCTTCGATCTTCCTGCATCCCGAATATGACTCTGGATATGTAATGATGTTAAATCCAAATCATATTCATAATTCTCTCAATCTTAAATGATAATTTTATTAATAAAATATTAAAAAATCTTTCTAATTTTTATTCTATTTTGATCAAAAGCTTCCTGAATCATCAATCGATCAGAGCAAGTAGGATGCGATCTTCTCTTACCAGGAGGGATCGATTCCATGTTGACCTACTTACAACCTTCATACACATTCCATCATATTCAAAATATTCCGTACATGACTAAGTCATGAATGAATATGAACCAAAATATGGATTTATGTACACAAGGTTCTATGGTAGTCTCAGGTCAAAAGATTATATGCACAACTCCACTATAAGAAAATATCTTTTGATAGGTAAGTAAATTCCATAAGATTTTCTTAAGTCAGATTAATTTAGTGAACTCATTCTCTAATGAGCACCCACTTCTTTGTATTAGTGTCTCATATAAATGGCTTATGAGATTAGCTATCCTTTCCATCGAGCATACATAGGAAGTACTAGTCTATTCAGAATATTAATCTCCTACTCAATACTCTTATGACTAGAAATATTCTAAATCAGGATTTTTAAGATTTTAGGTCTCATAGGTATAATCTTATCACAATCTTAAACCCATTACCCTGATTTATGAAGTTCATCATAATCATTACAAAAGTAAGATGCAGCATATAATGAAAAATATCTTTTATTATTTATAAAGAGTCAATACATGAGTTTGGAAGATTATAAAAATAATCTATCAAAATATAAATTTCGATTGACTTGTAGGACATATTCCTTTCACTTCTGAAGAAAATATTTCTATATTAGTTTCTTCAGGATAGAGTTTATCTTCTATTTTCTCAAAGTAAATAGATTCTATATCCTCCTGTAACTCATCTTGATCCTAATCCTCAACATCAAATGCTTCAATATCTTCATCCATTTTAGTATATTGAGAAAATCAGCTAACTGTTACTCTACCTATTATCTAAATATATACTAATTATATTTCTAACTTAACTAATCTAATTATTCATAAATCTAGTTTAAACTAAGTTTTATCTTAAATTCTATAAAATATACATCTATACTACTAATGTATTCTTATAAATATCTAGACTATTAATTAACTCCTCAATAGTTACTAGAATTTTAGTCATTTTACTTATTAGAGTAATTTTATAACATAGCAGAGTTATTTTCAGCATAAGTATGACACAAAACAGAATCAGTTAGATTTCTCACCCATTTCAGATTTCAGACATTTGATAAGAGATCTAAAGATACCAGCCATAGAGACAACACCAATAGTCAATTTGCGACTTACCATCCTAAACATCTTTCCTTATGGTTAACATGAAAATTACCTTACTTTCTGTCTGGTCTGCTCTATACAGCTAAAAATCGACAGATCTTCTCTCTGATATGAAAATGGCTCTGATACCAAATTGACTCGGGCCAATGCGTGTATGCATGGAAGCAACAATTGTGTATGTGGGTGAGTGGGTCGGAGCCACAGCCACAGATATATAATATTTCACAAGTCCTAATGGACTCTCCTGACGTAGATCAGGAATCTCGATAACCACGAGATGAAAGTATCATAGTGCCTAATAGTAAATTATCGCAGCAATGTGACACAGCAGTAAAAGCTACATGCATACACGTAGAAGTAGCAAATGGGTAGATTACATGACCCGGGCCAACGCACATACACGTGGAAGAAGCAATGTTGTGTGTGTGAGTGGGTCAGAGCCATAGCCACAGATGTATGATATTTCATAAGTTCTAACAGACTTTTCTAATGCAAATCAAGAACCCAGATAGCCACATAGTGAAAATATCACAGTGCCTAGCAGTAGATTATCACAGCAATGTGACACAACAGTAAAAGCTACATGCATACACGTAGAAGCAGCAAATAGGTAGGCTGCGTGTGTATACGTAAAAGTAGCAAATAGATAGGCTACATGCATACACGTAGAAGCAGTAGATGGATAGACAAACTATAAGGTATATGATACTGTCTGCATGTACCGTATATCTAACAGCCCATAACCCAGGAGTACAGAAGCAAAATGATTATGATTAAGGAGTAAAGGAGGTTAAACCTATAGATAATACTACCAAAACATAGAGAATAAAGGTAGATGACTAACAGATAAACATACAGAGAACTCAGTCAGCGATGAACAGACAAACAAAAGTTTGAATACAAACTAGGTATATAAAATAAAAATCTAAACTAAGGCACAGGCTAATGGAAGACTCAGGTGAACTAAAGCGCAATCTAAGTTAATATAAGAAAATACAAACTGAAGCATAAATTAATGGAAGCACAAACGAAGATATAGACTAGTAACAAAAGGTAAACTAGAAAGTATAAGTTAATGAACTAAATTTTTGAATAACTAAAACTATCCAAACTGTAAGTAAACAAACTAATATAAGAGGAAGAAGCATGAATGCAATAGATAAACTACTAGCCAGAAGCATAAATGCTACTGAACAAACTATGCTACTAAGTAAATCACTAAGCTACTGTAAACTTAATAATCTTTAAACTATGAGCTACTAACGATTAGTAAATTGAAAAAGATAAACTAGCTACAAAATAAATAAGAACAAGACTAGAAATTAAAAAGGTAAACTAAACTACGACTGATTAACGAATTTAAAAAGTAAACTAACTACAGTAAATAAAATTAAATTAAGTAAGAGCAGAACAAACTAAATTAGAAAAGAAAGAAATAAAGCTTAGACAAGAACAAATAAATATAAGTGCAGAAAAATATAGCGGAATAGATAGAACAAAGCAGAATGGTCAAGATAAACAAAATAAAGTACACTTAAACAAAGTAGTAAAATGAAATAAAGAGTAAAGTAAAACAAGGGTACTTTAACTAATCTGTTAGCATATAATAGCTCTGTTGTTTATTTCGTGATTGCATGATAGATTGTACTATATTTTTAGTACAACCTTATAACATGTTGTCAATGGTATTTGGGTTGTTTACCCTGATTGATCTATTGTTTACTTCACAATCTCTACCAACCTTAGGGTTGTTTATTCTTAAGAGACTGATCTATTGTTTACCTCATAGCCTCGATAGTATTTCAGTTGTTTACCATCATACTATGTAATATGCTACAATACGCAATAGTACTGCACAGTATTTCTGCTACAGTACCGCATAGTACATATACTACAGTAATTAGCTACAGTACTATGAATAGTAATATAAACAAGCTTAAAACATAAAGAAAGCTTAAAATATAATTAAAAATAGTAATATGAAAGAAAAATAAACTTTATTTACAAAAGCACACTTATATAGAATCTGATGAAATTGAAATACATACCGTACAAGCTTTATGTATACTAATCAAGCTTAAACAAACTTAAATACAAACCACAAGCACTAATATAGACTAATACATAAGTAAACACACAAATAAGCATACTTATTTATAAACTCACATAGATTAACGGCTAAATGATAGAGTTATGTAGAGACTTCTGTGGAGGAAGAGGAGAAGGGAATATTTTAATGAAAGAAATGAAAGTTGGGAAGGAAGATGGAATTGTTTAATGAGAGAATCGAGTGAATGATGAGTGGAAGGGAGTATTATAATGGAAAGTTTGGTGGAAACATTGGTATGGTGGAGTATTTTAATGGTAAGTGATGAGGAGTGGAAGGAGGAAATGAGTTGTTTAAGGGAAGAGTTGGTGGTGGAGGAGTTTTTTAATGGGATGAGACATAGTATGGTGGAAGATGATGAATAAATAAAAGGAGGACAAGAGAAACTCCTTTGCAGATAGCTTGACTTCACATGGAGCTATCCCTGATGAAAGGAATGGATAAAGAAGATTAAGGAAAACTCAGAGAGGTTTTGTGGAAGAAGACGAAGGGATGAAGAGGGAATAAGAAGATTATAAGAGGTTTAGATGGAAGAGGATAAAAGAAGATGGAAGAGTAGAAGAAAAGATGGAGATGAAAAAGAAGAACTCTATCATTAGGACTGCAATCCTTCTCCGCCTGCCTCTCCGCACTTGGCCCCCTCAGAACGAAGGCCTTCCCCTTTATTTATAGGCGAGGAAAGGAACCATGCGGACTTCAATCAGTTTAGAATCCAGCGAACTTTATTTGGTTTAAAATTTGAAAGCTTGTAGAAGTCGAAACCAAAGTTGAAACTTAATTGATTTTAAGTTTGATTTTCTATAGCATCTTGTTGTCTCTGTACAGTGTCAGAAATCTTCCTATAGATGAATAGTAGTGATGTTAGAAATCTTTCTGTAGCTTATTTGTTGTCTTTAGATCTTGATGTAGATTGATTTTTTGAAAATGAACCATCTCTAAAAATTAAACCGGCTTCAATAGTGGTCCTTGTTGATGTTTCTTCAAAAAATGATGGTGGTCTTCTAAGTGGTTGGAAGAACCACTGGATTGTACGTGTAAAAAAAAGTTTTCTGCCAAGAGATTGATAAAAGGATTAGTAAAAATATTTTTTCTTCTTCTTCTTCTCTTTTTTTTTTTTAACAAAGCTCATCCTTTTAGAATGAGTTGATTGAGTACTAAAAAATTATCTTGATCATCCTTCTGAATAAGATTGACTAAGTGATAAAGTAGCTAAGTCTTTCAGATTTGTGTTGCTTGATTGAAGATTTGAATGCTGAAAAATTTGTTTAATTTATCTTATCTTGCATTGAACCTCTTCTAAATAATTTTTTTCGTTTAATAGAGGATCCCACATCTTTTTCCAAGCTCTTGCTACTTCAATATTAATAAAGAGTAAAGTAGTTACCCAGATTCTTCCATCAGACCAGCATCATTAAGTCTTCTTTTCTTGAGCCCTCTAGTAGACTTCTAATAGGCTTTTTTCTTAATATTCTCTAAAATTAAAATTTTTTGAAAGCTCTTCTTCATCTGTATTGGACACTGTAATATAATCTTCTTCTTCAAAAATACTGACTTCATAAATTTGGAAAGGATAATTTACTACTCCAATATCTCTGGTTTCAATACCGTTGAAAATTATAACTTTTAACAGATTCTTGTATATCTTTCCTACTTCATATAGAACTTTGCTGACCATAGCTAGAAACATATATAGATTGACGAAAAGATCTACTGACATTACTCGCACCAATCTTTTATATAGGGCTCTGAGTTCTTCTTTAGCATACTCATTGATCAATGAAAGATATAACTTGGGATAATTCCATCCATTTATTAGGAAAAATTGCAATTCTACAAATAGTTCATGTCCGTCTATTAAGAAAATTTGTAATTCTTCAAGTAGTTCTTTTGTTTTATTAGGCTGAGTTGCCTTCTGAAAAATATTTTCTAGAAGTTCACTGGTTAAAACTTCTTGAGCTTTTTTCCAACAATCAAGTCTTTTTAGCTTATTTGTCATAGGTGTCTCAACTCTGAAGAGAGTAACCAAATCAAATATGATTTGGTTTGAGTGTTCATCTGATAGTCTTATTTTCTCTTTTAGCACCATCAAAGATATTTTTTTTTTAGATAAATGATCAATAAGAGCTATCATGGATTTTTTAAAATCTCCTTTTTGGTTTAAAAGATGAGTTTTCCATACCTTGTTGACCAAGTCATAAGTCTTTTGAGAAAGTTCTAGCTTGTAATTTTGAGAAAATTTTTCTTTCTCAAGAGTAGTCTTTCTATTTTGTATTTTTCTTTTATGGTCCATTTCTCTGCAAAATATTGAATCAGAATTAGAGAATAATCAATTTATCTTGAGATTTAAAGTAGAAAAATTTACTTGCAGACTAACAAATATTTGTAATTGATATCTTTCTGCAATTCTTGATCTATTAGTACCTCTTGAATATTTGAAATAACTTTACAATTTAAAAGAATTTCTCTTTTTATAGCAAGATAGCTTTTATATGTACCTGGAGCAACTCTCATTAATTTACCTTTTCTCTTTATATGTTGATCTAGACTGCTTGCATTAGATATCTGATTTTCTCTCATTTTGATCTTGTCTTGATGAAGTATATCTCCTGAGATGAACACTATATTAGTATATGAGAGTAAAAGCTTATATGTTGCCCAAGATATTATTGTAATGGGATCTTCCATAGTCAAAGAGTATTTGTAAATTTGTAAACATATTTTTCTTTTTTCTTTTTGATCTTTAAGTATAATTCTTTGTTTTGGAATTTTGACTAATATTTTGAGAAACTTAGAGATCTTATAATTTACCCTAAAGTGTATCGAATGATGACCTTCTTTATTGCTTTTATAGTAAATTAGAGATAAATAAAACATTAGATGGTCCATTTCACTCTACTTTTTAGGGATCTTTCTAGCTCTTTTATCAAACTTTTTTTAAAATTTTATATATATTTTTTATATATAATTTATCTATTTGAAATCTAAATTGATAACAAAAATCTTCTAAATTATAGAGATCATTTATCTTTTGTTTACTAGGTATATTTCTAATTTAATTTTCTATCCTTAAGTTGTTCTTCAATTTAGATTTATCAAGTAGAAATATTTTATCAAACTTACCAATGTTACCTACATATTCTAATCTAATTTTATCCTTTTCTAAAAGTAAAGAGGTTATTCCTAAATTAATTTTTAAACCTAGATGTAATATTTTTAAAGTAAATACCAATATAGCAAAGTAATATTTTAATCCTGAAAGAGATAGTTCTAAAGAAAATCTTTTAAGACTTAATATAATAGTATAAGTATCTCTATACCATTTAAATTCAGCTATAAGGCTATTTCTAAGATTACTTAACTTATTATTAATATCCACATAAGGTTTATCTATGATATTCAAGGAATAATCTAAAGAATTATCACCTTTAGAATTCTTTTGAACAGTATTCATTATTTCTGAATTAGTGGAAGGAGTTTTCCACCAACCTTTCAATTGTCTCAACAAGTAATTTATCATTGTCTTGACAATTAGAATTTATGAATAGTCATAGATCTTATAGTCTTTCAAAGGTATCATTGTCAGTTGTTGATAATTTCTAACAGAATAATAATCTGTAAGTCCATCAAGGTTCCAACTAAGAGATCTCCTCCTAGAATGGATAGTGGTAAGTTGTCAGAGATTTCTATCAACTGTGAATCCACTAAGATCAGTCTAAGATAATAATTTATTATCTTAGAGATCCGAACTACTAGTTTATAGTTAGAAATTGATTTATCTTCAATATTTCTTGGGATAAATAATTTACTAACTATATTCTTATTACTAATTATTCTCTTATTCTCAGGGTTTTCTGAGACTAAGAGAGTACTAGTTCCTAAAGAATTAGTAATCCCTATGGGGCTACTAGTTCCTTTATCCTTAGAGAAGCATGAGGTTTCATGAGTTTCTTCAGATAAAGAGATTAAACTATCTTACTAAATGAGGGTAACGAGTTTAAGGTAGGCTGGTTCAAAGGTTTCAATTCAGGTAAAGTGTCTGGCCTAATCTTTAAATCAAACAGATCAAGTGTAGAAGTAGTTGTTTCAAAAGTTTCATAAGAAAAAATTCTACCAAATTAATTCAGTATAATTTTATCTAATTCTTTTAAGAATTTATTTTCTAAATAGACTTCTAAAAGGTTAGGTGTTGGAGGTACCTCAGTTAGATCCAAATGATCTTCCTTAGTAATTTTATTGTAGTTCTCGATTGGTACCTTCGATTGACTAATGCCTGGACTTGACTTAAAGAATTCTAGTATAGAGTTCAAATTAACTTCAGTATCAAAATTGGGATTATAATCAGTCTCAATGATTTCATCAGAAAAATTTTTATTAATCAAAATTTTATCAGATTCTTTAGATAAATCATTTTCAATTTTAACTTCTAAGAGATTGGATATAGTATCGATCTTTATGAAAAAATCACCAATCTTTACTAATGAATTATCAAAATCTTTCCGATCAACTTCAGATTCTCTTTTCTTTTCTAGAAGGCTATCAGTCTGAGTTTCTTCAGGATTGAGAGAATGATCTATATAGATTTGTTGTTTCTTAAACTAATCTAGTTGTTCAGAGTTTTATCAAAATAAGTTTCTACTTTAGAGATTTGATCAAAATTATTGGTAGAAATCTTAGTTGGACTCTTATTCTTCTTCTTTTGAAACTGAGTTACCTTAGAAGCAGGTTTAGCTTTAAAACTTCTACAATCTTTTTATGATTCAGCCATCCTTTTAATAACAGTTTCTTGTACTCAAGGACTAGCTTCCTCAAGGTCCTGGATATAGTATTTGTCAAATCAGTCAAAAAAAAATATATGTCTCTCTTCAGTCCTCATCTGACTAAACCATATTTTTCTTATAAAATATCTTTCTCTTTTATTATAAGTATCAAAGAACCACTCTTTTTTGTCTTTGGTTTTATTAGAATTGAAGTTTTCTCTTAGTAGTTCTTTGTCTATAGAAAATTCAGTTATTTCTATGATATTAGAGTCAATAGAAGAGCCATATGGGTTATCTAAAACTAATCTAGCTAATTTTTTATTTTTAATTTTAATTTTTTATCTAAATATGAAATATCTATAATAGGTTTTATACTATAATCTTTTAGACTATTTTCTATTTTCTCATAGTTATCAAAGATTTTTTTGAAGACCTAGTTTGAAAATAAGTATTTTTCTGAAGCCTAATATTTTTTAAGTTAGAAGATAAGGTTTTTCTTATCTTAGAAGGTGATGTTTTTCTCAGCTTGAAGAGTTTCTTTATCTCAAAATCTTCAAGTTTAAGTTCTTTTCTTTTAAAATTTTGGAGATAATAATCAAAGGACTATTCTTCATTTTCTCCATCCATTTCTTTAAGTACTTCTGGAGAGAATATTTCTATATTAGTTTCTTCAGGATAGAATTCATCTTCTATTTTCTTAGGGTAGATGGATTCTATATCATCTTGTAACTTATCTTGATCTCAATCCTCAACATCAAAAGTTTCAATATCTTCATCCATTTTAATATATTGAGAAAATTAGCTAACTATTACTCTACCTATTATCTAAATGTATACTAAATATATTTCTAACTTAACTAGTCTAATTATTCATAAATCTATTTTAAACTAAATTTTATCTTAAATTCTAAAAAATATACATCTATGCTATTAATTTATTCTTATAAATATCTAGACTATTAATTAACTCCTCAATAGTTACTAGAATTTTAGTCATTTTGCTTATTAGAATTATTTTATAACATAATAGAGTTATTTTTAGCATAAGTATGACACAGAACAGAATCAGTTAAATTTCTCATCCATTTTAGATTTTAGAGGTTCGCCAATAGATCTAAGGATACCAGCTATAGAGACAATACCAACAGTCAATTTGTGACTTACCACCCTAAACACCTTTCCCCACAGCTAACACAGGAATTATTGTGCTCTCTATCCGATCCACTCTATATGACTAAAAATTGATAGATCTCCTCTCCGACATGAAAATGGCTCTGATACTAAATTGACTCGGACCAACACGCATATGTGTAGAAGTAGTAGTGTTGTGTGTGTGAGTGGGTCGGAGCCACAGCCACAGATATATGATATTTCATAAGTCCTAATGGACTTCCCTGATGCAGATTAAAAATCCCAATTACTATGAAGCAGAAGTATCACAGTGCCCAGCAGTAGATTGTCATAGCAGTGTGACACAGCAGTAAAAGCTACATGCGTATCCATAGAAGCAGCAAATGGATAGGCTACATGCATATATGTAGAAGCAGCAAATGGATAGGCTACATGCGTATATGTAGTAGTAGATGGATAGATGAACTATAACGTATATGATACTGCCTGCATGCACCATATGTCTAACAGCTCGAAACCTAGGAGTACAGAAGCAAAATGATTATGATTGAGGAGTAAAGGAGGTCAAGTCTACAGATTATACTACCTAAACATAGAGAACAAAGGTAGATGACTAACAGATAAACATACAGAAAACTCAGTCATATGATGAACAGACTAATGAAAGTCTAAAGACAAACTAAGTACATAAGATAAAAATCTAAACTAAGGCACAGGCTAATGAAAGACTAAGATGAACTAAAGTGCAATCTAAGTTAATATAAGAAAATACAAACTGAAGCATAAATTAATGGAAGCACAGATGAAGATATAGACTATAACAAAAGGTAGACTAGAAAGTATAAGTTAATGAACTAAATTTTTGAATAACTAAAACTATCCAGACCGTAAGTAAACAAACTAATATAAGAGCAAGAAGCATAAATGTAATAGATAAACTACTAGCCAGAAGCATAAATGCTACTGAACAAACTATGCTACTAAGTAAATCACTAAGCTACTGTAAACTTATAATCTTTAAATTATAAGCTACTAATGATTAGTAAACTGAAAAAGATAAACTAACTGCAAAATAAGTAAGAACAAGACTAGAAATTAAAAAGGTAAACTAAACTACAACGGATTAACGAATTTAAAAAGTAAACTAACTACAGTAAATAAAATTAAACTAAGTAAGAGCAAAAAAAACTAAAATAAAAAAGAAAGAAATAAAGCTTAGACAAGAACAAATAAATATAAGTGCAAAAAAATATAGCAAAATGGATAGAACAAAACGAAATGGTCGAGATAAACAAAATAAAGTACAATACTTAAATAAAGTAGTAAAATGAAACAAAGCTTAACGTAAAATAGAGGTACTTTAACTAATCTGTTAGCATATAATCACTCTGTTGTTTACTTCGCCATTACACGATAGATTGTACTATAATTTTAGTACAACCTTATAACATGTTACAAGTGGTATTTGGGTTGTTTATCCTAATTGATCCATTGTTTACTTCACAATCTCTACCAACCTTAGGATTGTTTATCCTTAAGAGACTGATCCATTGTTTACTTCACAGCCTCGATAGCATTCTGGTTGTTTACCATCATACTATAGTAATATACAATAGTGTGCAACAGTACTGTATAGTATTTCTGCTACAGTACTGTACAGTGCATATACTATAGTAATTAGCTACAGTACTATGAATATTAATATAAATAAGCTTAAAGCATAAAAAAAGCTTAAAATATAACTAAAAATAGTAATATAAAAAGAAAATGGGCTTTATTTATAAAAACACACTTACATAGAATATGATGAAATTGAAATATACACCGTATAAACTTTATGTATACTAATCAAGCTTAAACAAACTTAAATACAAACCACAAGTGCTAATATAGACTAATACATGAGTAAACACACAAATAAACATATTTATTTACAAACTCACATAAATTAATGGCTAAATGATAGAGTTATGTGGAGACTTCTATGGAGGAAGAGGAAAAGGAAATATTTTAATGAAAAAAATGAAAGTTGGGAAGGAAGATGGAATTGTTTAATGGGAGAATGGAGTGAATGATCAGTGGAAGGGAGTATTATAATGGAAAATTTGGTGGAAACATTGGTGTGGTAGAGTATTTTAATGGTAAGTGATGAGGAGTGGAAGGAGGAAATGAGTTGTTTAAGGGAAGAGTTGGTAGTGGAGGAGTTTTTTAATGGGATGAGACATGGTATGGTGGAAGATGATGAATAAACAAAAGGAGGATAAGTGAAACTCCTCTGCAAATAGCTCGACTTCACATGGAGCCATCCCTAATGAAAGAAATAGATAAAAAAGATTAAGGAAAACTAAAAGAGGTTTTGTGGAAGAAGATGAAGGCTTCATGGAGAAGATGAAGGAGATTAGGAGACAAGGGAAGAGAGGAGAGGAGAAGAGAAGATGGAGATTAAAGAAAAACAACTCTGTCACTAGGACCACAATCCTTCTCTGCCTGCCTCTCCATGCTCAGCCTCCTCTCAGAACGAAGGCCTCCCCTTTATTTATAGATGAGAGAAGAAACTATGCGGACTTCAATCAGTTTGGAATCCGACAGACTTCATTTGGTTTGGAATCTGAAAGCTTGTAAAAGTCAGAATCAAAATTGAAACTTAATTTAATTTTAAGTCTGATTTTTTGAAGCACAGTGTCAGAAATCTTTCTGTAGATGAATAGTAGTGATATCAGGAATCTTTCTGTAGCTTGCTTGTCGTCTTTAGATCCTGGTGTAGATCAATTTTTGAAAATGAATCATCTCTGAGAACTAAATCGGCTTCGAGAATAATAGTAATGGTTGTCTTCAGAAAATAGTGATAATCATCTGATTGTAGAAGTGGCTAATAGAAGAGTCACTAGACTGTACCTACAAAAAAAATTTCTACTAAAAGATTGGTAGAAGAGTTAGTAGAAAAATATTTTTTTTTCATTCTTCAATTTCGAAGAGTAAGGCAAGGTTGAAGGAGTCATCAAATTCTTGGGTAGTCTTATCTTCTTCTTCGCTTTGATGAAAGTAATTCATACTATTCTAGGGATACTTTAATTCATTCTTTATTTTTTTAGGATATTTTTTTGGATTTAGTAGAATATCCCAACTCCCTTCTTTCTCTGGAACTATTATGGGTAGGTTTGTGGTAACCCATATCCTTCCATCTGTCCAACATTTTTTGCCTGAAAACTCTTGCTCTTAGCTGTCCAATATACTTTCTTGTAATTAGAGAGTATATAATGCTTTATATCGATATTTTTTTATAAATTCTTCAATCTCTATTCCATTGATGAACTTGAATTAATTGCATCTAGGGATATATTCAGTTTCTCTTTTTGGGAGTAGAGTTATATGATAAATCTTGAAAGGATATATAATTTTTATAATTTTTCTTTCTTCAATACTGCTGCATATCAATATGTCTAATTTTCTTCTATCTTTCTGAGCTTGCTTCAGAATAGTAAAAACTACATCTAGAAATATATCCATAGGATAAGAGCAGTCAATAGAAACTTTTCTAACCAAATCTTTGTATAGAGCTCTGATCATAGTTTGAGTAGCTTTGATGTTGATGTTTGGTATAATAAGTATTGGTCAGTACCACTCCATTGCAAGATAGGGATATAATTCTCTAAATATTTTTTTGACTTCATGAGGTTGCATTATTTTGTCAAAAATAATGCTCTAAAGATCAGGAGTTAAATCTTCTTGCACTTTCTTCAAATAACTCATCCTTTTCTTTTTGGGCTCATTGTATTATTTTTCTTTTGAATATCCTTCATGAGAGATAAGGAGTGAAGGATGAGGATTTTTAGAGTTAAGAATTTTACCTTCTACAGAATTATTCAAATTGGATAGGTGTTTTCCTTCAATAATATTCCTATTAAGATAAAGAGGTGAGTGTAATAATTTTAAATTATTTTCTTCTGAAGTGGATGCTACTTCTTTCTTCCTGTTATTCCAAAAAAAATTATTAGATAATGTATTTATAATTTTTACTTCCATAGATCTTTTTAAAAGATCAAAAAAGATTCTTCGAGCTCTGAATAGAATTTAAATATAACATTTTTGCCTTTTATGAAGGCAGATATACCTTCATTTGTAACTGTAAAAGGTTTAATTTTAGTTAAAAAGGGATTTGCTAATATAACTTCTTATTTTAAGGTCTTAATTAATAAGAATGAGGTTTTGATACAAGTCTTCTTTATACAAATATGAACTTCAGAAATCTTATAATGCACACTCAAATTTCTCCCATTTGCTGTTTAAATTTTTTTTGTTGATTTTTCACAATATATGAGAGAGATTAGATCTTCCCTCATGTAGTTAACATCAGCTCTAGAGTCAATTAAAGCTTTATGTTTAAAGCTATAGCCTCCTTTTAGTTTGAAAAAGATTTCACAATACCATTTTTGTTTTATATATCTGTCAATTGATCTTAAAAAATTTTCAGATGTATTTTTTTACTAGTTATTGGAGCTTTTAATTTTTTATTTATTTTAGATAGAGCTTCTCTTTCAGTTGTTTCTTCAATAGAAATTTCTTTAATGGTTTTCAGTTCTTCTTTGAGTAGGGCTAATTCATTTTTTATAAGAACTTGTTCTTTAATTAACTCATCTAGACTAGGTTTCTGAGCTTTCTGTTTGATTTGTCTTTGCCTTTGGAAAACTTCATCCATGGTATAAAGATTTTCAATTTCTATAGAGATTTTGGAGATTTTAGGCTTTTAGGTTTTGACTAGGGTTAAAAACTTTTCTAATTGATTCTATCTATCTTCAGAATTTTTAAGAGAATCGATCATGTTAGCTATAAATTATCTTTACTAGATAATACTGAGATAGTTTTATCACTGGTATGATCATGGAGGGTCTCTTCACAATAAGTTCAGAATTATTAGACTCAGATTTTGATTTTAGATCTAGGTTGTTGACCAGATCCTTTAACTTTTTTTTGATATCTTTCAAAGTCTTTTCCTCGATATTTTTCTAATTTTTACTCTAATATTTTTATAGCATCGATTTGCTAGATATCCTTCATGATTGCATTTATAACAGATCAGAGGTTTTCTTTTTAGATATTAAGTCTTCACTTTGTTCTTGTTAGAATATGGTTTGAAAGAACTCTTTTCTTTCTTTGAAGATCTTTTATCATAATACTTTTTTTTATATTCTTTTGATTTTTTAGATTTTTTCTTATATGGTTGATCTAATTAAAATTTAAATTAATAATAGAAATTTTTTAATTTTTTTTTGAATAATTTCTGCTTCTTTAACTGATCTCTGATCTTTAAATCATTATATAATTCAACTCCTACTAATTATACCTTTTGAGCTATCTTTCTCATATCTAATTGCTTATAATTGATACTACCATCTCTTTCATTTCTTAATCTATTTCTAACCTTCTCAACAAACAAAGGAGGTAGCCCTAATATGAAATTTTCTTTCCAAAACTCTTGATTTGGGTCAGGAAGTTGATAAGGTTTAAAAAAGTATGTATTCTTATACCATCTAAAATCAGACATAATTTTGCACTTAAGATTGATCAATTGTTCTCTAGTTTTTTCATATATGTCTACACAGTCTCCTACAAAATGATAAAAGATATTTAAGATTAAGATAACTACCGCATCAGAAGGATTTTCTAAAGAAGGAGTTCTATCAGGCTCTCTTTTGATAGCAGTCATGATCTCATACTTTTAGTGAATAGTGAGATAATTATCCCACCATTCTCTTAATTGTTCTGAAAAACTAGATACTATCATTGTAACTATATTTGGTTCAGAATTTTCTTAAACTCTACAAGCATTCGCATACATCATTATTAAATGGCACATGGTAATAATTTGATATTCAAAAAATCCATCAAGGTTCCATTCCACTAAGCTTCTTCCAACACATTGTGAAGAGATTATGTCAGAATTTTCTTCCAACTATAAATCTGTATAATTTGATCTAGGACAATAGTTTTTTATCCTAGGGGCTTGTCTTAAAGGTTTGTAATCATAAAGTCTGTTAACCTCTAGATTGTCCATGTCCTTTGTAATTCGATTAATTTCTTTCTCAGAGTCTTCAGAATAATATCCTTCTTCATCTTGAGATATACATAAGTCCTCAGAAGATTCAGTAGATAGATCATTTATCATGTCTTTAAGATTGAAAGAGGTCATCTTAGCACTAATTTGACTAATAAATTCATCAGAAAAGATTGGTCCTAATTTAATCTTAGAAGAGTCTAATTCATGAATATTAAAGATGGGTAGAACATTTCTTAGGAAAGAAGAAGCCTTTTCTCAATTGCTGAATGGCATTTGAACCTTTTTTATCTTTGAATTTTTAGAAAATCTTCTAATGATTGTTTCTGTTTCTTCTTTTCTTTCTAAAAGGATATTCTTAATTCTTTCAGTTTGTCTTCCTATAGTACTAAGAGCACGATTGGTAAAATTTTGTTGTTCAATAATCTACCCAAGATATTCTACTTTATGAGTTTCTTTAAGACCAGTAGCAAATAATTTTATAGGACTAGCACGAATTCCTCCATCAACTAGTACAGGTTCAAAAGGAGGATGTATTGAATCTATATCAGGACTTCTTTCAGTTTTCCATGATTTAGAAATAGTTTTGACCATAGCAACTTGTAGATTAGATCTGATGTCCTTAAAATAGCTATTGAACCAATCAAAGAAAAAGATATGTCTTTCTTATATTTTCATTTGATTGAACCAGAGGTTTCTAATAATGTTTCGCTCTTTGTTATTAAAAGTGTTAAAGAACCATTATTTTTTATTTCTATTTTTTTCAGAATCAAATTCTTTCTTTAGTAGTTCTTTATTTATCTGGAATTCATCAGTCTATTACATTGATTTCAGATTTAGATCTTACTAGCTCATACATAGCATATGCAATATCTGAAGATCTTGATTGAGCCTTTTCCTTTTCAGAGGTAGGTATATCGGATGTAGAAATTCTTCTATCTATCGTAATTCTTCTACTAGTAGAGAAGTATACTTCTATATTTCCATCAGGAGTTTCTATAATTCTATTATCTTCAAAATTTTGAACTTCCTTGGGTTCTCTAACTTGATCCAGAGTCTATTTTTTTGACATAGTTATTTCATCCCATTTTAATCTTTTAGGGGTTATATAATTATTTTTCAGATTGGCCATAAATAAAGTAGTTAATCCTTTTGAGGTTTCTAGTTTTACCCCAGGACTAATAGTGGTCATAGCTTTATAGTAAATTCTATAAGTAATAGATAGGTTTTCTGTTCCTGATTTCATCTCATATCTTGAAGTAATCAGATTAAGAGTAAGACAATCAAAGATATTTAGATCTGTTAATGAAATAAAAAAATTAGGGCAACATTAAAGAATACTAGTCCATTACTTAGATTAGCTTATATGAGTCCTAATAGAGAATCTTTAAAATTTATATTTTGACAGTCTCTTAAACAGCTGAGTGCTGAAGTGTTAAGACCCATTCGAGTTAATGGCTTGATAGAGACTTGGATAAATCCTATATGCAAATATTTATATCCAGAAGGTATTTGGTCTAAGTCTTCTCTTCTTAAAAGACATACCATTTGTTGGTTGGATCTAATAGAGAATATTTTTCTATGATTTTAATAAAGTATTTATTTCTAGAGAGAAAATATATCTTATGATATATTTCAATAAAATTTACCTTAGACATTTTTTAATTACCTAAACTATCCTCTAACTCCTCAAAACATACAAAAAATTTATTTTTGATTGACATGGTTCTAATACAGATCGATTTCTCACCCATTTTAGATTTAAGAAGTACAGCAAAAGATCTAAAGATACCAGCCATAGAGACTACACCAACAGTCAATTTATGACTCACCATCCTAAACACCTTTCCTCATGGCTAATATGAAATTTACCGCACTACCTGTCCGATCCGCTCTATACGGCTAAAAATTGATAGATCTCTTCTCCGACATGAAAATGGCTCTAATGATGAAGCATTAGAAACTCTTTCTAATCTCCTTCCTACTTTTGACTTAAAGATTTTTTCTGAGTCATCTAGGAATAAGAATATATAGGATGCGATCTTCTCTTATTAGGAGTGATCGATTCTATGTGGACCTACTCATAACCTTCATACACACTTTATCATATCCAAAATATCCCATACGTCTTAATGCCATACTTGGTTATGAACCAAAATATAAGTTCATATACGTAAGATTCCATGGTGATCTCAGGTCTAAGGATCACTTGCACAACCTTCACTTAAAAAATTATCTTTGATGTGTAAGTAAGGCTTCCATATGATGTTCTCTTTCATTGATTTAATTTAGTGGACTCATTTTCAAATGGGCACCCACATTCTTATATTAGTATCCCACACGTGGCTAGTGAGATCTACCATCCTCTCCATCAAGCATACATAAGATGTGCCAGTCTATCCAAAATATTGATCTCTGACTTAATGCTCCTACGACTAAGAATATTTAAGATTAGGATTTTAAGATTTTAGGTCTTACTAGCATGATCCATTCATGTCTTCTAAAATCATTATCCTAATCTTTGAAGTTCATCATAATCTTAGACATAATAAGATACCACTAAAATGCTGAATCAATACCTTATTTTATTATCAAATAATAAATATCATTATATGAGTTCAAAAATTATAAAGAAAATTCCATCACAACACACTTGTGATTAGCTTATAAGGCACTCTTCTTTCAAATACCTTATCATTGCATGCATGCATGAGAAGAAGTTTTGGCATCTGATAAGTATCTTGATAAGTCTGGAAAAATTTCAAAAATTATCCATAAAATAGCAGATCAAATGTGAAACAAAATCAAATAAGAGGAATTTCAAATTAAAAGAGTTTGATCTATAGAAGGACTCTCCAAACTGCAAAGAGATGCGATTCTTCAACGCACGCATGCAAGAGACCCTTCTTATTTCTAATTTTTCTTCACTCTATTTAATCCAAAAAAATTTTATCTCATGCTTTGAGATGTGCACCAGAGGATGGAGGGTGATTAGGGCCACCACACATGTCTAAATCCCATGCCAGAAGGACTCTTCCTTCTGCTCATACCAACACGCGCATGCTAAGAGGTATTTTGCGCCAAGAGTCCTTCACAACTTAGCTCTTGACTTTTGGCATTAACATTGGATATGGTGCCACAAATTAGGCTACTTCCAAGTGATACAATCAGACCCAAATGCCCACCAAATTGGGCTAGCTAATTAGCAAGGGATGAGACCTAATTGATCTCCCAAGGAGCTAGGGTTTTCACACCTGCTGGCATTCTTATCGGGAACCCTAATTGAATCCAAAATTTCAATCAACCTTATCAAAAGGATCCTTGGTTAAGTTTCTTATGTGTATAGTCCATTGGGTTCCATATCTAGCTAGTAGTAGGTCTAAGTGCAAGTTGATCAAATTTGATTAGATTTTAATCTAACCGATTTAGGTCCAATCAAGCTAGCCCGAGTTCAACAATTAGAATCCTTTCTAATTGACAATCGAATTAAACTCTTTAATTCGATCAAACTTATAAGTCAAGATTGACATCTAATAATGTATCATGACTATTCAAAAAATATAAAATTTGATAGAAATACCAAATATATCCTTCAGTGGTAAGTTATCGTGCAATTCAATCCTTCGATCATCCCTACACTCTAAATATGTTCATGAGTATGGAATCATGTCCAACTCAAACACATATTCATATCGATTCTCAATTAACCAATGATGACTCTGATGATGAAGCATTAGAAACTCTTTCTAATCTCCTTCTTATTTTTGGCCAAAAGACTTTTTCTGAGTCATCAGGGATAAGAATTCATAGGATACGATCTCCTCTTACTAGGAGTGATCGATTCTATGTTGATCTACTCATAACCTTCATACACACTCTAGCATACTTAGAACATCCTGTACATATCTAAATGCCATACTTGGGTATGAACCAAAATATGAATTTATGTGCACAAAATTTTATAGTGTCTCAGGTCTAAGAATCACTTACACAACTCTCACTAAGAAAATCATCTTTAACATGCAAGTAAGGCTTTCATAAGATGATCTCTTTCATCGAGTCAATTTAGTAGACTTATTTTCAAATAAGCATCCACATCCTTGTATTAATGTCCTATACACAAGTGGCTAGTGAGATCTGCCACCCTCTCCATCGAGTATATATAGGATGTGCTAGTCTATCCGAAATATTAATCCCCGACTCAATGCTCCTACGATCAAAAATATTTAAGATTAAAATTTTAAGATTTTAGGTCTTACTAGCATGATCCATTCATGTCTCTTAAAATCATTGCCTTAATCTTTGGGATTCATTATAATCTTAAATATAATAAGATGTAGCTAAAATGATGAATCAATATCTTATTTTATTACTAAATAATAAATATTATTACATGAGTTAAAAAATTATAAAAAAAATCCCATCGCAACACACTTGCGATTAGCTTATAGGGCACTCGTCTTTCAATTTTCTATGTGAGAACCATTCTCAGATTCCTCAACTATTTTATGAAGTTCGATCAATTTAAAAAGTATCAAATATATCATACAGTGTTGGAAATAGTATCCCAAAGCCAATCATCAGCCTGTTGATGGTTGTGCTTATTTTTATATTTGTACATGAATTATGAATTAATAAAAATTATTTTGGCATTTTTCATCACAAAATGTTTCATCTTCTAATGAACTCCTATGTTGTGGTGAAGTCCTTAGGACTATTTAGACTCGACAAAGGAGGATTTGTCATTTAGTCCTTAAATCTGTTCGCGATCAAATGATACGTTGTTACCAATGATGACAACGTTTATCAAGCATAGGTCATTGTGTGCCATATAGGTTGGTTGTCCTCTTAACCAATGAGTGTGGAGATACTGGTATGGCATACAGGTGAGATGTAAGGGTACATCTGCACTGAACGTGACTGACTCTGGAGCTATTTCTGCTGTCAAGATTTGCTCCGATGGAATATGGGTATAAATATCCCTCCGATCTGAGACCGCCACGGTGACTTGCAAGTAACTCACTGCATTAGGCACTGGACTATCTGAATTTTTAATTCAGTGATGGAAGGCTGCTAGGTGTAGTCAAGTACTTGACTTGTCGGTGCGTGTGTCAAGATGGGATTGACCACTCCAATTTAGGAGCTGTGTACAGTCATGTTTCAATTTAGCAAAACTTTGGCTAGGGTAGTCCTTGTGAGGAGTCACATGACTGTTTAAGTTGAGCACGATTCGGATGATCTGATCAGGGTTGACAGTTTAACCCTGAGTCGTCCTAAACACAGGGAGCAAAAGGATGAATTATACAGTAACCATATTCATGTAGGTTCTGAGTGTTGTGATTGTGACTCTACGATCTATCCGAATATCGGGTATCATTGCTAGATGGTCACTTTGATTAGTACAGGAATTGGTTTCTGTGCTACCGACTTAGGTTCGAACCTGTGGGGTCACACACATTAGAGGTTCCTATCTGATCTGATGGCTGATGTAGAATCCTACATGTTTGGGACTCAGTGATCGAGAATCAAGATTCTCTGATCATGAGTTCCACACATTATGGGTACCGGGGTCAAGAGTCTCACTGGTTGGGACTTTTTGATCAGGGTTACATATCTCGATTGCCCATTGAATTTGGACTCAATATTTCTGAGAGGTTTAATTAGTGATTTGATCGCTAATTAACTCAATTTTATTGAGTAATTATTTTTAGATCAAGTCCAATTGAATTGGATTTAGTTGGGTTTGACCCGATTAGGTTAAGAGTTGATCTAATCGTCGAGATGGTTTGGTCCCTAATTTGATCAGGGGTTGGGCTTAGTCAATTCCTGATTTGATTAGGATTTTATTTGATCAAGGGTTGGGCTTATCCCTTTTTTTATGCCCCATTTATTATATGAGAAAAGGTTTCTCATGAAATCACTCCATGCACAATTTAAGTCATGCCTCACGCCTTTAGTGGATAAGGGATGAGTTGGTGTCCATTTGAATTCAAAATTTGATTTGAATTCAAATATGCAATTGCTCATCTTTATCTTTTCTTTTGGATAAGATGTTTGACGTTGTTATAAAAGGAGGAGAAGAGTGGGGCGTGTAAGAACAAGATTTTTGGAGAAAAATTTTGGGACGTGAGAAGTCTTGTGCATGAGAAGGAAGTCCATATCCTTCCAAGAGAAAAAGAAAGAAAAGTAGGTGCAAGGTTTTCGGTGAGTTCCTAGAATTTTAGCCTAGGGTTCGAAAAGTGAGAAAGTGAGCTACGAGTGTCGTGAGCCCACAAAATCTTAGAGAGATCTTCAACATCCTCTCAAGCACGTCTGTTGACAATCCAGAGCATCCAAAGAATCGATAGACATCGATCGAAGGAGTTCGATCAGCATCGACCGTCAAAAGGCTCTACAATGAGCTAGCACTCGTGAGGAGTCGATCAGATCGAGAGCTTCGTGTGGACGATCCACAGAAGCAGACACACTGTGTGGCTGCATCATGACGATCAGACTCTTCCGACGATAATCAGATTGTGGTGATCTACTACCCGCACAAAGGTATTGTGTTCTGAACACATTACAGTAAAGTATTTACTGTTTAAATTTGAATTTTAAATTTAAATGCATGCATGCTATATATCATATTTAGATCTTAATGTAGGATAAATTTTTATTAATTAATTAGATTAATTAATAATTTTTACTATAAAATAGTGATTTTGAAAAAAGTTTTAAAATTACCATTTTACCCCTGCACTGAATTTCTCCACAAATGGTATTAGAGCAAGGTTTTTAGATATGATATATATATTTGCATGCGTAGATTAAGTTGTAATCTAAAAGTTTAAATTTAAAATTTAAAATTCAAAATTTAAAATTTGAATTTTGAAAGTTGTTCGAAATTCAAAATTCAAAAATTTGAAATTCAAAATTTGAATTTTGAATTTTGAAATTTGAAATTCGAAATTTAAAAATTTGAAATTCAAAATTTGAAATTTAAAATTTGGTTGAAATTTTAAATTTAAAATTTAAAATTTAAAATTCAAAATTTGAAATTCAAAATTTGAAATTCAAAATTCTAAAATTTAAATTTGAAATTTATTTGAAATTTAAAATTTAAAATTTAAAATCTAAAATTTGAAATTTAAATTTTGAAATTGGTATATTTAGATATACTTGATCCAAGTAGCAAGTAATCGAATTGGGTTGGTTGCCATGGCCGTCCGGTCATAGGAGAAAAGCAGGGTTTAAAGGCCCTCTCCTCCCATTCGATGGGGTCTCCTATGGTGGTAGGGGTGTCGCTGTAATTATATCCCATGCAGATGAAGCAGTGAAAAAAATTAATTGTAAAGGTTCAATTGTGAAATTTATCATGAATGTGTTAGATTAGATCTAAAGGAATATTCATGATTTATTTTGATTGAGTTATTTTTCGTTATGTAATTAGCAATAGGATTGTTATTTATGAAATATGCTGATCTATTTGTGAAATGAGTCAACATATTTGGTGAACAGAAAATAAAACCTTTCAAATTTAAAAATTATTTTTGAAATGCCAAACCCTGACCCATCAGCCCAAATACTTAATTAAAAGAATTAAGTGTTGTCTAGTAGGTCTAGAATTATAAATTAAGACCTAAGATAATTGCATAAACTTGTGGGTCAATGGGTTAGATGGATTAGATCCATAATTGGGTTAGACCTAAGGTTAGCTTAAAGAAATAGACTAAATTAGAGTAATTGGTCAAATCTAATCAAAAGTTGAATTAGATTAGGTCAAGGATACTCTAGACTTAACTCTAATAGTTGTAGTTGAATGGGTCCATGTCTTTAACTAGACCAAGATGGACTTAATTCATGGCTACGCGATGGAACCCTATTTAATAAGTTGATCAAATTAAAACTAATGAATCGATTGGTGTCTAAGGTAAGTTTGGCATTTTGACTAGTAGTTTTAATGTGGGAGCTACTCGCAGTGATTCGATCTCTGACGAGTTAATGGCTTATCCCCACCACTGATCTCACTTATCTGGCCAACCTGATGAATTAAGTTTTGATTAGATCACTTGGTGATTAGGGCTCACCCATGTCATTAAGTAAATCAGTTTGACTGATTTAGGTGCTCCTAATGTCAGCTTTAATTAAATCTTTTTTTTTTAATCTGACTTGGTGAAGTCAGTGAGAGGATTGAAATTGGCTGGATATTTTCTTCTCATCTATCCTTTAATAAAATCCTTAAAAATTATTAGGTCCCTAAAAATGATTAAGTTATATTGATAACTAAGTCATAGCCTCCCATTAAGTGAGTGATAATGAGTCCATTAGTTTAATAATCATTGGAGGCCCAAAGGCCTGGTGCTTATTGACTAATGGAATTATCATTCATAATATGATAATTTGGTTTGAGTCTTTCTGATGGTGGTTAGGTTGGCCGACCAAAGTCGGGCCTGATCACTTATTGGTCTGATTCACCAAATCAAATCATGTTAATGGTTGGACCTAACCAGATCTTTTCGGTGCAGGCCAAAGCCTACTGATTAGGTTCTGGGGCAAAATCAATTACAGAAGTTGTTTAAAGAAACAACTGGTTATGAACCTACCCATAGATGCATATGGGTTGACCAACCAAAGTTGGGCTCATGTGTAGTCTATGTGGATTCTAGTACCCACTAAGGAATTAAAGTAATTTCTCGAATTGGAGATTGAGGCTACTAGTTCGTAAAAATACTGGGAGAAACTTTAGACTAAAGTCCAAGTCTTTAGTATTTATAATTCATGTACTAATAGAGGTCTGATTTTCCTTTATGCAGCTATGGCCACTACCCTGTCCCTCCGGTTATTTTTATATAATGACAAGCTCATGGGACCTAATTTCGATAGCTGGTATCAAAATTAAAAATCATCCTTGAGCATGAGCAGATCCTTTATATAGTAACGGATCCGACACCTGAGGAGCCAGCCCCAACGTTAGAGGGATGGTCTGAGACACTTATCAAAAGTGGCTCAACAACCGCACCATCGTTCGGTGCATTATGCTGGCGGCAATGAATGATGAGTTCAGTCACAGGTTCGAGAACGCCCAGCCACAGGAGATGCTTCAAATGTTGAACGACTCCTTTGGCACGCCTGACGACGTTGAAAGGCACAAAACTAGTTGTGCCATTTTCAATGCTCGGATAAGGATGGAGCCTCAGTCACTGATCATGTACTGTATATGATCGAAATGATTGAGTGCCTAACTAAACTGGGCTTTCCCCTGCACGAGCAGCTCGATATGGATGCGATCCTTAATTCATTGCCCAAGTCCTTCCTCCCCTTTCTTACTCATTTTGGATGACAAAGCCTGTAGTGAACTACCAGGCTTGTTGGGGTTGCTGCAGAACTTTGAGAAGGATCATCAGCTCCATAAGGAGTCGGTGAATATTGTGGGAGGGTCTTCTTCTGGTCGTCGACCCTTTAAGAAAGGGAAGAAGAAGAATAAGAAGGTGCAGCTGCATGCTGGGAGTCTGCACAGGGTCAGACCAAGAAGCGCAAGCTCGACCAGAGCCAGGCGGAGTGCTTCTTTTGCAAGAAGCAGGGGCACTGGAAAAGGAACTGTCCTCTATACATTGCCTCCCTGGACCCGAACAGGCCGAAGAAGAAGCAAGGTACTTATATGATAACACCTTGCAACTTTTTCCATTTGTGATACTACTACCTGGGTATTGGATGCCGAAAGCCCTTATCATATTTGCAATTCGATGCAGGGTCTGCAGGTCAGTAAGAGATTTGATGAAGACGAGAGATTCCTGAATGTTGGAGATGGAAGCAAAGTTTCAGTTCTAGCATTAGGAATCATGAACCTTGTAATCAATTCTCAAAACATAATTTCGAGTGAATGTCACTATTGTCCAAGCTTTTTATTAAATATTATTTCTATAGGCCTTTTGGCCATGAACGGTTATTAATTTTTAATAAAAGAAATATTTGTAATATCATTTTGAATGGTGTTACAATATTTGTTGGACAACTTAATAATAGAATTTACTTTCTATCATAACCTGTTAATGTGGTTCAAACCTCCGATAAATGCCCTAGAATAGATAATGTGTCAGAAGTCTACCTTTGGTACTATAGGCTAGGTCATATCAATAAGAACAGGATAAACAGGTTGGCTCAAGAAGGAATTCTTGAAGTAGGTGATTGTGAATCACTTCCAACCTGTGAGTCCTATCTTCTTGGTAAAATGACCAAATCACCTTTTAGTGGAAAAGGTGAGCGAGCCAGTGAACTCTTGGGTTTGGTACATTCTGATGTATGTGGACTCATGAGCTCAAGTGCAAGAGATGGATATTTCTACTTCATAACCTTCACAGACGACTTATCGAGGTATGGATATATCTATTTAATGAAGCATAAGTCAGAGTCATTTGAAATGTTCAAACTATTTCAAATGAGGTAGAAAAATAAACTAGAAAGTGTATTAAAACTCTTCGATCTGATCGAGGAGGTGAATACCTTTCCAATGATTTTCTGACATATCTTAGGAAGAATGGGATTCTCTCTCAGTGGATACCTCCTGGAACACCACAGCATAATGGTGTGTCTGAAAGGAGGAATCGGACCTTGTTGGACATGGTTCGATCCATGATGGGGTTTGCTGGTCTGCCGATCTCTCTTTGGGGATATGCACTCGAATCAGCTTGTTACCTTCTAAATAGAGTTTCGAGTAAGTCTATAATCAAAACACCATATGAGATATGGATAGGACGTAAGCCAGTACTCTCGCACCTTAGGGTTTGGGGGTGTCTGACTTATGTTAAACATTTAATTACGGACAAGCATGGACCTAGGTCTGACAAGTGTAATTTTATAGGATACCCAAAAGAGATCAAAGGGTATTACTTCTACCTAGCTGATGAGCAAAAAGTGTTTGTCAGCCTTAAGACAATCTTTTTGGAAAAGGAGTTCCTTGGTGAAGGGACTGTTGCCTCTAAGGTCGAACTTGACGAAGTTCGGCAGGTGGAAAAATCGACACAAGTTGCTGAACCTAAACCGGATTTGGTTAGATCAGATCCGGAGCCCATTGTTCAAGCACCCTTAAGCGATCTGGTAGAGTACCACGTCAACCAGATAGATACTATGGTTTCTTAGTCCGGGACGATGATCCTATCGAGCTTGATGAAAACGATGAGGATCCGATCACCTACATGGATGCAATGCAGTGACCCAACTCTGAGAAAAGGCTAGAAGCCATGAATCTGAAATGGAGTCCATGAAGGTCAACGATGTGTGGACATTGGTTGACCCACCCGAAGGAGTAAAACCCATAGGACGTAAGTGGGTCTTCAAGAGGAAGAGAGGCACAGACGGAAAGGTGAAAACCTATAAAGCCCGTCTGGTTGCCAAGGGATATCATCAACGTTATGGTATAGACTATGACGAGATATTTTCTCCTATGGCAATGCTCAAATCCATTCGGATTATGCTTGCGATAGCTGCCCATCTGGACTATAAAATCTGGTAGATGGATGTGAAGACAGCTTTCCTAAATGGAGAGCTGGATGAAGAGGTGTATATGATACAACCTGAAGGATTCACATCCACAGATGAGTCTAAGGTGTGCAGGCTACAGAGGCCCATTTATGGACTTAAGCAGACATCATGGAGTTGGAACATACATTTTGATAAGACGATCAAGACGTATGGCTTCGTTAAGAATGGAGAAGAGCCATGCATTTATAAGTGGGCTAATGGTCCAGTAGTAGTATTTCTTGTATTGTATGTGGATGAATTCTCTTGATCGGGAATGATGTCCCTGCATTATAGGGAATAAAGATTTGGCTGTCGTCACAATTCTCTATAAAGGATTTGAGAGAAGCTTCCTACATCCTAGGGATGAGGATCTATAGGGATAGATCTAAAAGGTTGCTTGGTTTATCTCAGTCCACGTATATTGATACTATACTGAAGAGGTTCAGCATGGAGAATTCCAAGAAAGGCTATCTTCTGATAGGCCATGAAATTTCTCTCTCGAAGAGAGATTATCCGACAACACCTTAAGAGAGAGAGCGTATGGGTAGGATTCTATATGCTTCGGCAGTGGGATCAATCATGTACGCCATGACATGTACACGATCAGATGTGGCATACTCACTAGAGGTAGTGAGTAGATACCAATCTGATCCAAAGGAGAATCACTGGAAGGTTGTTAAAACCATCCTGAAGTATTTAAGAAATACTAAGGACTAGTGGCTTGTTTATGGTGAATCAGACTTGAGACTTATAGGGTTTACAGACTCTAGTTTCAAGTCTGATCACGATGATAGCAAAAGTGTGTCGGGATTTATTTTTACCCTTAATGGTGGGGCTATCTGCTGGAAAAGTTCCAAGCAGCACATAATGGTTGATTCAGTTTGCGAGGTGGAGTATGTCGCTGCATCAGATGCTGCCAAAGAAGCGGTGTGGCTGAGGAAATTCATCACCAAACTCGGAGTAGCACCCTCCCTTGTTGGTCTAGTTCTGCTCTATTGTGACATCTCTGGAGCCATAGCTCAGGCGAAGGAACCAAAGGCACACTAGCGAACGAAGCATATTCTGCACCGCTACCATCTCATCCAGAAAATTATGGATTGAGGTAACATCGATCTTTAAAAGATCGATGGGAAGGAGAACCTGACTGACCCATTCACTAAAGCTATTGCGGTGAAGGAGTTCGACAACTACAAGTCGATGATGGGTATTAGATACTACACCGATTGGCTTTAGGCCAAGTGGGAGATTGTTGGGAATAGTGTCCCAAAGTCAATCGTCAGCTTGTTGACGGTTGTGCTTATTTTTATATTTGTACATGAATTATGAATTAATAAAAATTATTTTGATATTTTTCATCACAAAATATTTCATCTTCTAATGAACTCCTATGTTGTGGTGAAGTCCTTAGGACTATTTAGACTCGACAAAGGAAGATTTATCGTTTAGTCCTTAAATCTGTTCACGACCAAATGATACATTGTTACCAAGGATGACAATATTTATCAAGCATAGGTCATTGTGTGCCATATAGGTTGGTTGTCCTCTTAACCAATGAGTGTGGAGACACTAGTATGGCATACAGGTGAGATGTAAGGGTACATCTGCACTGAACGTGACAAACTCCAGAGCTATTTCTGCTGTCAAAATTTGCTCCGATAGAATATGGATATAAATATCCCTCCGACCTGAGACTGCCACGGTGACTTGCAAGCAACTCACTGCACTAGGCACTGGACTACCTGAATTTTTAATTCAGTGACGGAAGGTTGCTGGGTGTAGTCAAGTACTTGACTTGTCGGTGCGTGTGTCAAGATGGGATTGACCACTCCAGTTTAGGAGCTGTGTACAGTCGTATTTCAATTTAGCAAAATCTTGACCAGGGTAGTCCTTGTGAGGAGTCACAGAACTGTTTGAGTTGAGCATGATTCGGATGATCTGATCAGGGTTGACAGTCTAACCCTGAGTCATCCTAAACACAGGGGTCAAAAGGATAAATTATACGGTAACCATATTCATGTAGGTTTTGAGTGTTGCGATTGCGACACTTCAACCTATCCGAATGTTGGGTACCATTGCTAGATGGTCACTTCGATTAGTACAGGAATTGATTCCTGTGCTACGGCTTAGGTTCGAACCTGTGGGGTCACACACATTAGAGGTTCCTATCTGATCTGATGGCTGATGTAGAATCCTACATGTTTGAGACTCAGTGATCGAGAATCAAGATTCTCTGATCATGAGTTCCACACATTATGGGTACCGGGGTCAAGAGTCCCACTGGTTGGGACTTTTCGATCAGGGTTACATATCGATGAATTCTGATGCCCGATTGTCCATCGAATTTGGACTCAGTATTTATGAGAGGTTTAATTAGTGATTTGATTGCTAATTAACTCAATTTGATTGAGTAATTATTTTTGGATCAAGTCCAATTGAATTAGATTCAGTTGGGTTTGACCCGATTAGGTTAAGAGTTGACCTAATCGTCGAGATGGTTTGGTCCTTGATTTGATCAAGGGTTGGGCTTAGTCAATTTTTGATTTGATTAGGATTTTATTGAGCCTAATTAAGCTTAATTAAGTTGGGTTTAAATTAGTCTAATTGGACCTAACTTATTTGGTTCAATTAGGTTGGTTTAAATAATGAAACCACCTTGACCCAATCTCCATGCGCCACCTCACTTCCATTGCACCCATTTGAATTCATGAAAAAGAACTTCTCATGAATTATTTTCTCACACCAAGCCCTCTCCATGCCCCACTTTAATGTGCCAAATGAATGGATAAGGATGATTGGTTGGCCATTCATATTCAAAATAAAGTTTGAATTTGAATGGGCAATCAATCTTTGCACCTTATCCTTTTTTTTACGCCCCATTTATTACATGAGAAAAAGTTTCTCATGAAATTACTCCATGCACAATTTAAGCCATGCCTCATGCCTTTAGTGGATAAGGGATGAGTTGGTGTCCATTTGAATTCAAAATTTGATTTGAATTCAAATGTGCAATTACTCATCTTTATCCTTTCTTTTGGATAAGACGTTTGACATTGTTATAAAAGGAGGAGAAGAGTGGGGCGTGTAAGAAGAAGATTTTTGAAAAAAAATTTTGGAACGTGAGAAGTCTTGTGCATGAGAAGGAAGTTCATATCCTTCCAAGAGAAAAAGAAAGAAAAAAAAGAAAAGTGGGTGCAAGGTTTCCGGTGTGTTCCTTAGAATTTTAGCCTGGGGTTCGAAAAGTGAGAAAGTGAGCTACGAGTGTCGTGAGCCCATAAAATCTTAGAGAGATCTTCAACATCCTCTCAAGTATGTCTGTTGATGATCTAAAGTATCCAAAGAATCGACAGACATCGATCGAAGGAGTTCGATCAGCATCGGCCGTCAAAAGGGTTCTACAACGAGCTAGCACTCGTGAAGAGTCGATCAGATCGGGAGCTTCGTGTGGACAATCGCAAAGGCCAGACATGCTGTGTGGCTGCATCACGATGATCAGACTCTCCCGACAGTGATCAGATTGTGGCGATCTACTATCCGCACAAAGATATTGTGTTCTGAACATATTACAGTAAAGTGTTTACTGTTCAAATTTGAATTTCAAATTTAAATGCATGCATGCTATATATCATATTTAGATCCTAGTGTAGGATAAATTTTTATTAATTAATTAGATTAATTAATAATTTTTGTTGCAAAATAGTGATTTTAAAAAAGTTTTAAAATTATCATTTTATCCCTGTATTGAATTTCCCCACATACAGTGATAATGAAGATGCAGATGAATATATAAGAATATAAAAGGACTACTCATGATGACATGCATAATTTAGATGAGATCTTTTATCTAATTGTGTCTCCTACTATTTTAGTAAATTTCATAGCTCTCAAGTATGATAAAATGAGAAAATCTATCATGTAGTTTCTTAGTGGGGTTAAGATCCCAATTCCTCATAAAAATCTTGTGGATAGTAAAACAAGCTTCTATGAGTTCAAGAGTAGGTAACTCTTTATCAATTGTATCTTATGCAACTCTCAACATAATTTTTATCTCTAAAATACTTATAACCTTATAGATAGCACAACAAACTATAATATTTTAGTTAAGTCGTACTCTTCAATCTTATATGATCATATCTGAATAATACTATCATTGTGGATAGCACAACAAGGCAGCACTATAAAAATATACCAAAAGCATCACTAAATCAACATCATATCAATTCTTATAGCAAGTTTTGTAGATAGTACACAAACTCACTACAGTTTTTGACATACTATATTAACTTAGTATGAGCTAAATATCATTAGCTTCATTATGCACTAAGATAGTATCAAATCAGTCCCCACAGCAAGCCTTGTGGATAGCACAACAAGCCTACTATGGTTCTTGATATAATATCGACTTAGTATGAAGGAAGGCATGGGTAGTGTTTTTAACACTTCATCATTATGACTTAATATAATTTAAATGAGGGACTTAGGTCTCATGCACATCCAAAACGTATACAAATGCATCATATGCAATCTAAATTTTAATTCTAACTATTAGCATGTAAGAGCATATAAAGGAAATCTAATGGTTATGGACTTCTGAAAAACCATCTGAGCGATAGGATGGTATATGGATTTAACCCTAGATGCATCATAGATTGAACTATTTTATGGTCAATTTTAATGCATCTCTGCTCTCCAAACATCTGGTAGTCCAATCTTCATCTCTATGAAGACTTCCATGAATGCTCAATCTTTATCTGAATATAGAAAGAAATAATTTTTATCTATTTTTAAATAATTTTTTTTATAATTTTATATCAATATATAAAAGTCTCAATCAATAGTTGAAAATATATAAAAGAAAGATACAGCTGATAATACAATGCATCAGAGGCACCCAGCCCCTATTATAACTCTTGCAGATATATTTATATAATCAGCCAACATACAAGTATTTATGCATACACCCATCACATAGATGTACTAAAGTCCATAACCACTCACCATGCATATTATAATAATTATAAAATATGATAATTAACTTCTCATATTATCTTAATTATGATATCATTCATAAACATGTCAATAAAAATATTTAAATATATATAAGCATAGGATCCATCTAAGATTTTTTATTCGGATTCAACTCTTGATCCAATTTTAATTTTAAGTCAATCATTTATCATCCTTTTGAGTTGAGTTGATCAATTCTTAGATTGACCCTAATCTAATTAGGTAAGCTAATATTCAGTCAACCATGACTCATGCCCTAATCAAGTTAGGTCAATGACAACTTGATCATACTTAATTAAACATAATTTCTAATCAAATTAGAAATATGAATTTGATTTAATCTATAAACATAAATTCTAATCATATTAGATTAATAAATTATAGTTAAAATAATCCATCGGCAAAAATTCTAATCAATGTCTGAAGCATCCTTTTCATGATCAAATTTTTCGGCTCCACACATACCTTGGGGCAATAATCATAATGGATGATCCATAATGATGAATACCCAATTGCATGGTGGTTGGCCCTTGAAACTTAGGTGAATGCATCAAATGCAAGAATGCTAAGTCTTGCCTATGTACATCCAATGTATCATTCCAAAGCTCCTCATATCACATGCACTGGATTTACAATTCCATCAAAACATGAGATCATGGGATCTAACTTAAACTTGTCACACAAGTCTAAAGATCATAAAATCTCATATCTAAGTTTGATCATGGATTGATAACATTTATCATTAACAAAAGATGCATCAAAAATATCTATGAAACATCATTCAAAAAATCTGATTTTAACATAATATGAACTGGATCTCATCTATATCACAATAATAACATGATATTTGATTGAATCAATTAAGGGTGGCTTGCTACCACTATTGGGTTTCGATAATAGCATGGAATATAATTTTTAAAATTTTTTTCATGCATTCAACTATTTAAAATAAGTTTAACAATTAAACAGGACTACTAAAATATAAAAATCCTAGGAACACCTTGATGATTACAATCAAACAATTTAGGCATGTATAAGGGATCAAATGTCATATACCAACATGAAGATGAGGATCTGGTAATAGAGAGATCTCCACAAGACTCCAAAGTAGAGTCCTCCAATGGTGATCCATACGGGACTGATCAGGATTCTTCCCAATTCGATGTAGTGCTGCAGCCATCTTCGTAAGTTCACTGTCGATCGTCCTTCTCAAGAATGGATTGCACCACTACTCGTATGCCTTCGAAACCTCCACCAAAGCCACACTAAAAATCTTTTCTCAAAAGATCTCACTACACAAAATAGACTAGAAAATCCAATAGTTGGAAATTTCTATTTTTAAGAAAGGTAGACATTCTCCTTTCTAACTCTTCCTCACTTTCTAATTTTCTTTCTTTCCTTTTTCTTTACTTTCTTTTTCCTTACTTTTCTTTTTCTTTTCTCTTCTAATCCCATGCCAAAATAGAATTTTTTCTCTCCATCCTTTATCCATATGAGTGCCCCTTATTTATGGGATAAGAAAAGGTGCCACACATTTCCAAGGGATGCCAACACTTGGCGTTAAACATTCCCATACGGGGATAATTAATAGGTGTGGAATAAGAGGTGTTTTACAAGTAGAAGGACTCTCCTTTCTATGTTCACATTCTAAGATGCCATCTCATGGTGCGTCCATACATAAATGGCATGGAAAAAAGCAAGAAATTTAAGAGAAGTAAATGAGAAGGACTCTTCCTTCTCATAATGTCAATTATAAATAGGCATCCCAATTAAATGGCATGTGAGTTCCTTCATACAGAAGGACTCTTCATCTTGTGTGCCTACATATTTTCAAGTGACATCTGATGGTGCATGGAATAATGCATTAAATGAAAAAATAAGAAGGAAATTAAGAGGAGTATTTAAGAAGGACTCCTCCTTCTTAATGCCTAAAACAAAAGTGGCGTGGCTTTTATTTCTTGTGTATGATTTGGCATGGAGAAGGTTGATTCTAGATGAAACATTTTCAAGTGGATTGGTTAGCCAAACCAAGAAACCAAAAGTTTGAACCTAATCCTATTAGGTCAAGGCATCAAGTTTGGGTTTAGTACAAACACCTTTGCATTGAACCAAATTGAGAACTTAGGTTAATTCATGTGCTAGTAATTTAATTAACCCATTAAATTTATAATAAATCTAAATAGATTAGATCAAAATTAAATTTTTATTGTGTGTGACCCATTGGGTTCCATATCTAGCCAGTAGTGGACTCAAACTCATGACCTAATCCAATTAGGTCAGCCCAAAGGCATCAATCAATCAGAATACCTTCTAATTAATTTTTAAATTAAATTTCTTTAATTCTTACAAGTTTACAAGTCAAGATTGACATCTAGCAATGTATCATGACTACTCAAAAGATATAAAATTTGATGAAAATATCAAAATTATCCTTCCATGGTGAGTTACCATGTAATTCAATCCTTCGATCACACAACATCCCAGACAGACTATGGGTATGAAATCATGTCAAGCCCAAATATCTATCCATATGTATCTCGATCTGATAATGATGACTTAATTGATGAACCAGTAAAAACTTTTTCTACTTTCATTCCTGCTCTGGCCAGAGACTCTCAGAGTTATCATCCTATGAGATCACATAGGATGTTCTCTCCTCCTACAAGGAGTAACTGATTTTTTGTTAACCACTCACAACCTTCATGCATACTTTATCAAATCCAGAATATCCCACACATATCTCAAAGTAGCATGCTAGGGAATAAACTAAAGTAAGGATCCATATACACAAGGTATCATGGTGATCCTAGGTCAAAGAATCACATGCACTACTCCCACTAGAGAACTATCTATCGACATGCTGTAAGGCTCGATCAGATATTCTTTCTATGAATTAGTTCAGTGAACTCATTCTCTAATGAGCACCTACATCTTTGTATTAGTATCATCATAAAAGTGATTTTGAGATCAATCACCCTCTTCATTGAGCATACATAGGATATTCCAGTTTTACCGACATCATCGATCTCCGACTCGATGATCTAACGACTAAAAATATTTTAGATTCAAGCTATTAAGATTTTAAGTCTCACTGGCATGATCTCATCATGATCCTAAAATCATTATCCTAATCTATGGGGTTTATCATAATCATAAAAATATGATGCAACAAATGATAAAACATAACACCTCATGAATAAAATAACTAATGTTATGCAAATGAGCAAGAAGATATCACAGAAAAGTTCCATCACATCACCTATGCGATTGGCTTGTAGAGCAATATTCTTTCAATCTAGTAAGCCCACAGCACATGATGAAGCTCATCTACTCAGGATCCCCTGTCCAATCTAACCTGACCTTTAAGCCCTTTAGGAGAGCTCTGTTGGTCACCTCCACCTCTCCATTTATCTGTGGGTGGCTTATCGAAGTGAAGCGGTGCTCTATTACATGTTCTTTATAGAATTAGTGGAGTCGAGCACCACTGAATTATCTGTCATTATCTGTAATCAGTACTTTAGAGAGACCATAGTGGCAAATAATGAATTTTCAGATGAAATATTTTACTCTCACTTCAGTTATGCGGGCTAGAGGCTCGACTTTGATCCATTTGGTAAAATAGTCGATAGCCACCAAGAAAAATTTGTACTAACCTGATGCAAGAGGAAAAAGACCAAGGATATTCATTTCTCACTAAGCAAGCAGCCATGGGGCACTAATGGGAGTCAAAAGTACCATCGATTGATGTTGAATATTAGAATTTCTTTGGCACCTATCGCAGTTTCTGACAAAGATGCCTGCATCTTGTTGCATTATGGGCCAATAGTAGCCCTACTGAAGAATCTTATAAGATAGGATCTACCCCCCAAGTGGCTTTCATAAATTCTTTTTGAACCTCCTGTAGTGCATAATTAGCCTCAGATGGATGTAAGCATTTTAGTAGAGGCAGGATGAAAGACTACTTATACAGCTTGTCGTCATATAAGACATAGCGAGTGGCCTGCTTCTTTAACTTTTGAGCTTTTTTACGATCAGATGGCAACTCATCCAACCTTAATACGTCAGCAGGAGATCTATCTAACAGAATTCTTCATCAACTTGCTGGACAACGAGAGAGTTCTCAAGGCACAAGGTCTTTAATACCTCAAAATAGGTCTCTTTTTTCAAGTTGGTAGGCCATAAGGCAGCAAACTTTGATAATACATCTACCCTAGCATTTTTCATTCTGGGGACCTGCTGAATATCAAAACTCAAAAAGGATAAGGTTACATCCTTTACTTTCTGAAGATATTTCTTCATATTTTCCTCTCAGGCCTCATATCCATCTTTGATATGCCCAACAACTAGTTGGAAGTTGCTGAAGGCCTTTAGATGTTGAGCTCCTACCTCTCTCGCAACCCTGAGACCAGCTATTAGAGCTTCATATTCTGCCTCATTGTTGGTGGCCAAAAATTTGAAGCGCAGAGCATAGCCTGCCACATCTCCTTCAGGACCAGTTAAGATGAGTCTGGCTCCTACTCCTGATGCATTTGATGAGCCATCGACATGTAGTGTCCACAACTCCTCAAGGTCAAATCCTGCATCTACCTCCTCACTTCTCAAGCTTTCTCCAGCTTTTGAGCCTTCTCCATCCTATGAGCTCTGTCCATTTGGAATGGTGCATTCTAAGATGAAGTCCGCCAATACTTGAGCTTTGATGGAAGGCCTAGGATGATACTACACATCCAACTCAACAAGTTCAAGGGCCTACTTTGCAATCCATCTCGAGGTATCTGACGGTGGAGAATGGCTTTAATCGATTGATCAATTAGCAATACTATGGTGTGAGCTTGAAAATAGGGCCTGAGCTTTCTCACCATGATGACCAGTGCAAAAATTAATTTTTTAATTTTAAATATCTGGTCTCGACATCATGAAGGACTTTACTGGTATAATATATGGACTTTTGAATCCATCCTTCTTCACGAACATGAACTAAGCTAATCCATTAGAGAAATGGCGAGATATAGTAGTAGCTCCTTACCACGTTGAGGCTTCGTGAGCAATGGTAGAGAGCTGAAGTACTAGTTCAATTTCTCAAACACCATTTGGGATTCAATAGTCCATTAGAAGTCCTTCAGCTACTTGAGGGTCTGAAAAAATGGAAGACACCTCTCAGCCAATCTGGGGATGGAGTGGTTGAGTGAAGTGATCCTATCAGTAAGACCTACACCTTTTCAATAGATCTTGGTAGAGTCATCTCAAGGATTGCTCTGATCTTCTTGGGATTTGTCTCGATACCTCTTCACGAGATCATGAATCCAAAAAATTTATCGGTGGTAACTCCAAAGGCATACTTCTTTGGATTCAACCTCATCTGAAATCAGCAGATGGTGTTGAAAGTCTTTTGAAGATTAGCAATGTGGTCTGGAATAGCTCGGCTCTTAACCAGCATGTCATCTACATATACCTTCATATTAAAGCTGAGCTGATCTTTAAAGATCTTGTCCACCAGTCGCTGATAGGTAGCCCCTACATTTTTCAAGCCAAAGGATATCATCCTATAACAAAAGAGCCCATGGTTAGTTACAAAGACTGTTTTCTCCTCATCTTCAAATGTCATCCAAATCTGATTATAATCAGAGAAGGCATCCATAAAGCTGAGGAGCTCATGCCCAGAAGTTGCATCCACTAGCTGGTCAATCCGAGACAATGGGTAGCTATCCTTGGGATAGACTTTATTTAAATCGATGAAGTTGATGCACATATGCCATTTTTCATTCACCTTCTTGACTAGGACAACGTTCGCCGACCAGTTAGGGATATTACTTCTCTAATGAAGCTAGCTTTTATTAGCTTGTCCACCTCCTCGGCTATAGCCTGCTAGCGCTCTAGAGCAAAGCTTCACTTTTTCTGCTTCATCGAGCAACAGGTTGGATCCACCTTCAAGTGATGAAAAATCACCTTCGGATCTATGCCAAGCATATCTACAGTCGACCAGACAAAAAGATTTGCATTCTCCTACAAAAGAGTAGTTAGTTGACCTTTGGTTACCTCATCTAAGTGAGAGCCGATCTTTACTATCTACTTGGGATTTTCTTTCCTCAGTGACATCTTGAGGAGGTCTTCAAATGGCTAGACATGCTCCTCGACCAATTCCTCTCGGGCATCCAACCCTATTAGGAGTTCAGGTTGAGCCTGTACTTGAGATGGCTGGCCTTCCGCTTTGAGCATAACAGCAAAATACTATCAAGCCATGATCCAGTTGCCTCTAATTTGCCCTACTTCCTTCTCGATTGAAAACTTCATCAAATGGTAGCTCGATTTACAGCCTTTAAAGTCCACAAACTCGGATGGTCAAAGATTGCATTGTAGGCTAAAGAAAGTTTAATTACTAAAAAATTGACTTGGATCATCATTCGTTGCAGTGAAGTACCCACTGTGACGGACAGCCTAATCACTCCCTCCAAAATCACTAAGCCTCCAGAGAAACCTTGAATTGGGATATCGAATCTACTAAACTGATCTGGGGTAAATCCCATTTAGGAAAAGACAGAGTAATACAAAATATCAACCGAGCTTCCATTATCAATAAATACATGGTGTAATTTGAAATCAACATTATTCACTATTACAACCACCGCATCATTGTATGGGGCTAGCACACCCTTTGCATCCTACTCGGTGAAGATAATAGCATCCTCGAGTCCATCCTCGAGCCTCGACCTCTTCATCTTCGAAAGCTCTGTTGATCCAGATGACTCTCCAATTATCATATGGATTACTCTACATATGGATCGATCTTCTACTACCGCCTGTCCCCCTGCTTCCTGTCTCTCGTGCTGCACTGGTGCTAGTTATGGCTGAGGCAAGAGGAATGGTTGCTGAGGCAAAGGAGATAGTTGTTGAGCTCTCAAAGGTCGACACTGAGGTGCTCCCCTCTAGATAAAGTGATTCAATATTTTCTACCTAACGAGCCTCTCAATTGTAGGGTTTCAGGGAGAACATGCACAGCGGAAGCATAATGGATTTCAAAAATTTAAACTAAGAAATTCTAAATATTAAACTCATAAACCAGCACCTCTTTAATGATTAACAATCATATAAAATATTTTTTATAATATAATTTAAGTATAGAAAAATATTTGTAACGCTTATTCTAAAAATCTGACAGAACCTCCATCAGGTGCCCAAGCGTTCGCCCTCCAACGTGATCCACACAAGGCTATGATCAGGACACCAACTCCTTAGGATGATTTCTCCTTCCAAATTTTTACTCTGAAAATTTTTTTGGACAGCAGAACCTCGGGACCTTCTTTCTTTCCTCCGAGCTTTTCTGTCTCTACCTTACTTATCTCCTTGTCTTCCTTATATCTCTTCCTAGGCCCTTGTCTTAAAATCTAACTTGTTCTTACTATTTTAGGACTTGTCCTAATAAAAGAAGGAAGAGACTAATTAGATAATAGGGAGAAGTTTGTAAGAAAGAAGAGATGGAATTAGAAATCTGAATGAATAAAACCCCAATGCAGCCCCCTTTATATAGTTAGTGATGGGATGCATTCATATTTGACTCGCACCCTCTCCGCACGACATCTCACACCTATCTAGATTTTCTCATACCCCAAGTCAAATTTCCATGCCCATCTAGAAGCACATGACACATGACAAACATCAAGAAAGGAATCTGAGAGTTGCTTTGTGCAGAAAGTCTCTTCAGAGATGTTTCTTCGATGCATCGCGAGGCTTCACTGGGTGGCATTTTTCTCCACCATTGATCAGCACTTTTTGGCCATCCAAGGGCTCACAAAGGAGGCACTAATCAGAAGATGGCATGGAGAAAAGGTGGCGTGACACATTTTTAAGAGTCCTTAACAAATTGGACTCTAGGTGGCACATGGATTGACTTGGCTAGGTTTCCAATCTCTATCAAATTTTCACATTTAAATCATGAAGTGATTTAGCCACAGAAGGACTTCTCTATGCCTAGAATAAAAACATGATTATTCATAAATTTTTTTCATCATAGAACTTATTAGAGTTTCATGATTTTATGCATGCAAAAATTTTCAAAATAAGTATGCAGTGGAATTTAAAAAATTTCAGATTAAATCTAATTTAATCTAAGCATGCATAAGATCAAATCTTCAAACCATAAATAGGATCATCATATATGTGATAAGATTTAGATATAGAAATTAAATAGAAAAAAATAAATAAAGAACATATCTTGGCATGGATCGATCTTCACCGTAAATTGATGATCATGGATGCCGAAGGTCCCTTATAACCGTACAAGTGTTCGACCTCTATGGATATCCACATGAGACTCTGATCTGATCAGAAGCTTTTTGATCTCATCGGAGTGCTAGCTCCTTTGTAGATATCACATCTTGATGATTGAAAATCTTCTTTTCTCTCAAGATAATTTTAGAGAAGAAGAAGAACATAGGAGGATCTTGATCTCTACGCTAGAGATCATGAGAAGAATTCTTTCTTCTCTTTTCTTCCTAAAACCCATGTACCAAATCTCTACAATAGAGATGTAAAAATTTTATTCAACTTTTGGACAAAGGAGAAGAGGAGAAATCCATGTCTAAACATGGACAAAAAGGTGGAGAAGAGATGTCCAAAACAACCAACTTTTAGTTGTGTAAGAAAGAAGAGATGTTTGCAACCAAACCTCACGCCATGGACCCATGATGCCACGTCCTCTCCCTTGTTTTTCTCCACACATAAGTCCTCTAATTTGTGGCATCAAAATCTGATGTATATCTGCCCCATACCATTCCATGTTTAAATAGGTGAGGACTTTGAGTTTAGTTAGGAGATAACGGTTTAAGATTAGAGTCCAAACATCTTTGGACTCCTTATTTTGTGCTGCCCACCCTTCAAATATTTTTCACCCAGATATCTTACAGGAATAGGAGAATAACGTGAGCCTTTTACATGCACAAATGAAGTGGGGCGTGGCATATTTCATGGCATCCAAAAATGATTAGGCATGGGACTTTTATGGTGCATGGAAAGGAAGTCTTTCAATCTCATGGGACTCTATTTTAGGTGGCTGTTTTAAACCCAATAAAACTCCAATCAATACTAATTATATTAGGATCATATTAGACCCAAATAGATAAAGAATCAAATCTGATTTGGAGCCCAAACTATTTAGATTAAATATCACCTAATTGGAGGAGTCCTAGTCCTTTTAGACTCTCACTTGGTGCTTGAGTCAAACTCAATTTAATCCTAATCTAATTAGGATTTAGTGCACCCATGAAAATAAAAATTTTTAGTCCAAATAGAAACTTATACATTCTAGTCTAATTAGAAATTGAGTCAAACCCAAGTCTTAATTCAAATAGAAATGATTCTCCTATGCAATTTAGGTTATCTTATAATCCAATCAGGTTTGATCAAATCAAATCCATATCAAGTTAAATTAAATCTAATTTAATTAGACTTGATGCAAGCTCCATAGCTCAATCAGATTGAGCCATCTAGCAATTCAACTACTAATTAATCCTCTTATAACTCACTAACTCTTTAGCAAGTTATTTGATTGCAACTTTTGTATTGGATCAATCATCAATCAAATTGATAACCAAATCCTAACATGATTCATAATCGTGATTCAACCATCTGATCAGTCAAAAGCTTCTTTTGTGTGTGACTCCATAGATTTTATTATGTCTAGTAGTGAGATATATTATGATCTTTATCATAATATCATTGAAACTCTTTTCAATGAGTTGGAATCATTCCAACTCTGCCTACCAAGAATCATCGATCATCAAGATGATGTTCGTGGTCTCACAATCCACCAGTGACACCTAGCAATCTATAGTGACAACCCAATAGAATAAAAAGTGATGAACCTCTAGGTGCAGTTAACGCATAATACAGTCCCTCTATCGTGAGTTCCGACCAGATGGTAGGTCATGGATAAATCGTCAAATCTCATCATCGTCATATGATAGATTCAATCAACTCGAGTCTACATATGATTTTATGAAAACTATTTTTCATTAATCATACTGCTATGGCCATAGATTTAAAGACTTAGCTTCATAAATTTCATAGGACTACTCTTTTTTGCTAGGATCGATAGATCTCATCTTGATATGTACCCTACTCTTACAGTGGACTAACTGTCACCAACATCTACTACAAGGGCTCATTGAGATCCATGTTGATGTGTCAGTCAAACTCCAATAGCCTCACTGCGAGCAGTAGTGCTATCTCAGATCAAAAGATCAGTCATACAACTACAGCATCAAGAAAGTTACAATGAGTAAGTAGACATCCATGTGACTTCTCGTGTTGGTCATGCTCAGTGCTAGTTATTCTCTAACAACCATCTACACTCTCGCTCCAGTGTCCCTACACTGCAAACTCGAGATCCATCTATCTGAAGAAAGCGATCTGTGCACTAATCTATCCGAATCAATCACCACCCCATAATGATCCTATGACCAAGAGCAATTTAAGAATTAACCATCAATGACATATATCTCAAATTCTTAACTCTTTGAGAATATGGGTCATCATCTTGTTAATTCCTTGGATGATTCATGGATACATAAAACTTGAATAGTAATATAAATACTCAATAAATATAAAATTATATCTTAAAAATATAATATGTATCAGCCAAGATTGGCTTCTAAGGCATACATCTAATAGAACAAGAGATAAATACAAGGAAGGGGCGTCCCATCTTATGGGATGCCAACACATCTTTTGCACACAAAACAAATCCTAGGCGCAAGAAAAAATTCTTGGTGCATGGGAAGCTAGTTATATGGCACCTAATCTCTGGTTGATCCTGTCATGGATTGATCCAACTCAAATTCAAAATTGATTTGACTAAATTTGGATTTAATTAGCCCAATCTGGAATCAATTTCGAACCTAATTCAATATAAAGAGCTAGGATTTGCAACATGTGCTAGCATGTCAATCTTACAAACATGATCTAATCTAATTAGACCCCTGATCAATTTTCTTTATGTGTGAACCATTGAATTCCATATCTAGCCAACAGTGAATCTGAGTGCAAGTTGATCTGATTTGATTAGAATTTAATCTAACTGATTTAGATCCAATCGAGCTAATCCGATTTCAGCAATTAGAATTCTTTCTAATTGATGATCGAATTAAACTCTTTAATTTGATCAAATCTATAAGATAAGATTGACATCTAGTAAGGTATCATGTCTACCTTGAAGATATAAAATTTTGATAAAAATATCAAAAATATCCTTTAGTGGAAAGCTACCGTGCAATTCGATCCTGCGATCACCCTGCATCCCGAATATGACTCTGGATATGGAATGATGTCAAATCCAACATCATATTCATATTTCTCTTAATCTTTAATGATAATTTGATTAATGAAATACTTAAAACTCTTTCTAAATTTTTATCCTGCTTTGATCAAAGGCTTCTTGAATCATTAATCAATAGAGCAAGTAAGATGCGATCTCCTCTTATTAGGAGTGACCGATTCCATGTTGACCTACTCACAACCTTCATATATATTCTATCATATCCAGATCACCCCATACATGACTAAGTTATGAATGAGTATAAACCAAAATATGGATTTATGTATACAAAGTTCTATGGTAGTCTCAGGTCAAAGGATTACATGCATAACTCCCACTATAAGAAAATATCTTTTGACGGATAAATAACTTCTATAAGATGTTTCTTAAATTGGATCACTTCAGTGAACTCATTCTCTGATGAGTACCCACATCCTTATTTTAGTGTCTCATACAAGTGGCTTATGAGATCAGCCACCCTCTCCATCGAGCATATATAGGAAGTGCCAGTCTATCTGGAATATCGATCTCCCACTTAATGCTCTGATGACTAAGAATATTCTAAATCAGGATTTTTAGGATTTTAGATTTCATAAGTATGATCTTATCATAACCCTAAAGTTATTACCCTGATTTATGAAATTCATCATAATCATTACAAAAGTAAGATGCAACATATGATGAAAAATAAATACCTTATATTTATAAAATATCAATTATATGAGTCTGGAAGATTACAAGAAAAATCCATCAAAATACAAAATTTGATTGGCTTGTATGGCACATTCTTTTCAATCTCCCACTTGCACTAAAGCCAATCGACCTTATATTTTATCCCCATACAATCAAAGTGGCGATCAAACTGCTGCTGTGGTAGAGCCTTAGTGAATGGGTCTACTATATTATTCTTTGTTTTTACTCGTTCAATGACTACATCTGATCTTTTGACTATTTCATGAACAAGATGGAAGCACCTTAGAATATGCTTAGATTTATGATGAGACCTCAGTTCCTTTACTTAAGCAACTGCTCCAGTATTATCACAGTAAAGTGGTACTAGATTTTCAATCTCAAAAACGACACCCAACTCAGTGATGAACTTCTTCATCTAGACAGCTTCTTTGATGGCTTCACTTGCAGCTATGTATTCTGCCTCAGTGGTTGAGTCAGCTACAGTCTACTGGTAATAATTTTTTTAACTTACTGCTCCACCATTTAGAGTAAAAATATACTCTAAAGTAGACTTGCTATCATCAGAGTCTGATTGAAAATTAGAGTCAGAATAGCCTTTTAGTTTCAGATCAGATACACCATATACCAAAAAAATATCTTTAATCCTTCTCAAGTACTTAAGAATATTTTTCATGGCTTTTTAATGATCCTTTTCTGGATCAGTCTAAAATCTACTAACTATGTCTAAAGCATAGGCAACATCAGGTCTGATACATAACATAGCATACATGATCGACCCTACTGCCGAAGCATAGGGAATAGAACTCATTCTATTTCTCTCTTCTGGTGTTTTAGGAGACATCCTTTTAGAGAGATGTATGCCTTGACTCATGGGTAAGTAATCTCTTTTACTCCCATCCATGCTAAACTTTTTTAGCACTAAATCTATGTACCTCGATTGGAACAAGCCTAACATCCTCTTAGATCTATCCCTATAGATCTTTATTCCTAGTATATAGCATGCTTCACTCAAATCTTTCATGAAAAACTTACTTGATACCCATGTCTTGACCGATTGTAACATTGAGATATCATTCTCAATGAGAAGTATGTCATCCATATATAAAATTAAGAAGACAATGGCACTCCCACTAGTCTTCTTATATACACAAGGTTCATCCATATTTTTGATAAAGCCAAGCTTTTTGACTGTAACATCAAAATGGATGTTCCAACTTCTCGAGATTTACTTTAATCTATAAATAGATTTCTTAAGCCTGCATACCTGATTTGTTCTCCCTTTTAAGACAAATTCTTCTAACTGAGACATATAAACCTCTTCTTCAATATAACATTAAAGAAAGCGATCTTCACATCTATTTGCCAAATCTCATAATCATGGTATGTTGCTATTGCAAGCATAATCCATATAAATTTGAACATGGCAACAGGTGAAAATATTTTATCATAATCAATATCCTATTTTTACCTGAAACCTTTAGCCACCAAACTGGCTTTATAGGTTTTAGCTTGACCATCTGCTCCAATCTTTTTTTTATAGACCCATTTGCATCCAATAGGGGTCACACCTTTTGGTGCATCAACCAAAGTCCATACTTGATTGGAATACATAGAGTCCATTGTAGATTTCATAGCCTCTAGCTATTTGCCTGAGTCCCTTCTCATGACAACTTCGTATAGGTCAAAGATTCATCATTCTCAATAATGTGGGCTTTATTATTCTCAACAATGAAACCATACTTTAGATGTGCATTTCGCACTCTATCCGACCTTTGGAGAGGAGGTATATTTTATGATTGAACCTCACAATGGGTGTTTTTAATTGAGGATTATCTTGTGCTTCTATTTATAGGTCTTCAACTTCTCCAAATTCAATTTTCTTTCTACTACTTCTTTCTAGGATAAACTCTTCTTCCATAAAAGTGACATGTTTACTGACAAATACCTTTTATTCAATAGGATGGTAAAAGAGGTATCCTATACCCTCTTTAGGATAACCTACAAATAAGTATTTATCTGTCCTAGCACTCAACTTGTGTCCAAAATTTTTTTTAACATAAGCTGGATAGCCCCATATCTTAAGATACTTAAGATTAGGCTTCTTTTCTCTCCATATCTCATATGGAGTGCTTGACACAGATTTTGAAGGTATTTTGTTTAGGATATATATAGTAGTCTCTAAGACATATCCCTAAAGGAAATAGGCAAGTTTATAAGGCACATCATGGACCGCACCATATCTAATAAAGTATGATTCCTCCTTTCTACTATATCATTTAGCTGTGGTATATAAGGAGGGATCTATTCTGAGAGAATTTTATTTTTTTTAAGATGATCTAAAAATTTATTGGATAAGTATTCTCTTTTTTGATTGGATTGAAGAATTTTATTATTTTTTTTAGTTTATTTCTTGACCATACTTTGATACTCTATAAATTTATCAAAGGCTTCGGATTTGTGTTTCATAAGATACACATATCCAAATATAGATAAATCATCAGTGAATGTAATAAAATAAGAGTATCCTCCTCTAGCTTCTATTGTCATAGGACCACATACATCAATATGTACAAGTTCTAATAACTCACTTGTTCTTTCTCCATGTTCACTAATGAAGTCTTAGTCATTTTACCCATAAAATAAGATTCACAAGTTTTTAATGATTCATAATCATAAGGATCAAAGAACTCTTCTTTGTATAACTTGTTAATTCTCGTTTCACTTATAGGACCAAGTCGATAATACCAAAGTAAAGTATTATTTATTTCTTCTCTCTTTCACTTTCTGCTTTCATCAATATGAAAAATATTATCATTAGATAGAATCAGAAAATCATTATTAGCAACGCCATGACAAAAAATTTCATTTAAAAAAAAATTGAGTAACTATTACTTTTTTCATTTATTTCAAAATCTCATTGCAATAGCAATGGTACAGAAATAATATTTCTAATGATCTTAGATATATAATAATAGTTTTCTAGCTCTAAGATCTTTCTAGAAGGTAACTTCAACATATATGTCCCTACAGCTTCTGTCTGAATAGACTCTCCTCTAGCACAATAGAGCTCGAAGTCACCCTTCTTCAATACTCTAATGTTCTGCAGCCCCTGCAATGACTTTCATATATGAGAACCGTAGGCAGTATCCAAACCCAAGAGTTTGAATTGGAAGAACTTAATGACAAAATTGTATGTATCTCATATATACCTTTTGATGCGTTGCTTGCACTAGCCTTTACAGTTACAAGATAAGACTTGCAATTTCTTTTTCAGTGTCCTGCCTTGCCGTAGTAAAAGCAGGTATCTTGTTCAGGTACTTTCTTCTCCTTCTTCTTCATCTGCCACCCATAGGGTTCAATGCTTTCTTTGAACCCTTATAGCCTGATTTCTTCTTAGAAATTTTATCCATAAGAAGAAGTAGAGTCTTTTCCTTTTTAATGTGGCTCTCAGCTATTTTAAGCATGTTTAAGAGCTCAGGTAAGGAGGTATTCAGTTTATTCATGTGATAATTCATGACAAACTGAGTGAATGATTTAGAAAGAGATTGTAGGATCAAATCCTAACTTAATTCTTCATCCATCACAAAACCTAATTGACCCAATCTGATAATCAAGTCAATGACCTTCAGGATATGATCTTGTATGGATGATCTTCAGTCATTCTAGCATGGAATAACTGCTTAGATATCTCATACCTAGTAGTCCTACTCTGTCCTCCATACAACTCTTTAAGATTGAGGAGTTTGGATTGAGTATCCATACTCTCATGCTGTCTCTGTAATTCATTACTCATAGAGACTAGTATGATGTATTTGACAGTTAAACTATCATTCTTCTATATCCTGTATGTGGATACCTCCTCCTCAGTGGCATCATCCTCAACCTTTTGTGGTTCAGAGACATCAAGAATATAAGAGAACTTCTCCTGAGTGAGTATAATTTTTAAATTTGTCTATCAATCCACATAATTGGGACCGATCAACTTGTTGGAATCTAAGATTTCTCACAATGGTACTGAAGATACCATTTGTAGAATTTAATTTACAATGAATAAAAAATATAACATAAGCAAATAACTCATGATGACTTACATAATTAAATAAGATCTTTAGATTTAATTGTGCTTCTATTATTTTATCGAACATCATAACCCTCTATTATGATGAACAAGATATATTATATATTTATCTTAGTGGGATTGAGACCCTAATTCTTCATAATGATCTTGTGTTAACACAACAAACTCTTATGAGTTATAGGTAGAAAACTCTTTCTAATTATATCTCATGCAATTCTCAATATTATATCTTGGCCTCTAAAATATTATTAGCCTTGTGGTAACACAACAGGCTATAATATTTTAGTTAAGTAAGATCCTTCATTTGAATACAGTTAAATTCGAATATAATTGTTCTTGTGGTAACACAACAAAGCAGTATATCCAAAATTATCGTAAGCATCTTTTATGCACCAGAATTATATTATATCAATCCTTATGACAAGCCTTATGGTAACACAATAAATTTACCATAATTCATGATGTAACATTAACCTAGTATGAAGGAAGGCCCTTAGTAGTGTTTTCAACATTAAAATTTTTCAATATCAAGATCGCTTAACCAAATTGGCCAGGTAAGTAGGTGGGGGTCTCTCTATTGCTTTTCTTAGACACCAATAAATTGATCAGATCAGTCAACAAAACCAATTAAAAAATTACTTTTAATATTTTTCTAGACACCAATTGATCAAGAATTGATTGACCCATGGTTGCTTATCACTACCACTTAATATAATTTTTTATGAGGGCTTCTTTGGTCTCATGCACTTTCTAATAATGCTAATACACACTAATATATATCAGCATTAAATATTCTATATGTACCAATTAACATACGAATATTCATCATCTTAGGACAATCTTGCAGCATAACCCCATTATACTAGGACAACCTTATTTCAGAATAATGAAGTGGTGGATCAAATATGCATCAATTCATATCATCATATGAAAAAATAACTCATAGCATAATTAATTTTATAGCATAAATCATAATATGCAACACATAAACATTGTCTATATATATGCTTGGACCAAACAAGGCCGGCTCTGATACCACTGTAGGGTTTCAGAGAGAACATGCACAACAGAAGCATAATAGATTTCAAAAATTTAAACTAAAAAATATTAAATATTAAACCCATAAACTAGCACCTCCTTGATGATTAACAATCATATAAAATATTTTTTATAATATAATTCAAGGTATAAAAGAATACCTACAATGTTTATTTCAAAAATCTGATAGAACCTCCACCAGCCGCCCAAGCATTCGCCCTCCAACGGTGATCCACACAGGGCTATGATCAGGACACCAACTTCTTAGGATGATTCTTCCTCTAAAATTCTCACTCTGAGAACTTTCTTAGATAGCAGAACTTCAAGACATTTTTCCTCTCCTCCTAGCCTTTCTATCTCTACCTTTCTTATCTCCTTGTCTTTCTTATATCTCTTCCTAGGCCATTGTCCTAAAATCGACTTATCCTTACTATTATAGGACTTATCCTAATAAGAGAAGGAAGAGATTAATTAGACAATAGGAAGAAGTTTATAAGAAAGAAGAGATAGAATTAGAAATCTGAATGAATAAAACCCTGGTGCAGCCCTCTTTATATAGTTAGCGATGAGATGCATTCAGATTTGACTCGCGCCCTCTCCATGCGACATCTCGCACCCATCCAGATTTTCTCATGCCCCAAGTCAAATTTTCATGTCCATCTAGAAGTACATGACACATGGCAAACATCAGGAAAGGAATTCGAAAGTTGCTTCGTGCAAAAAGTCTCTTCAGAAAAATTTTTCAATGTTTCTCCAATGCATCACGAGGCTTCACTGGGCGGCATTTTTCTCCACCATTGATCAGCACTTTTTGACCATCCAAGGGCTCACAAGGGAGGTGCTAATCAGAAGATGGTGTGGAGAAAAGGTGGCATGACATATTTTTAAGAGTCCTTAACAGATTGGACTCTAGGTGGTGCATGGATTGACTTGGCTAGGTTTTTAATCTCTATCAAATTTTCACATTTAAACTATGAAGTGATTCAGCCACAGAAGGACTTCTCTACACCGAGAATTAAATCATGGTTCTCCATAAAATTTCTCCAACGTGGAACCAAGAGATAAATATAAGGAAGAGGCATCCCATCTCATGGGATGCCAACACATCTTTTGCGCACAAAACAAATCCCACATGCAAGAAAAAATTCTTAGTGCATGGGAATCTACTTATATGATGCCTAATCCCTAGTTCATCCAGCCATGGGTTGACCCAATTCAAACCCAAAATTGATTTGACTCAATTTGGATTTAATTAGCCCAATTTAGAATCAATTTCAAACCCGATTTGAAACAAGGAGTTAGGATTTGCAACATGTGCTAGCATGTCAATCTTGCAAACATGATCTAATCCAATTAGATCTCTGATCAATTTTCTTTATGTGTAATCTATTGGATTCCATATTTAGCCAGCAGTAGGTCTGAGTACAAGTTGATCTGATTTGATTAGAATTTAATATAATCGATCTAGATCAAATCGAGCTAATCCGATTTCAGAAATTAGAAACTTTTCTAATTGGCGATCGAATTAAACTCTTTAATTTGATCGAACTCACAAGATAAGATTGACATATAGTAATGTATATTGTCTATCTAAAAGATATTAAATTTTGATGAAAACATCAAAAATATCCTTTAGTAAAAAGCTACCGTACAATTCGATCCTGCAATCATTCTACATCTCGAATATGACTCTGGATATGGAATGATGTTAAATCCAATATCATATTCATATTTCTCTTAATCTTTAATAATGATGTTAAATCCAATATCATCCTATTTTGATCGAAGACTTTCTAAATCATCAATCGATCAGAGCAAGTAGGATGCGATCTCTTCTTACTAGGAGTGATCGATTCTATATTGACCTACTCACAATCTCCATACACATTCCATCATATCCAGATTATCCTGTACATGACTAAATCATGAATAAGTATGAACCAAAATATAGATTTATGTATACAAGGTTCTATGATAGTCTCAGGTCAAAAGATTACATGCACAACTCCCACTATAAAAAAATATCTTTTAACGGATAAATAGATTTCATAAGATATTTCTTAAATTAGATTAATTCAGTAAACTCATTCTCTAATGAGCATCTACATCTTTGTATTAGTGTCTTACACAAGTAGCTTATGAGATCAGCCACCCTCTCCATCGAGCATACATAGGAAGTGTCAGTCTATCTAAAATATTTATCCCCTACTCAATGCTCCTATGACTAAGAATATTCTAAATTAAAATTTTTAGAATTTTAGGTCTCATAGGTATAATCTCATCATAACCCTAAAGCCATTGCCCTGATTTATGGAGTTCATCATAATCATTACAAAAGTAAGATGCAGCAAATGATAAAAAATAAATACCTTATTTTTATAAAATATCAATTATATGAGTCTGAAAAATTTTAAAAAAATTATCAAAATATAAATTTTGATTGGCTTGTAGGGCACATTCCTTTCATCAATCTCATCTCGGAGTTGGATGCAATCTTCAATATCGTGACTATGGTCACGATGGTAGAAGTAGTATTTATTTGGGTCGCGACGATGGTCTGGCTTCATTTGCATCCTCGAAGGCTGAGGCAGCTCAGCTCGAACCTCCATCAATACCTCCCTCCTTCAAATATTTAAAGACATGTAGTTAGTATAATGCCTTGGAGGTGAAGGTTGTCGATCTCTTCTTTGAGGACTCCGAGATCGATGATTTCGGCCTCTATTTTTTTATCTCTAGAATGGGGACTGGGAGCGCTAGTGGGGTCTCTTCTTCCATCTTGGAGAGCACTCTTTATTCTGACCTGCTGCAACAGAACTGGCAGGGGTATCTTTTGTGAAAATCTCCTCCGTGCACGCGTACTTCTCCACACGGATAAGTATATCTGAAAAGTCCTCGAGATAAGTTTTTATTAATGACTTTTTAAGATCGTTCTTTAGTTGGTCGTCTATCATTGCAGCCATCACGGTCGACTGGTCTAGGTCACAAATTTCTAAGATCATCGTATTAAACGATTGACAAAAGCACGGATTGACTCACCCTCCCTTTGCTTGATAGTGTGGAGGTAGTCAGACTGCTTCTGTTGTCACCAACTACTGACAAAGTGATTGACGAAGGCCCAATACAGCTCTTCGAAAGAGTGAATGGAGGCTAGCTTCAAGCTTGAATACTACTGTTGAGTGGCTCCCTTGAGAGTAGTGGGGAAGGCTTAACAAAAGATAGCATATGTCGCTCCCTGAAGGAGCATCATCATCTTGAAAATCTCCAAATGATCGATGGGGTCGACGGTCCTATCGTAGGTCTGAAATTGGGGCACCTTGAAGTGCCGAGGGAGTGGCTTCTGCATTATCCCCAGTGCGAAGGGCAGCTCACTATTGAATACTTCGTAGGGCTGCACTAAGAAATTATTATTGAGAGCATTATTGATCTTTTTGTCGAGCACCTAGACCCATTTTCTATGGCCAGATCCCAGATAGTACAGGCCTTGGAGTGCTGAGGAGAACATTGACCAGGGGTTGAATCATACCGCAATCATGGACTACGAGATCGTCATCTTGTTGATTCCCTGATCCTAAGGTGGCTTTGGTGGGTTTGCCTCATCTCTGGAATCTGAGGAAGCACTTACAGTTGTTCTGGTTATGGTAGTGGTTGGGAAGCTAAATTTGGTAGGGATGCCACCGCGGGAGGTGAAGGTGGCACCATCGAGAGTACTGGTTGCACCATTAAAGGGGATATAGGAGCAACCTAAGTAGGCTGTGGCACCGTCGGTGGAGGTGCAAGAATAGTCTGGATCATTTGAACAGCGGCCGTCAAATTTTGGACCTGCTGGAAGAGCAGGTTGAACTAGTCCACCATGATCAGTGCTGGCTAGATTGACGGATGAGTCTCCATCATCGATGGTTGTGCCTAGCTGTGAGCCTAACTCTCCGCCTGACGAGAGGCGTCGGTATTTAACAGATGAGATAAAACTCACTTTGGTGGCATAATGTAAAGATTATACCCTTTCTCTATCTGTTGCTGCTCATTTTTATTGAGATCAGAAGATGGACGACTAGGCTTTGCACGGTGGTACTAGAGTGACTTGTAAAACAAGTTCAAACCGGAAGCTCTCACTCCAACAAAGACCCTCCGATGCTCAAATCAGATTTTAGAGAACAAATAGAGCAGCAATGGATTCTCTGAGAGAGACTACTTATCTAGATCCTCGGGGCTTTAGTTATTTATAAAGGATGTGGTTACATAACCATGGAAATGTGTAGCTCTGAAATTATCGGATTGTTGAACGTGCTGTTAATGGATGAGATATTCTAGTCTTTATCTATTCCTGTGAACTTATCTATTCTCGTGAGATTAGGAAGAGTTAGTTATGTTCGAGCTTATCCAAAGGATGGATAACTACTGCACGCATTTAGAAATCGATTGGTCAAGACAACAGAGGGAGCTCACGTGCCATATAAACCACACAACTGACTGGATAAAAATAGATCTACTCCATATATCTCAGCTCGATGTTTGAATTGATAACTGTGAAGATAGCTTAATGATCTGAGACATCAATGATAGCATGACAGATCTAAAATATCCATTGTACCATCATGATACCTATTTAGGGATAAGAGATTCTACGTTACCATCAAAAAGCATCGAGGCTAGAAATGATAATCGGGTGGCAGATCCTAAAAATTTGAACCTGATAATTTAATGCAGATGGTCCTCCCTCTCTTTCTCCCTAAAAGAGTTCAACATTTTTCAAAAAAAACTAAGAATCCATCTATATATTGAAGTGAATTTTTCAGTGCAGGGGTAAAATGGTAATTTTAAAACTTTTTTAAAATTATAATTTTATAATAAAAATTATTAATTAATTTAATTAATTAATATGTATTAATCTTACACAAGGATCTAAATATGATATATATAGATACATTTAAATTTGAAATTTAAACTTCTACAGTAAACATTTTACTGTTATGTGTTCAGAACACATTACCTTCGTACAGGTAGTCGATCACCGCAGTCTGATCACCATCAGGATGGTTGATCATTGTAATACAGTCACACAGTATGTCTGATCTTCGTGGATCATCCACACGAAGCTTTCGGTCTGATCGGCCCCTCACGAATGCTAGTTCATTGCAGAATCCTTTCGACGGTTGATGCTGATCGAACTCCTTCGATCGGTGTCTATCGATTCCTCAAATACTTTGGATCATTAGCAGAGATAGTAGAGAGGTTGATTAAGCTCTTCCTAAAGTTTGATAGCTCACGACACTCGTAGCTCACCTTCTCACTTCCCGAACCCTAGGCAATAACCCTAGGGTACACACAGAAAACCCTACACCCAAAATCTTTTCTTTTCTCTTCTTTTCTTTTCTTTTCTCATGCACAAGGCTTTCCTCATGCCACCCTTCTCTCACAGATCAGATGTGCGCATGCCCCACCTTCCCATCCCTTTTAAAATGGTGCAAGACCGTATTTTTACCGCATGAGAGGATAAAGCTAGGTGGTTGCTCACTTAAATTCAAATTGAATTTGAATTCAAATGCCAACCAACCTATCCTTATCCACTCAAGGCATGAGAAGGGAGGGGCATGGGCTTCTCTGTGCGTGGAGAGTTTACACGAGAAACTTTTTCTCGTGTAGAGCAAGTGGCGCACAAGTGGATAAGGTGGCGCATGAGATTAGTTGCCCATTCAAATTCAAAGATTATTTGAATTTGAATGGCCAACCAACCATCTTTATCCACTCAAAATGGTGCACATAGGAGGGGCGTGGGAAGGCTTCTACGTGAGAGAAAATTCATGAGAACTTGTTTCTTGTGAATTCAAATAGGCACAGGTGAGGTGAGGTGGCGCAGGGAGATAAGTCAAGGTGGTTTCAAATCTAATTGAACCAACCTTATTAAAATAGGTTAGGCACAATTAGACTAAATTCAATCCAACATAATTAGGCTTAATTAGGCTCAATAAAATTCTAATCAAATCAAAAATTGACTAAGTCCAACCCCTGATCAAATCAGGAACCAAACCACCTCGGCGATTAGGTCAACTCTTAACCTAATCGGATCAAACCCAACTGAATTCAATTCAATTGGACTTGATCCAAAAATAATTACTCAATCAAATTGAGTTAATTAATGATTAAATTACTAATTAAACCTCTCATAAATACTAAGTCCAAATTCGATGGGCAATCGGGCATCAAAGTTCATCGATATGAAACCTTGATCAAAGAGTCCCAAACCAGTGGGACTCTTGACCTCGGTACCCAAAATGTGTGAAACTCATAATCAGAGAATCCTGATTCTCAACCACAGAGTCCAGACATGTAGGATTCAGAGTCCCCAACTATTAGGACTCTTGATCGAAGAGTCCCAGTCCAGTGAGACTCTTCACCAGCCATCAGATCAGATAGGAACCCCTAATGTGTGTGACCCCGCAAGTTCGAACCTAAGCCGGTAGCATAGGAACCAATTCCTATACTAATCGAAGTGACCATCTAGCAATGGTACCCGACATCCAATAGATTGAATAGTCACAATCGCAACATTCAGAACCTACGCGAATATGGCTACTGTATAATTCATCCCTTTTGACCCCTATGTATAGGATGACTCAGGGTTAAACTATCAACCTGATCAGATCATCCGAATCATGCTCAACTCAAACAGTCTTGTGACTCCTCACTAGGACTACCCTGGCCAAGGTTTTGCTAAATTGAAACATGACTGTACATAGCTCCTTAAACTGGAGTGGTCAATCCCATCTTGACACACGCACCGACAAGTCAAGTACTTGACTACACCCAGCAGCCTTTCATCACTGAATTAGAAATTCAGGTAGTCCAGTGCCTAAGTACAGTGAATTGCTTGCAAGTCACTGTGGCAGTCTCAGGTCAGAGGGACAGTTATACCCATATCCCATCGGAGCAAATCTTGACAGTAGAAAAAGCTCTGGAGTCGGTCATGTTCAGTGCAGATGTACCATTATATCTCACCTGTATGCCATACCAATGTCTCCACACTCCTTGGTTAAGAAGACAACCAACCCATATGGCACACAATGACCTATGCTTGATAAACGTTGTTGTCCTTAGTAACAACGTATCATTTGGTCGCGAACAGGTTTAAGGACTAAACGACAAATCCTCCTTTGTTGAGTATAAATAGTCCTAAGGACTTCACCACAATACAGGAGTTCATTAGAAGATGAAACAATTTGTGATGAAAAATATCAAAATAATTTTTATTAATTTATAATTCATATACTAACACAAGAAAGAGCACAACCGTCAACAGACTGACGATTGGCTTTGGAACACTATTCCCAACAATCTCCACTTGGCCTAAAGTCAATCGGTGTAGTATCTAATACCCATCTTCGACTTGAAGTCGTCGAACTCCTTCACCGTAATGGCTTTAGTGAATGGGTCGGCCAGATTCTCCTTTCCGTCGATCTTCTGAAGGTCGACGTCACCTCTATCCACAATTTTCTAGATGAGATGGTAGCGGCGCAGAATATGCTTCGTCCGTTGGTATGCCTTCGGTTCCTTCGCCTGAGCAATGGCTCCAGAGCTGTCATAATAGAGCAAAACTGGACCAACAAGGGAGGGTGCTACTTCGAGTTTGGTGATGAATTTTCTCAGCCACACCGCTTCTTTGGCAGCATCTGATGCAGCGACATACTCTACCTCGCAAACTGAATCAGCCACAGTATGCTGCTTGGAACTCTTCCAGCAGACAGTCCCACCATTAAGGGTAAAAAAAATCCTGACACACTCTTGCTGTCATCATGATCAGACTGAAAACTGAAGTCTGTAAACCCCATAAGTCTCAAATCGATTCACCATAAAAAAGCCACCAGTCCTTAGTATTTCTTAAATACTTCAAGATGGTTTTAACAACCTTTCAGTAATTCTCCCCTGGATCAGATTGATATCTACTCACTACCCCTAGTGAGTACGCCACATCTGATCGTGTACATATCATGGCGTACATGATAGATCCCACTGCCGAAGTATATGAAATTCTATCCGTATGCTCTCTCTCTTGAGGTGTTGTCGGACAATCCCTCTTCGAGAGAGAAATTTCATGGTCTATCGGTAGATAGTCTTTCTTGGAATTCTCCATGCTGAATCTCTTCAGCATAGTATCAATGTACGTGAACTGCGATAAGCCAAGCAATCTTTTAGATCTATCCCTATAGATCCTCATCCCTAGGATGTAGGAAGCTTCACCTAGATCCTTCATGGAGAACTATGACGACAGCTAAATTTTTATTTCTTGTAATGTAGGGACATCATTTCTGATTAAGAGAATGTCATCCACATACAATACAAGAAATACCACTACTGGACCATTAGCCTGAAGTGAAATTCAGTGCAGGGGTAAAACGATAATTTTAAAACTTTTTCAAAATTATAATTTTACAGTGCAAATTATTAATTAATCTAATTAATTAATATGTATTAACCCTACACAAAGATCTAAATATGATATATATAGCATGTATTTAAATTTAAAATTTAAACTTCTATAGTAAATATTTTACTGCTATATGTTCAGAACATATTACCTTCATGCAGGTAGTCGATCGTCGCAATCTGATCACTGTCGGAAGGTCTGATCATTGTAATGCAGCCACACAGTGTGTCTGACCTCTGTGGATCATCCACACGAAGCTCCCGATCTGATCGGCTCCTCACGAATGCTAGTTCATTGCAGAACCCTTTCGACGGCTGATGCTGATCGAACTCCTTCGATCTTAATCTGTCGATTCTTTGGATGCTCTAGATCGTCAGTAGATATACTTGAGGGGTTGATGAAGCTTTTCTGAGATCTAGTGGGCTCACGACACTCGTAGCTCACTTTCTTACTTCCCGAACCCTAGGCAGTAACCCTAGGGTATGTATAGAAGAAAAAACTTGTGCCTAGTCTCTCTGCTTTTTTTTTCTCTTCTTTTCTTTTCTTTTCTCACGTACAGAAACTTTCTCACGCCATACTTTTTCTCTAAGATCAGATGTGCACACGCCCTATCTTCTCTTCTTTTTAAAATGATGTAAGACGCATCTTTTCAGCTTTTCATCGCGTGAGAGGATAAAGATAAGTGGTTGCTTACTTGAATTCAAATCGAATTTGAATTCAAATGCCAACCAACCAATTTTATCCACTCTTGGCATAAGAAGGGAAGGGCGTGGGCTTCTTTCTGCGTGGAGAGTTTACATGAGAAACCTTTTCTCGTGTGGAGGAAGTGGCACACAAAAGAAAGGGATGGTGCAGGGATTTGTTAACCATTCAAATTCAAACATCCTTTGAATTTGAATGGCCAACCAATTTATCCTTATCATTATCCATTCAAAATGGTGCACAAAGAAGGGGGTGGGAAGCCTTCTGTGTGGGAGAGAATTCATGAGAACTCATTTCTCATAAATTCAAATAGGCGTGGGTGAAGTGAGGTGGCGCAGAGAGATAAGTCAAGGTGGTTTGAAATTTTAAAGCAATCTAATTGAACCAACCATATTAAAATAGGTTAGACACAATTAGACTAAATTAAACCCAACACAATTAGGCTTAATTAGGCTCAATAAAATCCTAGTCAAATCAAAATTGACTAAGCCCAACCCCTGATCAAATCAGGGACCAAACAACCTCGGCGATTAGGTCAACTCGTAACCTAATCGGGTCAAACCCAACTGAATCCAATTTAATTGGACTTGATCCAAAAATAATTACTCAATCAAATTAAGTTAATTAGTGACCAAATCACTAATTAAACCTCTCATAAATACTGAGTCCAAATTCGATGGGCAATCGGGCATCAAAATCCATCGATATGAAATCTTGATCGAAGAGTCCCAAACCAGTGGGACTCTTGATCCCGGTATCCAAAATATGTGGAACTCATGATCAGAGAATCTTGATTCTCAATCATAGAGTCTTCGAGCATTAGACTCTTGATCGAAGATTTTCAGTCCAGTGGGACTCTTCACCAGCCATCAGATCAGATAGGAACCTCTAATGTGTGTGACCCCGCAGGTTCGAACCTAAGCTGGTAGCACAGGAATCAATTTCTATACTAATCGAAGTGACCATCTAGCAATGGTACCCAACATCTGGATAGGTCGAATAGTCACAATCACAACATTCAGAATCTACATGAATATGGTTATTGTATAATTCATCCCTTTTGACCCCTGTGTTTAGGACGACTCAGGGTTAAACTATCAACCCTGATTAGATCATCCGAATCGTGCTCAACTCAATCAGTCCTGTGACTCCTCACAAGGACTACCCTGGCCAAAGTTTTGCTAAATTGAAACACGACTGTACACAGCTCCTGAACTGGAGTGGTCAATCCCATCTTGAAATACACACCGATAAGTCAAGTACTTGACTACACCCAGCAGCCTTCCGTCACTGAATTAAAAATTCAAGTAGTCCAGTACATAAGTACAGTGAGTTGTTTGCAAGTCACCGTGATGGTCTCAGGTCAGAGGGACAGTTATACCCATATCCCATCAGAGCAAATCTTGACAGTAGAAAAAGCTCCGGAGTCAGTCACATTCAGTGCAGATGTACCCTTACATCTCACCTGTATGCCATACCAGTGTCTCCACACTCTTTGGTTAAGAGGACAACCAACCCATATGGCACACAACGACCTATGCTTGATAAATATTGTTGTCCTTGGTAACAACGTATCATTTGATCATGAACAGGTTTAAGGACTAAACGACAAATCTTCCTTTGTCGAGTCTAAATAGTCCTAAGGACTTCACCATAATATAGGAGTTCATTAGAAGATAAAATAATTTATGATGAAAAAATATCAAAATAACTTTTATTTATTCATAATTCATGGACTAATACAAGAAAGAGCACAACTGTCAACAGGCTGACGATTGGTTTTGGGACACTATTCCCAACAATCTCCCACTTGGCCTAAAGCCAATCGGTGTAGTATCTAATACCCATCTTCGACTTGAAGTCATCGAACTCCTTCACTGCAATGGCTTTAGTGAATGGGTCAGCTAGGTTCTCTTTTCCATCGATATTCTGAAGGTCGACGTCACCTCGATCCACAATTTTCTGGATGAGATGGTAGCGGCACAGAATATGCTTCGTTCGCTGGTGTGCCTTCGGTTCTTCGCCTGAGCAATGGCTTCAGAGCTATCATAATAGAGCAGAACTGGACCAACAAGGGATGTGCTACTCTGAGCTCTGTGATGAATTTTCTCAGCCACACCACTTCTTTGGCAGCATCTGATGCAGCGACATACTCTGCCTTGCAAACTGAATCAGCCACAGTGTGCTGCTTGAAACTCTTCCAGCAGACAGCCCCACCATTAAGGGTAAAAATAAATTCTGACACACTCTTGCTGTCATCATGATCAGATTGAAATTGGAGTCTGTAAACCCCATAAGTCTCAAGTCCGATTCACCATAAACATGCCACTGGTCCTTAGTATTTCTTAAATACTTCATGATGGTTTTAACAACCTTTCAGTGATTCTCTCCTAGATCAGATTGGTATCTACTCACTACCCCTAGTGAGTATGCCACATCTGATCATGTACATGTCATGGCGTATATGATAGATCCCACTACCGAAGTATATGGAATTCTACCCATACGTTCTCTCTCTTGAGGTGTTGTCCGACAATCCCTCTTCGAGAGAGAAATTCCATGGCCTATCAGTAGATAGCCTTTCTTGAAATTCTCCATACTGAACCTCTTCAGCATAATATCAATGTATGTGGACTGAGATAAGTCAAGCAACCTTTTAGATCTATCCCTATAGATCCTCATCCCTAGGATGTAGGAAGCTTCCCCCAGATCCTTCATAGAGAACTGTGATGACAGCCAAAACTTTATTCCCTGTAATGCAGGGACATCATTCCCGATTAAGAGAATGTCATCCACATACAATACAAGAAATACCACTACTAGACCATTAGCCCACTTATAAATGCAAGGCTCTTCTCCATTCTTGACGAAGCCATACGTCTTGATCATCCTATCAAAATGTATGTTCCAACTCCGGGAAGCCTGCTTAAGTCCATAAATGGACCTCTGTAGCCAGCACACCTTAGACTCATCTGTGGATGTGAACCCTTCAGGTTGTATCATATACACCTCTTCATCCAGCTCTTCATTTAGGAAAGCTGTCTTCATATCCATCTGCCAGATTTCATAGTCCAGATGGACAGCTATCGCAAGTATAATCCGAATGGATTTGAGCATTGCCACAGGAGAAAATATCTCATCATAGTCTATACCATAATGCTGACGATATCCCTTGGCAACTAGATGAGCTTTATTGGTCTCCACCTTTCCGTCTGCGCCCCTCTTCCTCTTGAAGACCCACTTACACCCTATGGGTTTTACTCCTTCGGGTGGGTCAACCAATGTCCACACATCGTTGACCTTCATGGACTCCATTTCGGATTTCATGGTCTCTAGCCATTTCTCATAGTCAGGTCTCTGCATTGCATCCATGTAGGTGATCGGATCCTCATCATTTTTATCAAGTTCAATAGAATCACCGTTCCGGACCAAGAAACCATAGTATCTGTCCGGTTGATGCGATACTCTACTAGATCGCCTTAAGGGTGCAGGAACAATGGGCTCCGGATCTGATCTAACCAAATTCGATTCAGGTTCAGCAATTTGTGTCAATTTTTTCACCCGTCGAACTTCCTCAAGTTCGACCTTAGAGGCAATAGTCCCATCACCAAGGAGCTTCTTTTCCAAAAAGATTGCCTTAAGGCTGACAAACACCTTTTGCTCATCAGCTAGGTAGAAATAATAACCTTTGGTCTCTTTTGGATACCCTATGAAATAACATTTGCCAGATCTAGGTCCAAGCTTGTCCGTAATTAAACATTTAACATAAACTGGACACCCCCAAACCCTAAGGTGCGAGAGTACTGGCTTACGTCCTATCCATATCTCATATGGCATTTTGGTTACAAACTTACTCAGAACCCTATTTAGAAGGTAACAAACTGATTCGAGCGCATATCCCCGGAGGAAGATTGGCAGACCAGCAAACCCCATCATGGATCGAACCATGTCCAACAAGATCCGATTTCTCCTTTCAGACACACCATTATGCAGTGGTGTTCCAGGAGGTGTCCACTGAGAGAGAATCCCATTCTCCCCAAGATATGTCAGAAACTCATTGGAAAGGTATTCACCTCCTCGATCAGATCGAAGAGTTTTAATACACTTTCCAATTTATTTTTCTATCTCATTTCGAATAGTTTGAACATTTCAAATGACTCTAATTTATGCTTCATTAAGTAGACATACCCATACCTCGATAGGTCATCTGTGAAGGTTATAAAGTAAAAATATCCACCTCTTGCACTTGAGCTCATGGGTCCACATACATCAAAATGTATCAGACCCAAGAGTTCATTGGCTCGCTTACCTTTTCCAGTAAAAGGTGATTTGGTCATCTTCCCAAGAAGATAGGACTCACAGGTTAGAAGTGATTCACAATCACCAACTTCAAGAATTCCTTCTTGAGCCAACCTGTTTATCCTGTTCTTATTGATATGACCTAGCCTACAGTGCCAAAGGTAGACTTCTGACGTATTATCCATTCTAGGGTATTTACCAGAGGTTTGAACCACATTAACAGGCTGTGATAGTAAGTAAATTTCATTATTTAGTTGTCCAACAAACATTGTAACACCATTCAAAATGATATTGCAAACATTTTCTTTTATTAAAAATTCATAACTGTACATGGCCAAAAGGTCTATAGAAATAATATTTAATAAAAAACTTGGACAATAGTGATATTCACTCAGAATTACATTATGAGAGTTGATTACAAGGTTCATGATTCCTAAAGCTAGAACTGAAACTTTGCTTCCATCTCCAACGTTCAGGAACCTCTCGCCTTCATCAAATCTCCTATAGACCTGCAGACCCTGCATCAAATTACAGATATAATAAGAGCTTTCGGTATCCAATACCCAGACAGTAATATCACAAATAGAAAAGTTGTAAGGTGTTATCATATAATTACCTTGCTTCTTCTTCAGCCTGTTCGGGTCCAAGGAGGAAATGTATAGAGGATAGTTCCTCTTCCAATGCCCCTGCTTCTTGCAAAAGAAGCACTCCGCCTGGCTCTGATCAAGCTTGCACTTCTTAGTCTGACCCTGTGCAGACGTCCTAGCATGCGGCTGCACCTTCTTATTCTTCTTCTTCTTGTTCTTCTTTCCTTTCTTAAAGGGTCGACGACTAGAAGAAGACCCTCCCACAACATTCACCGACTCCTTATGGAGCTGGTGGTCCTTCTCAAAGTTCTGTAGCGACCCCAACAAGCCATGATAGTTCACTACAGGCTTTGTCATCCGAAAATGAGTAAGGAAGGAGAGGAAGGACTTGGGCAAAGAATTAAGGATCGCATCCTTACCGAGCTGCTCGTACAAGGGAAAGTCCAATTTACTTAGGTGCTCAATCATTTTGATCATGTACAGTACATAATCGGTGACTAAGGCCCCATCCCTCATTCGAGCATTGAAAATGGCTTAACTAGTTTTGTGCCTTTCAACATCGTCAGGCGTGCCAAAGGAGTCGTTCAACATTTGAAGCATCTCCTGCAGCTGGGCATTCTCGAACCTGTGGCTGAACTCATCATTCATTGCCGCCAGCATTATGCACCGTACGGTGGTGCAGTCGTTAAGCCATTTCTGGTAAGTATCTCGGACCATCCCTCTAGCGTTCGGGGCTAGCTCCTCAAGTGCCGAATCCGTTACAACATAAAGGATCCATTCATGCTCAAGGATGATTTTCAATTTTTAATACCAGCTATCGAAATTAGGTCCTATGAGCTTGTCATTATCTAATAATGATCGAGCGACAGGGTAGTGACCATAGCTACATAAAAGAAAATCGACCTTTATTAGTATATAAATTATTAATACTAAAGACTTGGACTTTAGTCTAAAGTTTCTCCCAGTATTTTTATGAATTGATAGCCTCAACCTCCAATTCGAAGAATTACTTTAATTCCTTAGTGGATACTAAAATCCACACAACTACACATGAGCCCAACTTTGGTTAGTCAACCCATGTGCAACTATGGGTAGGTTCATAACCAGTTATTTCTCTAAACAACTTCTAGTAATTAATTTTACCCCAGAACCTAATCAGTAGGCTTTGGCCTCCACTGAAAAGATCTAGTTTGGTCCAACCATTAACATGATTAGATTTGGTGAATCAGACCAATAAATGATCAGGCCCGATTTTGGCCGGCCAACCTGACCACCATCAGAAAGACTCTACCAAATTATCATATCATGAATGATAATTCCATTAGTCAATAAGCACCAGGTCTTTGGGCCTCCAATGATTATTAAACTAATAGACTCATTATCACTCACTTAATGGGAGGCTATGACTTAGTTATCACTATAACATAATCATTTTAGGGACCTAATAATTTTTGAGGATTTTTATTAAAAGATAGATGAGAAAAAATTAACCAGCCAATTTCAATCCTCCCACTGACTTCACTAAGTCAGATTAAAAAAGATTTAATTAAAGTCGGTGTTAGGAGCACCTAAATCAGTCACACTAATTTACCTAATGACATGGATGAGCCCTAATCACCAAGTGATCTAATCAAAACCTAACTCACCAGATTGGCCAGGTAAGTGAGATCAGTGGTGAGAATAAGCCATTAACTTGTCAGAGATCGAATCAATGCGAGTAGCTCCCACTTAAAAACCACTGGTCAGACTACCGAACTTACCTTAGACACCAATCGGTTCATTAGTTTTAATTTGATCAACTTAGTAAATAGGGTTCCACCGCGTAGCCATGAATTAAGTCCATCTTGGTCTAGTTAAAGACATGGACCCATTCAACTACAACTATTGGAGTTGAGTCTAGAGTATCCTTGATCTAATCTAATTCAACTTTTGATTAGATTTGACAATTACTCTAATTTAGTCCATTTCTTTAAGCTAACCTTAGGTCTAACCCAATTATGGACCTAATCCATCTAACCCATTGACCCATAAGTTTATGCAATTATCTTAGGTCTTAATTCACAATTCTAGACCAACTAAACAACACTTAATTCTTTTAATTAAGTATGAGGGTTGATGGATCAGGGTTTGGCATTTTGAAAATAATTTTTAAATTTGAAAGGTTTTATTTTCTATTCACCAAATGTGTTGACTCATTTCACAAACGGATCAGCACATTTCATAAACAGCAATCCTATTGCTAATTACATAATAGAAAATAACTCAATCAAAATAAATCATGAATATTCCTTTAGATCTAATCTAATACATTCATGATAAATTTACAATTGAACCTTTACAATTAAGTTTTTCGCTGCTTCATCTGCATGGGATATAATCACATCGGCACCCCTACCGCCTTAGGAGAACCCCATCGAATAGGAGGAGAGGGCCTTTAAATCCTACTTTTCTCCTATGACCGGACGACCATGGCAACCAACCCAATTAGACTACTTGCTACTTGGATCAAGTATATCTAAATATATCAATTTTAAAATTTTAAATTTCAAATTTTAAATTTCAAATTTTAAATTTTAAATTTTAAATTTCAAATTTTAAATTTTAAATTTTAAATTTCAAATTTTAAATTTCAAACAAATTTTAAATTTCAAATTTCAAATTTTTGAATTTCAAATTTTGAATTTTAAATTTTGAATTTCAAATTTTAAAATTTAAATTTCAAATTTAAACTTTTAGATTACTACTTAATCTACGTATGCAAATGTATATCATATTTTAGAACCTGCTCTGACACCATTTGAAGTGAAATTCAGTGCAGGGGTAAAATGATAATTTTAAAATATTTTCAAAATTATAATTTTATAATAGAAATTATTAATTAATCTAATTAATTAACATGTATTAACCCTACACAAGGATCTAAATATGATATATATAGCATGCATTTAAAATTAAAATTTAAACTTCTATAGTAAATACTTTACTGTTATGTGTTCAGAACACATTACCTTCGTGCGGGTAGTCGATCGTCGTAATCTGACCACCGTCGAAAAGATTTGATCATCGCAATGCAGTCACATAGTGTGTCTGACCTCTGTGGATCATCCATATGAAGCTTCTGATCTGATCGGCTCCTCACAAATGCTAGTTTGTTGCAGAACCCTTTCAACGACTGATGCTGATCGAACTCCTTCGATCTTAATCTATCGATTTCTCGAATGCTTTGGATAGTCAGTAGATATACTTGAGAGGTTGATGAAGATCTTCCTGAGATCTGGTGGGCTCACGACACTCGTAGCTCACTTTTTCACTTTTCGAATCCTAGGCAGTAAACCTAGGGTACGCACAGAAGAAAAAATTGCGCCTAGTCTCTCTGCTTTTCTTTTCTTTTCTTTTCTTTTCTCATGCACAAAACTTTCTCACTCCACACTTTTTCTCTAGGATCAGATGTGCGCACACCCTATCTTCTCTTCTTTTTAAAACGATGCAAGACCATGTCTTTTCAGTGTTTTCACCACGTGAGAGGATAAAAATAAGTGGTTGCTCACTTGAATTCAAATTGAATTTGAATTCAAATGCCAACCAACCAATTTTATCCACTCTTGGCATGAGAAGGGAAGGGCATGGGCTTCTTTGTACATGGAGAGTTTACACGAGAAACCTTTTCTCGTGTGGAGGAAGTGGCGCACAAAAGAAAGGGATGGCGCAGGGATTTGTTAACCATTCAAATTCAAACATCCTTTGAATTTGAATGGCCAACCAATTTATCCTTATCATTATCCATTCAAAATGGCACACAAAGAAGGAGCATGGGAAGGCTTCTGTGTGGGAGAAAATTCATAAGAACTCATTTCTCGTGAATTCAAATAGGCACAGGTGAAGTGAGGTGGCGTAGGGAGATAAGTCAAGGTGGTTTGAAATTTTAAAGCAATCTAATTGAACCAACCATATTAAAATAGGTTAGACACAATTAGACTAAATTAAACCCAACATAATTAAGCTTAATTAGGCTCAATAAAATTCTAATCAAATCAGAAATTGACTAAGCCCAACCCTGATCAAATCAAGGACCAAACCACTTCGACGATTAGGTCAACTCGTAACCTAATCGGGTCAAACCCAACTGAATCCAATTTAATTGGACTTGATCTAAAAATAATTACTTAATCAAATTAAGTTAATTAGAGATCAAATCACTAATTAAATCTCTCATAAATACTGAGTCCAAATCCAATGGGCAATCGACATCAAAGTCCATCGATATGAAACTTTGATCGAAGAGTCCCAAACCAGTGGGACTCTTGATCTCGATACCCAAAATATGTGGAACTCGTGATCAGAGAATTTTGATTCTCAATCATAGAGTCTCCGAGCATTAGGACTCTTGGTCGAGGAGTCCCAATCTAGTGGGACTCTTCACCAGCCATCAGATCAGATAGGAACCTCTAATGTGTGTGACCCCGCAGGTTCGAACCTAAGCCGGTAGCACAGGAATCAATTTCTGTACTAATCGAAGTGACCATCTAGCAATGGTACCCGATGTCTGGATAGGTCGAATAGTCATAATCACAACATTCAGAACCTACGTGAATATGGTTACTGTATAATTCATCCCTTTTGACCCCTGTGTTTAGGACGACTCAGGTTAAACTGTCAACCCTGATTAGATCATCCGAATCGTGCTCAACTCAATCAGTCCTGTGACTCCTCACAAGGACTACTCTAGCCAAGATTTTATTAAATTAAAACACAACTGTACACAGCTCCTGAACTGGAATGGTCAATCCCATCTTGACACACGCACCGACAAGTCAAGTACTTGACTACACCCAGTAGCCTTCCATCATTGAATTAAAAATTCAGGTAGTCCAGTGCCTAAGTGCAATGAGTTACTTGCAAGTCACCATGGTGGTCTCAGGTCAGAGGGATAGTTATACCCATATCCCATCGAAGCAAATCTTGACAGCAGAAAAAGCTCCAGAGTCAGTGACGTTCAATACAGATGTACCCTTACATCTCACCTGTATGCCATACCAGTGTCTCCACACTCCTTGGTTAAGAGGATAACCAACCCATATGGTACACAATGACCTATACTTGATAAACGTTGTTGTCCTTGGTAACAATGTATCATTTGGTCGCGAACAGGTTTAAGGACTAAATGACAAATCCTCCTTTGTCGAGTCTAAATAGTCCTAAGGACTTCCCTACAACACAGGAGTTCATTAGAAGATGAAACAATTTGTGATAAAAAAATATCAAAATAACTTTTATTTATTTATAATTAATGTACTAATATAAGAAAGAGCACAACCATCAACAGGCTGACGATTGACTTTGGGATACTATTCCCAACAATCTCCCACTTGGCCTAAAGCCAATCGGTGCAGTATCTAATACCCATCTTTGACTTGAAGTCGTCGAACTCCTTCACTGCAATGGCTTTAGTGAATGGGTCGGTCAGGTTCTCCTTTCTGTCGATCTTCTGAAGGTCGACGTCACCTCGATCCATGATTTCTCGGATGAGATGGTAGCAGCACAGAATATGCTTCGTTCGCTGGTGTGCCTTCGGTTCCTTAGCCTGAGCAATGGCTCCAGAGCTGTCACAATAGAGCAGAACTGGACCAACAAGGGAGGGTGCTACTCCGAGCTCGGTGATGAATTTCCTCAGCCACAGTGCTTCTTTGGCAGTATCTGATGCAACGACATACTCTGCCTCGCAAACTAAATCAGCCACAGTGTGCTGCTTGGAACTCTTCCAGCAGACAGCCCCACCATTAAGGGTAAAAACAAATCTTGACACACTTTTGCTGTCATCGTGATCAGACTGAAAATTAGAGTCTGTAAACCCCATAAGTCTCAAGTCTAATTCACCATAAACAAGCCATCGGTCCTTAGTATTTCTTAAATACTTCATGATGGTTTTAACAACCTTCCAGTGATTCTCCCTGGATCAAATTGGTATCTACTCACTACCCCTAATGAGTATGCCACATCTGATCGTGTACATGTCATGACGTACATGATAGATCCCACTGCCAAAGCATATGAAATTCTATCCATACGCTCTCTCTCTTGAGGTATTGTCAGACATTCCCTCTTCGAGAGAGAAATTTTCTGGCCTATCGGTAGATAGCCTTTCTTGAAATTATCCATGCTGAACCTCTTCAGCATAGTATCAATGTACGTGGACTGGGATAAGCCAATCAACCTTTTAGATCTATCCCTATAGATCCTCATCCCTAGGATGTAGGAAGCTTCTCCCAGATCCTTCATGGAGAACTGTGACGACAGTCAAATCTTTATTCCCTATAATGCAGGGACATCATTTCCGATTAAGAGAATGTCATCCACATACAATACAAGAAATACCACTACTGGACCATTAGCCCACTTATAAATACAGGGCTCTTCTTCGTTCTTGATGAAGTCATACGTCTTGATCGTCCTATCAAAATGTATGTTCTAACTCCAAGAAGCCTGCTTAAGTCCATAAATGGATCTCTGTAGCTTGCACACCTTAGACTCATCTGTGGATGTAAACTCTTCAGGTTGTATCATATACACCTCTTCGTCTAGCTCTCTGTTTAGAAAAGTTGTCTTCACATCCATCTGCCTAATTTTATAGTCCAGATGGGCAGCTATCGCAAGCATAATCCGAATGGATTTGAGCATTGCCATAGAAGAAAATATCTCGTCATAGTCTATACCATAACGTTGATGATATCCCTTGGCAACCAGATGGGCTTTATAGGTCTCCATCTTTCCATCTGTGCCCCTCTTCCTCTTGAAGACCCACTTACACCCTATGGGTTTTACTCCTTCGGATGGGTCAACCAATGTCCACACATCGTTGATCTTCATGGACTCCATTTCAGATTTCATGACCTCTAGCCATTTTTCAGAGTCAGATCTCTGTGTTGAATCCATATAGGTGATCGGATCCTCATCATTTTTATCAAGTTCGACAGGATCGCCATTTCAGACCAAGAAACCATAGTATCTAAATATGATATATATAGCACGTATTTAAATTTAAAATTTAAACTTCTACAGTAAATATTTTACTGCTATATGTTCAGAACATATTACCTTCATGCAGGTAGTCGATCGCCGCAATCTGATCATCGTCGGAAGGGTCTGATCATTGCAATGCAGCCACACAGTGTGTCTGGCCTCTGTGGATCATCCACACGAAGCTCCCGATCTGATCGGCTCCTCACGAATGCTAGTTCATTGCAGAACCCTTTCGACGGCTGATGCTGATCGAACTCCTTCGATCTTAATCTGTCGATTCTTTGGATGCTCTAGATCGTCAGTAGATGTACTTGAGGGGTTGATGAAGCTTTCCTGAGATCTAGTGGGCTCACGACACTCGTAGCTCACTTTCTTACTTCTCGAACCCTAGGCAGTAACCCTAGGGTATGTATAGAAGAAAAAACTTGTGCCTAGTCTCTCTGCTTTTTTTTTTCTCTTCTTTTCTTTTCTTTTCTCACGTACAGAAACTTTCTCACGCCATACTTTTTCTCTAAGATCAGATGTGCACACGCCCTATCTTTTCTTCTTTTTAAAATGATGCAAGACCGCATCTTTTCAGCATTTTCACCGCGTGAGAGGATAAAGATAAGTGGTTGCTTACTTGAATTCAAATCGAATTTGAATTCAAATGCCAACCAACCAATTTTATCCACTCTTGGCATAAGAAGGGAAGGGCGTGGGCTTCTTTGTGTGTGGAGAGTTTACATGAGAAACCTTTTCTCGTGTGGAGGAAGTGGCGCACAAAAGAAAGGGATGGCGCAGGGATTTGTTAACCATTCAAATTCAAACATCCTTTGAATTTGAATGGCCAACCAATTTATCCTTATCATTATCCATTCAAAATGGTGCACAAAGAAGGGGCGTGGGAAGCCTTCTGTGTGGGAGAGAATTCATGAGAACTCATTTCTCATAAATTCAAATAGGCGTGGGTGAAGTGAGGTGGTGCAGAGAGATAAGTCAAGGTGGTTTGAAATTTTAAAGCAATCTAATTGAACCAACCATATTAAAATAGGTTAGACACAATTAGACTAAATTAAACCCAACACAATTAGGCTTAATTAGGCTCAATAAAATCCTAGTCAAATCAAGAATTGACTAAGCCCAACCCCTGATCAAATCAGGGACCAAACAACCTCGGCGATTAGGTCAACTCGTAACCTAATCGGGTCAAACCCAACTGAATCCAATTTAATTGGACTTGATCCAAAAATAATTACTCAATCAAATTAAGTTAATTAGTGACCAAATCAATAATTAAACCTCTCATAAATACTGAGTCCAAATTCAATGAGCAATCGGGCATCAAAATCCATCGATATAAAATCTTGATCGAAGAGTCCCAAACCAGTGGGACTCTTGATCCCGATACCCAAAATATATGGAACTCATGATCAGAGAATCTTGATTCTCAATCATAGAGTCTTCGAGCATTAGGACTCTTGATCGAAGATTTTCAGTCCAGAGGGACTCTTCACCAGCCATCAGATCAGATAGAAACCTCTAATGTGTGTGACCCCGCAGGTTCGAACCTAAGTGGTAGCACAGAATCAATTTCTATACTAATCGAAGTGACCATCTAGCAATGGTACCCAACATCTGGATAGGTCGAATAGTCACAATCGCAACATTCAGAATCTACATGAATATGGTTACTGTATAATTCATCCCTTTTGACCCTTGTGTTTAGGACGACTCAGGGTTAAACTATCAACCCTGATTAGATCATCCGAATCGTGCTCAACTCAATCAGTCCTGTGACTCCTCACAAGGACTACCCTGGCCAAGGTTTTGCTAAATTGAAACATGACTGTACACAGCTCCTGAACTGGAGTGGTCAATCCCATCTTGAAATACACACCGATAAGTCAAGTACTTGACTACACCCAGCAGCCTTCCGTCACTGAATTAAAAATTCAGGTAGTCTAGTACTTAAGTACAGTGAGTTGTTTGCAAGTCACCGTGATGGTCTCAGGTCAGAGGGACAGCTATACCCATATCCATCAGAGTAAATCTTGACAGTAGAAAAAGCTCCGGAGTCAGTCACATTCAGTGCAGATGTACCCTTACATCTCACCTGTATGCCATACCAGCGTCTCCACACTCTTTGGTTAAGAGGACAACCAATCCATATGGCACACAACGACCTATGCTTGATAAATATTGTTGTCCTTGGTAACAACGTATCATTTGATCATGAACAGGTTTAAGGACTAAACGACAAATCCTCCTTTGTCGAGTCTAAATAGTCCTAAGGACTTCACCACAATATAGGAGTTCATTAGAAGATGAAACAATTTATGATGAAAAAATATCAAAATAACTTTTATTTATTCATAATTCATGTACTAATACAAGAAAGAGCACAACTGTCAACAGGCTGACGATTGGTTTTGGGACACTATTCCCAACAATCTCCCACTTGGCCTAAAGTCAATCGGTGCAGTATCTAATACCCACTTCGACTTGAAGTCGTCGAACTCCTTCACTACAATGGCTTTAGTGAATGGGTCAGCTAGGTTCTCTTTTCCATCGATATTCTGAAGGTCGACGTCACCTCGATCCATGATTTCCTGGATGAGATGGTAGCGGCACAGAATATGCTTCGTTCGCTGGTGTGCCTTCGGTTCCTTCGCCTGAGCAATGGCTCCAGAGCTATCATAATAGAGCAGAACTGGACCAACAAGGGATGTGCTACTCTGAGCTCTGTGATGAATTTTCTCAGCCACACTGCTTCTTTGGCAGTATCTGATGCAGCGACATACTCTGCCTTGCAAACTGAATCAGCCACAGTGTGCTGCTTGAAACTCTTCCAGCAGACAGCCCCACCATTAAGGGTAAAAATAAATTCTGACACACTCTTGCTGTCATCGTGATCAGATTGGAAATTGGAGTCTGTAAACCCCATAAGTCTCAAGTCTGATTCACCATAAACAAGCCACTGGTCCTTAGTATTTCTTAAATACTTCAGGATGGTTTTAACAACCTTTCAGTGATTCTCAACCTTTCAGTGATTCTCTCCTAGATCAGTTTGGTATCTACTCACTACCCCTAGTGAGTATGCCACATCTGATCATGTACATGTCATGGCGTATATGATAGATCCCACTACCGAAGTATATGGAATTCTACCCATACGTTCTCTCTCTTGAGGTGTTGTCCGACAATCCCTCTTCGAGAGAGAAATTCCATGGCCTATCAGTAGATAGCCTTTCTTGGAATTCTCCATGCTGAACCTCTTCAGCATAATATCAATGTATGTGGACTGAGATAAGTCAAGCAACCTTTTAGATCTATCCCTAAGATCCTCATCCTTAAAATGTAGGAAGCTTCCCCAGATCCTTCATGAGAACTGTGATGACAGTCAAAACTTTATTCTCTGTAATGCAGGGACATCATTCCCGATTAAGAGAATGTCATCCACATACAATACAAGAAATACCACTACTAGACCATTAGCCCACTTATAAATGCAAGGCTCTTCTCCATTCTTGACGAAGCCATACGTCTTGATCATCCTATCAAAATATATGTTCCAACTCCGGGAAGCCTGCTTAAGTCCATAAATAGACCTCTGTAGCCTGCACACCTTAGACTCATCTGTGGATGTGAACCCTTCAGGTTGTATCATATACACCTCTTCATCCAGCTCTTCATTTAGGAAAGCTGTCTTCATATCCATCTGCCAGATTTCATAGTCCAGATGGACAGCTATCGCAAGTATAATCCGAATGGATTTGAGCATTGCCACAGGAGAAAATATCTCATCATAGTCTATACCATAATGCTGACGATATCCCTTGGCAACTAGATGAGCTTTATTGGTCTCCACCTTTCCGTCTGCGCCCCTCTTCCTCTTGAAGACCCACTTACACCCTATGCATTTTACTCCTTCGGGTGGGTCAACCAATGTCCACACATCGTTGACCTTCATGGACTCCATTTCGGATTTCATGTCCTCTAGCCATTTCTCAGAGTCAGGTCTCTGCATTGCATCCATGTAGGTGATCGGATCCTCATCATTTTTATCAAGTTCGACAGAATCACCGTTCCGGACCAAGAAACCATAGTATCTGTCCGGTTGATGCGATACTCTACCAGATCACCTTAAGGGTGCAGGAACAATGGGCTCCGGATCTGATCTAACCAAATTCGGTTCAGGTTCAGCAACTTGTGTCGATTTTTTCACCTGTCGAACTTCCTCAAGTTTGACCTTAGAGGCAATAGTCCTTCACCAAGGAACTCCTTTTTCAAAAAGATTGCCTTAAGGCTGACAAACACCTTTCACTCATTAGCTAGGTAGAAATAATACCCTTTGGTCTCTTTTGGGTATCCTATAAAATAACACTTGTCAGACCTAGGTCCAAGCTTGTCCGTAATTAAATGTTTAACATAAGTCGAACACCCCCAAATCCTAAGGTGTGAGAGTACTGGCTTATGTCCTATCCATATCTCATATGGAGTTTTGGTTACAGACTTACTCAGAACCCTATTTAGAAGGTAACAAGCCGATTCGAGCGCATATTCCCAGAGGAGATCGGCATACCAGCAAACCCCATCATGGATTGAACCATGTCCAACAAGGTCCGATTCATCCTTTCAGACTCCATTATGCTGTGGTGTTCCAGGAGGTATCCACAAAGAGAGAATCCCATTCTCCCAAAGATATGTCAGAAACTCATTGAAAAGGTATTCACCTCCTTGATTAGATCGAAGAGTTTTAATACACTTTTCAGTTTGTTTTTCTACCTCATTTCGGAATAGTTTGAACATTTCAAATGACTCTGATTTATGCTTCATTAAGTAGACATACCCATACCTCGATAGGTCGTCTGTGAAGGTTATGAAGTAGAAATATCCACCTCTTGCACTTGAGCTCATGGGTGCACATACATCAGAATGTATCAGACCCAAGAGTTCACTGGCTCGCTCACCTTTTTCAGTAAAAGGTGATTTGGTCATCTTCCAAGAAGACAGGACTCACAGGTTGGAAGTGATTCACAATCACCAACTTCAAGAATTTCTTCTTGAGCCAACCTGTTTATCCTGTTCTTATTGATATGACCTAGCCTACAGTGCCAAAGGTAGACTTCTGACATATTATCCATTCTAAGGCATTTACTGGAGGTTTGAACCACATTAACAGGCTGTGATAGTAAATTTCATTATTTAGTTGTCCAACAAAATTGTAACACCATTCAAAATGATATTGCAAATATTTTTTTTTTTAAAAATTCATAACTGTACATAGCCAAAAGGCCTACAAAAATAATATTTAATAAAAAACTTGGACAATAGTGACATTCACTCAGAATTACATTACGAGAGTTGATTACAAGGTTCATGATTCCTAAAGCTAGAACTGGAACTTTGCTTCCATCTCCAACGTTCAGGAACCTCTCGCCTTCATCAAATCCCCTACTGACCTGCAAACCCTGCATCAAATTACAGATATAATAAGGGCTTCCGGTATCCAATACCCAGGTAGTAGTATCACAAATAGAAAAGTTACAAGGTGTTATCATATAATTATCTTGCTTCTTCTTCGGCCTATTCGGGTCCAGGAGGCAATGTATAGAGGACAGTTCCTCTTTTAGTGCCTCTGCTTCTTGCAAAAGAAGCACTCCGCCTGGCACTGGTCAAGCTTGCGCTTCTTGGTCTGACCCTGTGCAGACGTCCCAACATGCGGCTGCACCTTCTTATTCTTCTTCTTCTTGTTCTTCTTCCCTTTCTTAAAGGGTCGACGACCAGAAGAAGACCCTCCCACAACATTCACCGACTCCTTATGGAGCTGGTGGTCCTTCTCAAAGTTCTGTAGCAACCCCAATAAGTCGTGGTAGTTCACTGCAGGCTTTGTCATTCGAAAATGAGTAAGGAAGGGGAGGAAGGACTTGGGCAAAGAATTAAGGATCGCATCCTTAATAAGCTGCTCGTGCAAGGTAAAGCCCAGTTTACTTAGGCACTCAATCATTTCGATCATGTACAGTACATGATCGGTGACTGAGGCCCAATCCCTCATCCGAGCATTGAAAATGGCACAACAAGTTTTGTACCTTTCAACGTCGTCAGGCATGCCAAAGGAGTCGTTCAACATTTGAAGCATCTCCTGCAGCTGGACATTCTCGAACCTACGGCTGAACTCATCATTCATTGCCGCCAGCATTATGCACCGTACGGTGGTGCGGTCGTTAAGCCATTTCTGGTAAGTGTCTCGGACCATCCCTCTAGCATTCGGGGCTGGCTCCTCAGGTGCCGAATCCGTTACAACATAAAAGATCCGTTCATGCTTAAGGACAATTTTCAATTTTCGATACCAGCTATCGAAATTAGGTCCTATGAGCTTGTCATTATCTAATAATGATCAGAGTGACAGGGTAGTGGCCATAGCTGCATAAAGAAAAATCAGACCTTTATTAGTATATAAATTATTAATACTAAAGACTTGGACTTTAGTCTAAAATTTCTCCCAGTATTTTTACGAACCGGTAGCCTCAACTTCCAATTCGAGGAATTACTTTAATTTCTTAGTGGGTACTAGAATCACACAGACTACACACGAGCCCAACTTTGGTTGGTCAACCCATGTGCATCTATGGGTAGGTTCATAACCAGTTATTTCTCTAAACAACTTTTAGTAATTAATTTTACCCCAGAACCTGATCAGTAGGCTTTGGCCACTCCACTGAAAAGATCTGGTTAGGTCCAACCATTAACATGATTAGATTTGATGAATCGGACCAATAAATGATCAGGCCCGACTTAGGCCGGCCAACCTGACCACCATCAGAAAGACTCTACCAAATTATCATATTATGAATGATAATTCCATTAGTCAATAAGCACCAGACCTTTGGGCCTCCAACGATTATTAAACTAATGGACTCATTATCACTCACTTAATGGGAGGCTATGACTTAGTTATCACTATAACTTAATCATTTTAGGGACCTAATAATTTTTGAGGATTTTTATTAAAGGATAGATGAGAAGAAATTAACCAGCCAATTTCAATCCTCCCACTGACTTCACTAAGTCAGATTAAAAAGGATTTAATTAAAGCAGGCATTAGAAGCACCTAAATCAGACACACTGATTTACCTAATGACATGGGTGAGCCCTAATCACCAAGTGATCTAATCAAAATCTAACTCACCAGGTTGGCCAGGTAAGTGAGATCAGTGGTGAAGATAAGCCATTAACTCATCAGAGATCGAATCAATGCGAGTAGCTCCCACTTAAAAACCACTGGTCAGACTGTCGAACTTACCTTAGACACCAACCAGTTCATTAGTTTTAATTTGATCAACTTAGTAAATAGGGTTCCACCATGTTGCCATGAATTAAGTCCATCTTGGTCTAGTTAAAGATATGGACCCATTCAACTACAACTATTGGAGTTGAGTCTAGAGTATCCTTGACCTAATATAATTCAACTTTTGATTAGATTTGATCAATTACTCTAATTTAGTCTATTTCTTTAAACTAACTTTAGGTCTAACCCAATTATAGACCTAATCCATCTAACCCATTGACCCACAAGTTTATGCAATTATCTTAGGTCTTAATTCACAATTCTAGACCAACTAGACAACTCTTAATTCTTTTAATTAAGTATTAGGGCTGATGGGTCAGGGTTTGGTATTTTGAAAATAATTTTCAAATTTGAAAGATTTTATTTTCTGTTCACCTAATGTGTTGACTCATTTCATAAACGGATCAGCACATTTCATAAACAGCAATCCTATTGCTAATAACATAACAGAAAATAACTCAATCAAAATAAATCATGAATATTTCTTTAGATCTAATCAAACACATTCATAATAAATTTTACAATTGAACCTTTACAATTAAGTTCTTTCGCTGCTTCATTTGCATGGGATATAATCTCATCGGCACCTCTATCGCCATAGGAGAACCCCATCGAATGGGAGGAGAGGGCCTTCAAACCCTACTTTTCTCTTATGACCGGACGACCATAGCAACCAACCCAATTAGACTACTTGCTACTTAGATCTAGTATATCTAAATATATCAATTTCAAAATTTCAAATTTTAAATTTTAAATTTTGAATTTTGAATTTCAAATTTCAAACAAATTTCAAATTTCAAAATTTTGAATTTTAAATTTTGAATTTTAAATTTTGAATTTTAAATTTTAAATTTTAAATTTAAACTTTTAGATTACTACTTAATCTATGCATGCAAATGTATATCATATTTTAGAACCTGCCCTGATACCATTTGAAGTGAAATTCAGTGCAGAGGTAAAACGATAATTTTAAAATTTTTTCAAAATTATAATTTTATAGTAGAAATTATTAATTAATCTAATTAATTAATATATATTAACCCTACATAAGGATCTAAATATGATCTATGTAGCATACATTTAAATTTAAAATTTAAACTTCTACAGTAAATATTTTACTGTTATGTGTTCAGAATACATTACCTTCGTGTGGATAGTCAATTGCCGTAATCTGATCACTGTCGGAAGAGTCTGATCATCGCAATGCAGTCATACAGTGTGTTTGGCCTCTGTGGATCATCCACACAAAGCTTCCGATCTGATCGGCTCCTCATGAATGCTAGTTCGTTGCAGAATCCTTTCAACGACTGATGCTGATCGAACTCCTTCGATCTTAATCTGTCGATTCTTTGGATGCTCTGGATCATCAGCAGATATACTTGAGAGGTTGATAAAGCTCTCCCAGAGATCTGGTGGGCTCACGACACTCGTAGCTCACTTTCTCACTTCTCGAATCCTAGGCAGTAACCCTAGGGTACGCACAGAAGAAAAAACTTGTGCCTAGTCTCTCTGCTTTTCTTTTCTTTTCTCTTCTTTTCTTTTCTTTTCTCATGCACAGAAACTTTCTCACACCATACTTTTTCTTTAGGATCAGATGTGCGCATGCTCTATTTTCTCTTCTTTTTAAAACGATGCAAGACCGCATCTTTTCAGCATTTTCACCGCGTGAGAGGATAAAGATAAGTGGTTGCTCACTTGAATTCAAATCGAATTTGAATTCAAATGCCAACCAACCAATTTTATCCACTCTTGGCATGAGAAGGGAAGGGTGTGGGCTTCTTTGTGCGTGGAGAGTTTACATGAGAAACCTTTTATCGTGTGGAGGAAGTGGCCCACAAAAGAAAGGGATGGCGCAGGGATTTGTTAACCATTCAAATTCAAACATCCTTTGAATTTGAATGGCCAACCAATTTATCCTTATCATTATCCATTCAAAATGGTGCACAAAGAAGGGGCATGGGAAGGCTTCTACATGGGAGAAAATTTATGAGAACTCATTTCTCATGAATTCAAATAGGCGCAGGTGAAGGGAGGTGGCGCAGGGAGATAAGTCAAGGTGGTTTGAAATTTTAAAGCAATCTAATTGAACCAATCATATTAAAATAGGTTAGACCCAATTAGACTAAATTAAACCCAACACAATTAGGCTTAATTAGGCTCAATAAAATCCTAATCAAATAAGGAATTGACTAAGCCCAACCCTTGATCAAATCAGGGACCAAACCACCACGGCGATTAGGTCAACTCGTAACCTAATCGGGTCAAACCCAACTGAATCCAATTTAATTGGACTTGATCCAAAAATAATTACTCAATTAAATTAAGTTAATTAACAATCAAATCACTGATTAAATCTCTCATAAATATTGAGTCCAAATCCGATGGGCAATCAGGCATCAAAGTCCATCGATATGAAACCTTGATCGAAGAGTCTCAAACCAATGGGACTCTTGATTCCAGTACCCAAAATATGTGGAACTCATGATCAGAGAATTTTGATTCTCAATCACAGAGTCTCTGAATATTAGGACTCTTGGTCTAAGAGTCCCAGTCCAGTGAGACTTTTCACCAACTATCAGATCAGATAGGAACCTCTAATGTGTGTGACCCCACAGGTTCGAACCTAAGCCGGTAGCACAGGAACCAATTCCTGTACTAATCGAAGTGACCATCTAGCAATGGTATCCGACATCCAGATAGGTCGATTAGTTACAATTGTAATATTCAGAACCTACGTGAATATGGTTACTATATAATTCATCCCTTTTAACCCCTGTGTTTAGGACGACTCAGGGTTAAACTGTCAACCCTGATTAGATCATCCGAATCGTGCTCAACTCAATCAGTCCTATGACTCCTCACAAGGACTATCCTGACCAAAGTTTTGCTAAATTGAAATACGACTGTACACAGCTCCTGAACTAGAGTGGTCAATCCCATCTTGACACACGCACCGACAAGTCAAGTACTTGACTACACCCAGCAGCCTTCCGTCACTGAATTAGAAATTCAAGTAGTCCAGTGCCTAAGTCAGTGAGTTGCTTGCAAGTCACCGTGGTGGTCTCAGATCGGAGGGACAGTTATACCCATATCCCATTGGAGCAAATCTTGATAGCAGAAAAAGCTCCGGAGTCAGTCACGTTTAGTGCAGATGTACCCTTACATCTCATCTGTATGCCATACCAGTGTCTCCACACTCCTTGGTTAAGAGGACAACCAACCCATATGGCACGCAATGACCTATGCTTGATAAATATTGTTGTCCTTAGTAACAACATATCATTTGGTCGCAAACAGATTTAAGGACTAAACGACAAATCCTCCTTTGTCGAATCTAAATAGTCCTAAGGACTTCACCACAACACAGGAGTTCATTAGAAGATGAAATAATTTGTGATGAAAAAATATCAAAATAACTTTTATTTATTTATAATTCATATACTAATAAAAGAAAGAGCACAACCGTCAATAAGCTGACAATTGGCTTTGGGATACTATTCCAACATAGCCCACTTATAAATGTAGGGCTCTTCTCCGTTCTTAACGAAGCCATACATCTTGATCGTCCTATCAAAACGTATGTTCCAACTCTAGGATGCCTGCTTAAGTCTATAAACAGACCTCTGTAGCCTGCACACCTTAGACTCATCTGTGGATGTGAACCCTTCAGGTTGTATTATATACACCTCTTCGTCCAGCTCTCCATTTAGGAAAGCTATCTTCACATCCATCTGTCAGATTTCATAGTCCAGATGGGCAGCTATCGCAAGCATAATCCGAATGGATTTGAGCATTGTCACAGGAGAAAATATCTCATCATAGTCTATACCATAACGTTGACGATATCCCTTGGCAACCAGATGGGCTTTATAGGTCTCCACCTTTCCGTCTGCGCCCCTCTTCCTCTTGAAGACCCACTTACACCCTATGGGTTTTACTCCTTCGAGTGGGTCAACCAATATCCACACATTGTTGACCTTCATAGACTCTATTTCAGATTTCATGGCCTCTAGCCATTTCTCAGAGTCAGGTCTCTGCATTGCATCCATGTAGGTGATCGGATCCTCATCGTTTTCATCAAGTTCGACAGGATTGCCGTCTCGGACCAAGAAACCATAGTATCTGTCCGGTTGACGTGGTACTCTACCAGACCGCCTTAAGGGTGCAGGAACAATAGGCTCCGAATTTGATCTAACCAAATTCGGTTCAGGTTCAGCAACTTGTGTCAGTTTTTTCACCTGCCGAACTTCCTCAAGTTCAACCTTAGAGGTAACAGTCCCTTCACCAAAGAACTCCTTTTCTAAAAAGATTATCTTAAGGCTGACAAACACCTTTTGCTCATCAGCTAGGTAGAAATAATACCCTTTGGTCTCTTTTGGGTATCCTATGAAATAACACTTGTCAGACTAGGTCCAAACTTGTCCGTAATTAAACGTTTAACATAAGCCAGACACCCCCAAACCTTAAGGTGCGAGAGTACTGGCTTACATCCTATCCATATCTCATAAGGTATTTTGGTTACAGACTTACTCAAAATCCTATTTAGAAGGTAACAAATCGATTCGAGTGCATATTCCTAGAGAGAGATCGGTAGACCAGCAAATCCCATCATGGATCGAACCATATCCAACAAGGTCCGATTCCTCCTTTCAGACACACCATTATGCTGTGGTGTTCCAGAAGGAGTCCACTAAGAGAGAATCTCATTCTCCCCAAGATATGTCAGAAACTCATTGGAAAGATATTCACCTCCTCGATCAGATCGAAGAGTTTTAATACACTTTCCAGTTTATTTTTCTACCTCATTTCGGAATAGTTTGAACATTTCAAATGACTCCGACTTATACTTCATTAAGTAGACATACCCATACCTCGATAGGTCGTCTGTGAAAGTTATGAAGTAGAAATATCCACCTCTTGCACTTGAGCTCATGGGTCCACATACATCAGAATGTATCAGACCTAAGAGTTCACTAGCTCGCTCACCTTTTCCAGTAAAAAGTGATTTGGTCATCTTCTCAAGAAGACAGGACTCACAGGTTGGAAGTGATTCACAATCACCAACTTCAAGAATTCCTTCTTGAGCCAACCTGTTTATCCTGTTCTTATTGATATGACCTAGCCTACAGTACCAAAGATAGACTTCTGACATATTATCCATTCTAGAGTGTTTACCAGAGGTTTGAACCATATTAACAGGCTGTGATAGTAAGTAAATTCCATTATTTAGTTATCCAACAAACATTGTAACACCAATCAAAATGATATTGCAAATATTTTTTTTTATTAAAAATTCATAACTGTACATGACCAAAAGGCCTACAGAAATAATATCTAATAAAAAACTTTGACAATAGTGACATTCACTCAGAATTACATTACGAGAATTGATTACAAGGTTCATGATTCCTAAAGCTAGAACTGAAACTTTGCTTCCATCTCCAACGTTCAGGAACCTCTCGCCTTCATCAAATCTCCTACTGACCTGCAGACCATGCATCAAATTACAGATATGATAAGGGCTTCTGGTATCCAATACCCAGGCAGTAGTATCACAAATAAAAAAATTGCAAGGTGTTATCATATAATTACCTTGCTTCTTCTTCAGCCTGTTCGGGTCCAGGGAGGCAATGTATAGAGGACAGTTCCTCTTCCAGTACCCCTGCTTCTTACAAAAGAAGTACTCCACTTGGCTCTGATCGGGCTTGTGCTTCTTGGTCTGACCCTGTGCAGATGTCCCTGCATGAGGCTGCACCTTTTTATTCTTCTTCTTCTTGTTCTTCTTCCTTTCTTAAAGGGTCGACGATCAGAAGAAGACCCTCCCACAACATTCACTGACTCCTTATGGAGCTAGTGGTCTTTCTCAAAGTTCTGCAGCAACCCCAACAAGCCATGGTAGTTCACTGCAGGCATTGTCATCCGAAAATGAGTAAGAAAGAGGAGGAAGGACTTGGGCAAAGAAATAAGTATCACATCCTTACCGAGCTGCTCGTGTAAGGGAAAGCCCAGTTCACTTAGGCGCTCAATCATTTCAATCATGTATAGTACATAATCAGTGATTGAGGCTCCATCCCTCATCCGAGCATTAAAAATGGCACAACTAGTTTTGTGCCTTTCAACATCGTCAGGCATGCCAAAAGAGTGTTCAACATTTGAAGCATCTCCTGCGGCTGGGTATTCTCGAACCTATGGCTGAACTCATCATTCATTGCCGCCAGCATTATGCACCGAACGGTGGTGCGATCGTTGAGCCACTTCTGGTAAGTATCTCAGACCATCCCTCTAATGTTCGAGGCTGGCTTCGCAGGTGCCGGATCCGTTACTACATAAAGATCCACTCATGCTCAAGGATGATTTTCTATTTTCGATACCAGCTATCGAAATTAGGTCCCATGAGCTTGTCATTATCTAATAATGATCGGAGCGACAGGGTAGTGGCCATAGTTGCATAAAGAAAAACCAGACCTTTATTAGTATATAAATTATTAATACTAAAGACTTGGACTTTAGTCTAAAGTTTCTCTCAGTATTTTTATGAACCGGTGGCCTCAACCTCCAATTTGAGGAATTACTTTAATTCCTTAGTGGGTACTAGAATCCACACAGACTATACATGAGCCCAACTTTGGTTGGTCAACTCATGTGCATCTATGGGTAGGTTTATAACCAGTTATTTCTCTAAACAACTTCTAGTAATTAATTTTGCCCTAGAACCTAATCAGTAGGCTTTGGCCTCCACTGAAAAGATCTGGTTAGGTCCCACCATTAACATGATTTGATTTGATGAATCTGATCAATAAATGATCAGGCCCGACTTTGACTGGCCAACCTGACCACCATCAGAAAGACTCAACCAAATGATCATATTATGAATGATAATTCCATTAGTCAATAAGCACTAGGACTTTGGGCCTCCAGTGATTATTAAACTAATGGACTCATTATCACTCACTTAATGGGAGGCTATGACTTAGTTATCACTATAACTTAAGCATTTTTAGGGACCTAATAATTTTTGAGGATTTTATTAAAGGATAAAAGAGAAAAAATTAATCAGCCAATTTCAATCCTCCCACTGACTTTACCAAGTCAGATTAAAAAAGATTTAATTAAAACTGACATTAGAGCACCTAAATCAGTCACACTGATTTACCTAATGACATGGGTGAGTCCTAATCACCAAGTGATCTAATCAAAATCTAACTCACCAGGTTGGCCAGGTAAGTGAAATCAGTGGAAGGGATATGCCATTAACTCATCAGAGATCGAATCAATGCGAGTAGCTCCCAATTAAAAACCACTGGTCAGATTGCCGAACTTACCTTAGACACCAATCGATTCATTAGTTTTAATTTGATCAACTTAGTAAATAGGGTTCCTCCACGTAGCCATGAATTAAGTCCATCTTGGTCTAGTTAAAGACATGGACCCATTCAACTATAACTATTGGAGTTGAGTCTAGAGTGTCCTTGACCTAATCTAATTCAACTTTTGGTTAGATTTGATCAATTACTCTAATTTAGTCCATTTCTTTAAGCAAATTTTAGGTCTAACCTAATTATGGACCTAATCCATCTAACCCATTGACCCACAAGTTTATGTAATGTCTTAGGTCTTAATTCATAATTCTAGACCAACTAGACAACACTTAATTCTTTTAATTAAGTATTTGGGCTGATGGGTCAGGGTTTGATATTTCAAAAATAATTTTTAAATTTGAAAGATTTTATTTTCTGTTCACCAAATGTGTTGACTCATTTCACAAACGGATCAGCACATTTCATAAACAGCAATCCTATTGCTTATTACATAACAGAAAAAACTCAATCAAAATAAATCACGAATATTCTTTTAGATCTAATCTAACACATTCATGATAAATTTTACAATTGAACCTTTACAATTAAGTCCTTTCACTGCTTCATTTGTATGGGATATAATCACATCGGTACCCCTACCGCCATAGGAGAACCCCATCGAATGGGAGGAGAGGACCTTTAAACCCTACTTTTCTCCTATGATCGGATGACCATGGCAACCAACCCAATTAGACTACTTGCTACTTGGATCAAGTATATCTAAATATATCAATTTCAAAATTTAAATTTTAAATTTTAAATTTTAAATTTTAAATTTTGAATTTTAAATTTCAAATAAATTTCAAATTTTAAATTTTAAATTTTTGAATTTTAAATTTTGAATTTTAAATTTTAAATTTCAAATTTGAAATTTCAAACAAATTTCAAATTTCAAATTTCAAATTTTTGAATTTTGAATTTCGAATTTCAAATTTTGAATTTCAAAATTTAAATTCAAATTTCAAATTTAACTTTTATATTACTACTTAATCTATGCATGCAAATGTATATCATATTTTAGAACTGGCTTTGATATCATTTGAAGTGAATTTTTAGTGCAGGGGTAAAACGATAATTTTAAAAAATTTTTAAAATTATAATTTTACAGTAAAAATTATTAATTAATCTAATTAATTAATATATATTAATCTTATATAAAGATCTAAATATAATATATATAATATATATTTAAATTTAAAATTTAAACTTCTACAGTAAACATTTTACTGTTATGTATTCAGAATACATTACCTTCGTGCAGGTAGTCGATCACCGTAGTCTGATCATCGTCAGGATGGTCTGATCATTGCAATACAGTCACACAGTATGTTTAGCCTCTATGGATTATCTACACGAAGCTCTCGATCTGATCAATTCCTTACGAATGCTAGTTCGTTGCAGAACCCTTTCGATAGCTGATACTGATCGAACTCCTTCGATCGGTGTCTGTCGATTCTTTGGATGCTCCAAATCATCAGCAGAGATAGTAGAGAGGTTGATTAAGCTCTTCCTAAAGTTTGGTGGGCTCACAACACTCGTAGCTCACCTTCTCACTTTTCGAACCCTAGGCAGTAATCCTAAGGTACACACAGAAAACCCTACGCCCAAAATCTTTTCTTTTCTCTTCTTTTCTTTTTTTTTCTCACGCACAAGGCTTTTCTCATGCCACCCTTCTCTCACAGATTAGATGTGCGCATGCCCCACCTTCTCATCCCTTTTAAAATGGTGCAAGACCGTATTTTTACCGCATTTTTATCGTGTGAGAGGATAAAGCTAGGTGGTTGCTCACTTGAATTCAAATCGAATTTGAATTCAAATGCCAACCAACCTATCCTTATCCACTCAAGGTGTGAGAAGGGAGGGGCGTGGGCTTCTTTGTGTGTAGAGAGTTTACACGAGAAACTTTTTCTCGTGTAGAGCAAGTGGCGCACAAGTGGATAAGGTGGTGCATGAGATTAGTTGCCCATTCAAATTCAAACATCATTTGAATTTAAATGGCCAACCAACCATCTTTATCCACTCAAAATGGTGCACATAGGAGGGGCGTGGGAAGGCTTCTGCGTGGGAGAAAATTCACAAGAACTTGTTTCTCATAAATTCAAATAGGTGCAGGTGAGGTGAGGTGGCGTAGGGAGATAAGTCAAGGTGGTTTCAAATCTAATTGAACCAACTTTATTAAAATAGGTTAGGCACAATTAGACTAAATTAAATCTAACACAATTAGGCTTAATTAGGCTCAATAAAATTTTAATCAAATTAGGAATTGACTAAGCCCAACCCCTGATCAAATCAGAGACCAAATCATCTCGACGATTAGGTCAACTCTTAACCTAATTGGGTCAAACCCAACTGAATCCAATTTAATTGGACTTGATCCAAAAATAATTACTCAATCAAATTAAGTTAATTAGTGATCAAATCACTAATTAAATCTCTCATAAATATTGAGTCCAAATTCGATGGGCAATCGGGCATCAAAGTCCATCGATATGAAATCTTGATCGAAGAGTCCCAAACCAGTGGGACTCTTGACCCCGGTACCCAAAATGTGTGGAACTCAT
>NC_026001.2:58473751-58599037 GCF_000442705.2 Elaeis guineensis
GATCAGAGAATCCTGATTCTCGATCACAGAGTCCCAGACACGTAGGACTCAGAGTTTTCAAATATTAGGACTCTTGGTCGAAGAGTTTCGATCCAGTGGGACTCTTCACCAGCCATCAGATCAGATAGGAACCTCTAATGTGTGTGACCCTGCAGGTTCGAACCCAAATCGGTAGCACAGGAACCAATTTCTGTACTAATCGAAGAGACCATCTAGCAATGGTATCCGACATTCAGATAGGTCGAATAGTCGCAATCGCAATATTCAGAACCTACGCGAATATGATTACTGTATAATTCATTCCTTTTGACCCCTGTGTATAGGACGACTTAGGGTTAAACTGTCAACCCTGATCAGATCATCCGAATCGTGCTCAACTCAAACAGTCTTGTGACTTCTCACTAGGACTACCCTGACCAAGACTTTGCTAAATTGAAACACGACTGTACTATTGGGAAATGTGTCCCAAAAAGCCAATCGTCAAGCTGTTGACGGTTGAGCAACCAAGTATTGTAATTGATTTGTTAATAAATAAAATATATTTGGTATTTTCATCATAAGCTTTCATCTTCTAATGAACTCCGTTGTTATGATGAAGTCCTTAGGACTATTTAGGTTCGATAAAGAGAGGATTTATCGATTAGTCCTTAAAACTGTTCACGACCAAATGATAGGCTGTTAATAAGGACGACAGCTTCTATCGAGCATAGGTCACTGTAGGCCATATGGGTTGGTTGTCCTCTTAACCAAAGAGTGTGGAGACACTGGTATGGCATACAGGTGAGATGTAAGGGTACATCATCATTGAACATGACCAACTCCAGAGCATTCTGCTGTCGAGAATGTCTCTGATGGGATATAGGTATAAGTGTCCCTTAGACTTGAGATCGCCTCAGTGACTTGCAAGCAACTCACTGTGCTTTGGTACTGGACTAACTGAATTTTTAATTCAAAGATGGAAGGCTTCTGGGCACAGTCAAGTACTTGCGAAGTCAGAGTGTGATCGAGATGGGATTGACCACTCCAAGAGTTGGAGAAGAATGAGTCACTGTATTTCAATTTAGCAAAACCTTGGCCAGGGTAATCCATCAGATGGTTTTGATATTTTAAAATACAATATGGACAACCTGATCAGAGTTGATAGTTAAACACTGGGGTGTCCTATGATCATTTTGGTCAAGGGGATGAATTATATGAAAACTATATCCGTATGGGTTCTAAGGATGTTGTTCTACACATTCGACCTATCCGATTGTCGGGTACCATTGCTAGACGGTCACTTCGATTGGTATAGGAATTTATTCCTATGCTACCGACTTAGGTTCGGACCTATGAGGTCACACACATTAGAGTTCATGATCCGATCAGATGGTTGGTCAACGACTAAGAATCGTTCTAGGGTTAAATAATCAATACGATTGACATTTAACCCAGTGCAAGTGTTGTAGGAGGATCGATTAGCAATTCGATTGCTAATTGGCTTAATTTGATTAAGCCAATGGGCTGAGATTAAGTCTAATTAAATATGATTTAATTAGATTTATTTTGGACTTGATTGGATCAAGTCCAATTGATTTATTGGATAAGCCAAGTGCAAGGAAAAACTAGTCCTAGTTCAACTAGGACTTGGGTCAATCTAATTTCTAATTTGATTAGAAAATTAAATCAGATTTAAATCTAATTTAATCTGATTAAATTAGGTTCTTAATTGGGTTAAGACCTATTTTAATTGGGTTGATCTAATTTTGATTTGATTTGGTTTGGGAAACCAAATTAAAACAAGTCATAAGACAGAATCCTAGTAGGACTAGGATTCCACCTTGCGCCACATAAGCCTTCTCCACGCCCTCTCTCTTAATTCAATGCCAATCTCCACTTATTTTGTGCGACAAAAGCCCTCTCCCAGATCTCTCTCACGTTCACAAAAGGTCTCTTCTCTTCTTTCTTACATGGAAGGTGGTTTGGATCAAATCTAAAAGGAATAAGTTTGGATTTTGAATTCTACGAGATAGAGTTTTAGAAATTCAAAACTCTTTCAATTTTGCACCAAATTTATCCAAATTTTTTTTAAAATTTTCGTGGACTTTAGGGTTTACATTGTGAACCCTTTGCTAGTAATCTATTCACGAAAATATGGAGGAGATGCTCAAGAGTTGGGCGTCCCTTAACTTGCCATGTTTGGATAAGCCTTGACTAGGTGTTTGACCTAGACAAGGACTCTATCATATCTCTCTATATAAGATGAGTTTCTTTATGAAATTTTAGGAAGAGATAGATATTTGAGAGACCTTTCTTCCATCCAAAAATCAGAGAGAAATACCTTTGGGTCGTAGAGATATAAAAGATGCAAGTTAGGGCATTTAGAGAGAAAAACGTGAAGAAGAAGAGGGTCTTCTTCTAGGGTTTTTGTTTTCATATCTTTCCTCCCTCCATCTTGAGTTTTCTGAGAGTGTCTCAGATCTGAAACTCCTCCTTCTACTTTTCATCTTTGGAAGAGTCCAAATCAAGTAGAAGGAGGCACCTGATCAACCATCAAAGAAGGATCAGCGCAGTACTAGCATACTGTGCTGATTTCCTGAAGCAGGACTTCTGATCGAGATTCGTGGGCTCGTGTGGATGACTCCTAGAGGCCAGACGCATGTGCAGCTTGCAACATCATCCTTAAGCCCGGATCAGCGAGGTTAGAGCATCTAACTTGCAAGGTAATAGATCTGATCTATTATTTAATACATACATTAGATGTAGCTAGTATAGAAACATGTTGATATGATCAACATGTAGTTCATACTATATTTATATATTTTTAATTTTTGATTTAATGCTATGTAATAATCATGTAATAGGATCTTAGATCTAGGGATTTTTTGATCTTAGAAAATAAATTTTGATTTATTTTAGTCTTCCGCTGTATGATCTTGAAAAAGTTTCAAGATCTAACCCTGAAACCCTAGATATGGTTCCTTCAATTGGTATCAGAGCCTAGGTTCTTTATTACATGATTATTTATACATTCTTAGATTATTTTTTAGATTAGATCTAATTTATAATCTGATTATTAAATCTGAAATTAAAATTTTAGATCAATCACAAACTGCAAGGTTGTCCTGCTGTAAGGTTTACCCCTTACAGTGCAAAGGTTGTCCTAGTTTGTGTAGATCTATCTTTAATCATAAATTTGTTAGATATGATCTAGATTAAATTTATGATTTATTAGATTTAAAAGATATTTAAATTTGAAATAAAATCTCTTTGTTAATAATTTTTATGCAAAGAAATTTTTAAAGTTCAAATTATTTCAATTACATGAACCTGTTTAGATTAGATCTAAAGTAGTTTCATATTTATTTTACTTGCATCTTGATTATGAATCAAACATGCAATATGATTGGTAAAATCATATTGTAAAATTATTTTACAAATATGAAAATTATTTTTTTTGAAAAGCCAAACCCAACCCTCAGCCCAAAACTTAATTAAGAATTAAGAAGTTGTTTGATTAGGTTCTAGGATTGTGAATTGAAGAACCTAAGACACAAATCATAACACATTGGGTTAATGGGTTAGTGGGAATTAGGTCCATTAATTGGGTTAGACCTATGGTTAGATTAAAGATGGACTTAATTAGAGAATTGACTAAATCTAATCAATTGTTGTCTTAGATTAGGTCAAGGATTCTCTAGATCAATTACAATAGTGGTAGTTGGTCAAGTCCATGTCTTTAACGAGAACCAAATGGACTTGATTCTTGGCTAAGCGGTCTAGCACGAACTGTTAGGTTGATCTAATCGAAACTAATTAAACCAGTTGGTGTCTAAGGTAAACCAAATCGGTGGTTTTTAATTGGGAGCCCGCTTACCTGGCCATTTCTGATGGTGTCTAAGGCAAGCTTTGGCAGACCCTCCCACTGATCGAACTTACCTGGCCTCTTGGTGAAATTATGTTTTGATCGGATCACTTGACTATTCGAGCTGACCCATGTCAGCTAGGTAAATCAGTGTGACTGATTTAGGTGCTCCTAGACCAGCCCTGGTCTCCCTTAAGCTGACTTGGTGAAGCCAGTGGGAGGATCATGATAAGCAGGTTCATCTGACCTCATCCTCTAAATTATTTAAATTCTCTAAAATTATTAAGTCCTTAAAATGACAAAGTTATGGAGATAACTGAGTCATAGCCTCCCATTAAGGTGTTTGATAATGAGTCCATTAACTCAATAATCATTGCAGACCCAAAGGCCTGGTGCTTATTGACTAATGGAATTATCACTCATCATATGACAACTTGGAAGTGTCTCTCTAATGGTGGTTAGGTGAGCCAACCAAAGTTGGGCTTAATCATTCGTTGGTTAGATACACCAAGTATGATCATGTTAATGGTTGGACCTAACTGGATCTTTACAGTGGAGGCCAAAGCCTACTGATTAGGTTTCTGGGATAAAATTAAAATTACTAGAAATTGTTTAGAGAAACAATTGGTTATGAACCTACCCTTAGACGTACATGGGTTTGAAGGAACCAGATCTAGGATTTCAGGGTTAGATCTTGAAACTTTTTCAAGATCATACAGCGGAAGACTAAAATAAATCAAAATTTATTTTTTAAGATCAGAAAATCCCTAGATCTAAGATCCTATTACATGATTATTACATAGCATTAAATCAAAAATTAAAATATATATAAATATAGTATGAACTACATGTTGATCATATCAACATGTTTCTATACTAGCTACATCTAATGTATGTATTAAATAATAGATCAGATCTATTACCTTGCAAGTTAGACGCTCTAACCTCGCTGATCCGGGCTTAAGGATGATGTTGCAAGCCGCACACGTGTCTGGCCTCTAGGAGTCGTCCACACGAGCCCACGAATCTCGATCAGAAGTCCTGCTTCAGGAAATCAGCACAGTATGCTAGTACTGTGCTGATCCTTCTTTGATGGTTGATCAGGTGCCTCCTTCTTCTTGATTTGGACTCTTCCAAAGATGGAAAGTAGAAGGAGGAGTTTCAGATCTGAGACACTCTCAGGAAACTCAAGATGGAAGGAGGAAAGATATGAAAATAAAAAACCTAGAAGAAGACCCTCTTCTTCTTCACGTTTTTCTCTCTAAATGCCCAAACTTGCATCTTTTATATATCCACGACCCAAAGGTATTTCTCTCTGATTTTTGGATGGCAGAAAGGTCTCTCGAAAAGATATCTCCCCTTAAAATTTCACAAAGAAACTCATCTTATATAGAGAGATATGGTAGAGTCCTTGTCTAGGTCAAACACCTAGTCAAGGCTTATCCAAACATGGCAAGTAAAGGGACGCCCAACTCTTGAGCACCTCCTTCATATTTTCGTGGATGGATCAACAGAAAAGGGTGCACAATGTAAACCCTAAAAGCTATGAAAATTCCAAAATAAATTTGGATAAATTCGGTGCAAAATTGAAAGAGTTTTGGATTTCTAAAACTCTATCTCATAGAATTCGAAATCCAAACTTATTCCTTTTAGATTTGATCCAAATCACCTTCCATGTAAGAAAGAAGAGAGGAGACCTTTTGTGAACGTGGGAGAGATCTGGGAGAGGGCTTTTGTCGCACAAAATAAGTGGAGATTGGCGTTGAATAAGAGAGAGGGCGTGGAGAAGGTTTTGTGGTGCAAGGTGGAATCCTAGTCCTACTAGGATTGTGTCTCATAACTTGTTTTAATTTGGTTTTCCAAACCAAATCAAATCAAAATTAGATCAACCCAATTAAAATAGGTCTTAACCTAATTAAGAACCTAATTTAATCAGATTAAATTAGATTTAAATCTGATTTAATTTTCTAATCAAATTAGAAATTAGATTGACCCAAGTCCTAGTTGAACTAGGACTAGTTTTTCCTTGCACTTGGCTTATCCAATAAACCAATTGGACTTGATCCAATCAAGCCCAAACTAAATCTAATTAAATCATATTTAATTAGACTTAATCTCAGCCCATTGGCTTAATCAAATTAAGCCAATTAGCAATCGAATTGCTAATCGATCCTCCTGCAACACTTGTACTGGGTTAAATATCAATCGTATTGATCATCTAACCCTAGAACGATTCTTAATCGTTGATCAACCATCCGATCGGATCATGAACTCTAATGTGTGTGACCTCATAGGTCCGAACCTAAACCGGTAGTATAGAAACAAATTTCTATACCAATCGAAGTGACCATCTAGCAATGATACCCGACGACCGGATAGGTCGAATGTGTAGAACAATATCCTTAGAACCCATGCAGATATAGTTTTCATATAATTCATCCCCTTGACCAAAATGATCATAGGACACCCCAGAGCTCAACTGTCAACTCTGATCAGGTTGTCCACATTGTATTTCAAAATATCAAATCCATCTGATGGAATATCCTGGCCAAGGTTTTGCTAAATTGAAATACAGCGACTCATTCTTCTCCAACTCTTGGAGTGGTCAATCCCATCTCGATCACACTCTGACTTCGCAAGTACTTGACTGTGCCCAGAAGCCTTCCGTCCCTGAATTAAAAATTCAGTTAGTCCAGTACCAAAGCACAGTGAGTTGCTTGCAAGTCACTGAGGTGATCTCAAGTCTAAGGGACACTTATACCTATATCCCATCAGAGACATTCTCGACAGCAGAATGCTCTGGAGTTGGTCACGTTCAATGACGATGTACCCTTACATCTCACCTGCATGCCATACCAGTGTCTCCACACTCTTTGGTTAAGAGGACAACCAACCCATATGACCTACAGCGACCTATGCTCGATAGAAGCTGTCGTCCTTATTAACAGCCTATCATTTGGTCGTGAACAGTTTTAAGGACTAATCGATAAATCCTCTCTTTATCGAATCAAAATAGTCCTAAGGACTTCATCATAACAACGGAGTTCATTAGAAGATGAAAGCTTATGATGAAGATGCCAAATATATTTTATTTATTAACAAATCAATTACAATACTTGGTTGCTCAACCATCAACAGCTTGACGATTGGCTTTTTGGGACACATTTCCCAACAACTCCCACTTGTCCTAAAGCCACTCGACACAGTATCTAATACCCATCTTCGACTTGTGGTTGTCGAACTCCTTTATTGCCAGGGCTTTAGTGAAGGGGTCGGCTAGGTTCTCCTTTCAGTCGATCTTCTGAAGGTCGACGTCACCTCGATCCATGATCTCTCAGACCAGGTGGAAGCGGTGCAAGATGTGCTTCATCCGCTGATGTGCTTTGGGTTCCTTCACCTGAGCTATGGTACCAGTGCTGTCGCAGTAGAGCAGGACTGGACCATCGAAGGAGGATGCTACTCCAAGCTCATTGATGAATTTCCTCAGCCACACAGCTTCCTTCGCGGCATCCGATGCTGCGATGTACTCCACTTCACAAACAGAGTCCGCCACAGTATGCTGCTTGGAACTCTTCCAGCAGATGGCTCCACCATTCAGAGTAAAGATATAACCCGACACACTCCTGCTATCATCATGGTCAGATTGAAAGCTGGAGTCTGTGAACCCCATAAGTTTCAGATCTGACTCGCCATAAACCAACCATTGGTCCTTAGTATTTCTCAAATACTTAAGGATGGCTTTAACCACTTTCCAGTGGTTTTCTCCAGAATCAGATTGGTATCTACTCACTACTCCTAGTGAGTATGTCACATCTGGTCTTGTACATATCATGGCGTATATGATAGATCCCACGGCTGAAGCATATGAGACTCTACTCATACGCTCTCTCTCTTCAGGAGTTGTCGGACAATCCTTCTTAGAGAGAGAAATTCCATGGCCTATCGGTAGATAGCCCTTCTTGGAATTTTCCATGCTGAACCTCTTCAGCACAGTGTCTATGTACATGGACTGGGATAACCCAAGCATCCTTTTAGATCTATCCCTATAGATCTTCATCCTTAGGATGTAGGATGCTTCACCCAAGTCCTTCATGGAGAACTGTGATGACAACCAAACTTTTATTCCCTGTAGTACGGGGATGTCATTCTCGATTAAGAGAATGTCATCCACGTACAAGACAAGGAATACCACAACTGGACCATTTTCCATTTATAGATGCAGGGCTCTTCTCCATTCTTAATGAAGCCATACGTTTTGATCACCTTATCAAAACGCATGTTCCAACTCCGAGAAGCTTGCACACCTTGGACTCATCTGTAGATGTAAACCCTTCAGGTTGTATCATATACACCTCTTCAGTCAGCTCTCCATTCAGGAAAGCTATCTTTACATCCATCTGCCAGAACTCATAATCCAGATGGGCAGCTATTGCAAGTATTATCCGAATAGATTTGAGCATTGCCACAGGGGAAAACCTCTCATCATAGTCAATACCATAACGTTGACGATACCCCTTGGCAACCAGACAGGCTTTATAGGTCTCCACCTTTCCGTCTGCGCCCCTCTTCCTTTTGAAGACCCATTTACACCCAATGGGTTTAACCCCTTCAGGTGGGTCAACCAATGTCCATACATCGTTGACCTTCATGGACTCCATTTCGGATTTCATGGCTTCAAGCCATTTCTCGAAATCAGGTCTCTGCATAGCATCCATATAGGTGATCGGATCCTCATTATTCTCATCAAGTTCGATGGGATCACCATCTCGGATCAAGAAACCGTAGTATCTATCCGGCTGACGCGGTACTCTACCGGATCGCCTTAATGGTGCAGGTATATTGGGCTCCAGATGTGATCTAATCATATCCGACTCAGGTTCAGCTATTGGTGTCGGTCCTTCTACCTGTTGAACTTCATCAAGTTCAACCTTAGAGGCAACGGTTCCTTCACCAAGGAACTCCTTTTCTAAAACGATTGCCTTAAGGCTGACGAACACCTTTTGTTCATCAGCATGGTAGAAAAAATATCCTTTTGTCTCTTTGGGGTACCCTATGAATGAGCATTTGTCAGACCTAGGTCCAAGTTTGTCTGTGACTAATCGTTTGACATAGGCCGGGCACCCCCAGACCCTAAGGTGTGAAAGTGCTGGCTTACGTCCCGTCCATATCTCATATGGAGTCTTAATTACAGACTTACTTGGAATCCTATTTAACAGATAACAGGCCGATTCGAGTGCATATCCCCAGAAGGATATCAGCAAGCTAGCAAAAACCCATCATGGATCAGACCATGTCTAACAAAGTCTGATTCCTCCTTTCAAACACACCATTATGCTGTGGTATTCCTGGAGGAGTCCATTGGAAGAAAATCCCATTCTCTCCTAGATATGTGAGAAACTCACTAGAAAGGTATTCTCCTCCTCGATCAGATCGAAGAGTTTTAATACTCTTCCCAGTTTATTTTTTTACTTCACTTCGGAATCGTTTGAACATTTCAAATGAATCCGACTTATGTTTCATCAGATAGACATATCCATATCGGGATAGGTCATCCGTGAAAGTTATGAAGTAGAAATATCCACCTCTAGCACTGGTGCTCATGGGTCCGCATACATCAGTATGTACTAGGCCCAAGAGCTCAGTAGCTCTCTCACCTTTTCCAGTAAAAGGTGACTTGGTCATTTTACCAAGAAGACAGAACTCACAGGTTGGAAGTGATTCACAATCACTGACTTTGAGGATTCCCTCTTGAGTCAACCTGTTTATTCTGTTCTTATTTATATGACCTAGCCTCCAATGCCATAAGTAGATATTTGACACACTATCTAATCTAGGGTGCTTGCCAGTAGAATAGACTCTTATCAGGCTTGATCTTTTTGGTCTGGCTCTGCACAGATGTCCCAGCCTGAACTTGCACCTTCTTGACTTTCTTCTTCTTGTTCTTCTTTCCTTTCTCAAAGGGTCGAGAACCAGAAGATGAACCTCCCACTGAGTTCACTGAGTTCACGACCAAATGATATCTCCCCTTAAAATTTCACGAAGAAACTCATCTTATATAGAGAGATATGGTAGAGTCCTTGTCTAGGTCAAACACCTAGTCAAGGCTTATCCAAACATGGCAAGTAAAGGGACGCCCAACTCTTGAGCACCTCCTTCATATTTTCGTGGATGGATCAACAGAAAAGGGTGCACAATGTAAACCCTAAAAGCTACGAAAATTTCAAAACAAATTTGGATAAATTCGGTGCAAAATTGAAAGAGTTTTGGATTTCTAAAACTCTATCTCATATAATTCGAAATCCAAACTTATTCCTTTTAGATTTGATCCAAATCACCTTCCATGTAAGAAAGAAGAGAGGAGACCTTTTGTGAACGTGGGAGAGATCTGGGAGAGGGCTTTTGTCGCACAAAATAAGTGGAGATTGGCGTTGAATAAGAGAGAGGGCGTGGAGAAGGTTTTTGTGGTGCAAGGTGGAATCCTAGTCCTACTAGGATTCTGTCTCATAACTTGTTTTAATTTGGTTTCCCAAACCAAATCAAATCAAAATTAGATCAACCCAATTAAAATAGGTCTTAACCTAATTAAGAACCTAATTTAATCAGATTAAATTAGATTTAAATCTGATTTAATTTTCTAATCAAATTAGAAATTAGATTGACCCAAGTCCTAGTTGAACTAGGACTAGTTTTTCCTTGCACTTGGCTTATCCAATAAACCAATTGGACTTGATCCAATCAAGCCCAAACTAAATCTAATTAAATCATATTTAATTAGACTTAATCTCAGCCCATTGGCTTAATCAAATTAAGCCAATTAGCAATCGAATTGCTAATCGATCCTCCTGCAACACTTGTACTGGGTTAAATATCAATCGTATTGATCATCTAACCCTAGAACGATTCTTAATCGTTGATCAACCATCCGATCGGATCATGAACTCTAATGTGTGTGACCTCATAGGTCCGAACCTAAACCGGTAGTATAGGAATAAATTCCTATACCAATCGAAGTGACCATCTAGCAATGATACCCGACGACCGGATAGGTCGAATGTGTAGAACAACATCCTTAGAACCCATGCGGATATAGTTTTTATATAATTCATCCCCTTGACCAAAATGATCATAGGACACCCAGAGCTCAACTGTCAACTCTGATCAGGTTGTCCACATTGTATTTCAAAATATCAAATCCATCTGATGGAATACCCTGGCCAAGGTTTTGCTAAATTGAAATACAGCGACTCATTCTTCTCCAACTCTTGGAGTGGTCAATCCCATCTCGATCACACTCTGACTTCGCAAGTACTTGACTGTGCCCAGAAGCCTTCCATCCCTGAATTAAAAATTCAGTTAGTCCAGTACCAAAGCACAGTGAGTTGCTTGCAAGTCACTGAGGTGATCTCAAGTCTAAGGGACACTTATACCTATATCCCATCAGAGACATTCTCGACAGCAGAATGCTCTGGAGTTGGTCACGTTCAATGATGATGTACCCTTACATCTCACCTGCATGCCATACCAGTGTCTCCACACTCTTTGGTTAAGAGGACAACCAACCCATATGGCCTACAGCGACCTATGCTCGATAGAAGCTGTCGTCCTTATTAACAGCCTATCATTTGGTCGTGAACAGTTTTAAGGACTAATCGATAAATCCTCTCTTTATCAAATCAAAATAGTCCTAAGGACTTCATCATAACAACGGAGTTCATTAGAAGATGAAAGCTTATGATGAAGATGCCAAATATATTTTATTTATTAACAAATCAATTACAATACTTGGTTGCTCAACCATCAACAGCTTGACGATTGGCTTTTTGGGACAAATTTCCCAACAGGGTTGGCCAACCAAAGTTGGGCTTGTGTGCAGTCTAAGTGGATTCTAGTACCCGCTAAGAAATTAGGGTAATTCCTTGAATTGAAGGTAGAGGCTACCAATTCGAATAAAATAGTGGGAGAAACCTTTTGATTAAAGTCCAAATCTTTAGGTTTAATGAATCAATTACTAATTAGGTTATGGTTCTCCTTTGTGCAAATATGGCCACTTCCCTATCGCTCCGATCATTGTTAGACAATGATAAGTTGGTGGGATCCAACTTCGGTAGCTGGTACCGAAAGTTGAAGATAGTCCTGGAGCATGAACGGATCCTATATGTGATAATAGATCCTGCACCTGAGGAGCCAGCTGTCAATGCACGTGGAACAATCAGAGACACTTACCAGAAGTGGCTTAGTGATCGGACCACGGTGTGCTGTATCATGCTGGCTATCATGAGCGACGAGTTCAGTCACAGATTCGAGACGGCTCAGCCAAAGGACAAGCTTCAAGTGTTGGAGGATGCCTTTGGCACACCCGATGACGTGGAGAGGCACAAGACTAGTTGTGCCATCTTCAACGCCAAAATGCGGGATGGTGCCTCTATCACTGATCATGTATTGTACATGATCGAGCTGATGGAATGATTGAGCAAGCTCGACTTTTCCTTGCATGAGCAGCTTGGGAAAGATGCAATACTGAACTCGCTGCCCAAGTCTTATCTCCCATTCCTCACTCATTATAGAATGACAAAGCCTGAAGAAAACTACCACGGGTTACTGGGGTTGCTTCAGAACTTTGAGAAGGATCACCAACTTCACAAGGAGTCGATGAATTTAGTGGGAGGTTCATCTTCTGGTTCTCGACCCTTTAAGAAAGGGAAGAAGAACAAGAAGAAGAAAGTGAAGAAGGTGCAAGTTCAGGCTGGGACATCTGTGCAGTGTCAGACCAAAAAGATCAAACCCGATAAGAGTCAAGCTGAATGCTTCTTTTGCAAGAAGCGGGGGCACTGAAATAGGAACTGTCCCCAGTACATTGCCTCCCTAGACCCGAACAGGTAGAGAAAGCAGCAAGTTGTTGCTGGGCAAGGTATTTATATGATAACTCCTTGCAATTTCTCTATTTGTGATATAACTGACTGGGTATTGGATACCGGTAGCCCTTATTATATTTGCAATTCGTTGCAGGGGTTGCAGGTCAGTAGGAGATTCGAGCAAGGTGAGAGGTTCCTGAACATTGGAGATGGAAGACTAGTTCCAGTTCTAGCATTAGGAATCTTGAAACTTGTATTTGAATCCCATATCGTTGTTCTTAATGATTGTCATTTCTGTCCCAGTTTCTTTTTAAATGTCATTTCTGTAGGCCTTCTGGCCAAAAATGATTATGAAATTTCAATAAAGAAACAAATTTGTAATATCATTGAGAATGGTGTTACTATTTTTTGTGGCATTTGAACAATGGTGTGTATATGTTATCACAACCTGTTAATGTAGTCTATTCAACTGGCAAGCACCCTAGATTAGATAGTGTGTCAGATATCTACTTATGGCACTGTAGGCTGGTCATATAAACAAGAACAGAATAAACAGGTTGACTCAAGAGGAATCCTCGAAGTCCGTGATTGTGAATCACTTCCAACCTGTGAGTCCTGTCTTCTTGGTAAAATGACCAAGTCACCTTTTACTGGAAAAGGTGAGAGAGCTACTGAGCTCTTGAGCCTAGTACATACTGATGTATGTGGGCCCATGAGCACCAGTGCTAGAGGTGGATATTTCTACTTCATAACTTTCACGGATGACCTATCTCGATATGGATATGTCTATCTAATGAAACATAAGTCGGATTCATTTGAAATGTTCAAACGATTCCGAAGTGAAGTAGAAAAATAAACTGGGAAGAGTATTAAAACTCTTCGATCTGATCGAGGAGGAGAATATCTTTCTAGTGAGTTTCTCACATATCTAGGAGAGAATGAGATTCTCTCCCAATGGACTCCTCCAGGAACACCACAGCATAATGGTGTGTTTGAAAGGAGGAATCGGACTTTGTTAGACATGGTCCGATCCATGATGGGTTTTTGCTAGCTTGCTGATATCCTTTTGGGGATATGCACTCGAATCGGCCTGTTATCTGTTAAATAGGACTCCAAGTAAGTTTGTAATTAAGACTCCATATGAGATATGGACAGGGCGTAAGCCAGTACTTTCACACCTTAGGGTCTGGGGGTGCCCGGCCTATGTCAAACGATTAGTCACAGACAAACTTGGACCTAGGTCTGACAAATGCTCATTCATAGGGTACCCCAAAGAGACAAAAGGATATTTTTTCTACCATGCTGATGAACAAAAGGTGTTCGTCAGCCTTAAGGCAATCTTTTTAGAAAAGGAGTTCCTTGGTGAAGGAACCGTTGCCTCTAAGGTTGAACTTGATGAAGTTCAACAGGTAGAAGGACCGACACCAATAGCTGAACCTGAGTCGGATATGATTAGATCACATCCGGAGCCCAATATACCTGCACCAATAAGGCGATCCGGTAGAGTACCGCGTCAGCCGGACAGATACTACGGTTTCTTGATCCGGGACGGTGATCCCATTGAACTTGATGAGAATAATGAGGATCCGATCACCTATATGGATGCTATGCAGAGACCTGATTCCGAGAAATGGCTTGAAGCCATGAAATCTGAAATGGAGTCCATGAAGGTCAACAATGTATGGACATTGCTTGACCCACCTGAAGGGGTTAAACCCATTGGGTGTAAATGGGTCTTCAAAAGGAAGAGGGGCGTAGACGGAAAGGTGGAGACCTATAAAGCCCGTCTGGTTGCCAAGGGGTATCGTCAACGTTATGGTATTGACTATGACGAGACATTTTCTCCTGTGGCAATGCTCAAATCTATTCGGATAATGCTTGCAATAGCTGCCCATCTGGATTATGAGATCTGGCAGATGGATGTAAAGACAGCTTTCCTGAATGGAGAGCTGACTGAAGAGGTGTATATGATACAACCTGAAGGGTTTACATCCACAGATGAGTCCAAGGTGTGCAAGCTTCAGAGATCCATTTATGGATTGAAGCAAGCTTCTCGGAGTTGGAACATGCATTTTGATAAGGTGATCAAAACGTATGGCTTCATTAAGAATGGAGAAGAGCCCTGCATCTATAAATGGGCAAATGGTCCAGTTGTGGTATTCCTTGTCTTGTACGTGGATGACATTCTCTTAATCGGGAATGACATCCCCGCACTACAGGGAATAAAAGTTTGATTGTCATCACAGTTCTCCATGAAGGACTTGGGTGAAGCATCCTACATCCTAGGGATGAAGATCTATAGGGATAGATCTAAAAGGATGCTTGGGTTATCCCAGTCCATGTACATAGACACTGTGCTGAAGAGGTTCAGCATGGAAAATTTCAAGAAGGGCTATCTACCGATAGGCCATGGAATTTCTCTCTCTAAGAAGGATTGTCCGACAACTCCTGAAGAGAGAGAGCGTATGAGTAGAGTCCCATATGCTTCAGCCGTGGGATCTATCATGTACGCCATGACATGTACAAGACCAGATGTGGCATACTCACTAGGAGTAGTGAGTAGATACCAATCTGATCCTGGAGAAAACCACTGGAAAGTGGTTAAAGCCATCCTTAAGTATTTGAGAAATACTAAAGACCAATGGTTGATTTATGGCGAGTCAGATCTGAAACTTGTGGGGTTCACAGACTCCGGCTTCCAATCTGACCATGATGACAGCAGGAGTGTGTCGGGTTATATCTTTACTCTGAATGGTGGAGCCATCTGCTGGAAGAGTTCCAAGCAGCATACTGTGGCAGACTCTGTTTGTGAAGTGGAGTATATCGCAGCATCAGATGCCGCGAAGGAAGCTGTGTGGCTGAGGAAATTCATCAACGAGCTCGGAGTAGCACCCTCCCTCGATGGTCCGGTCCTGCTCTACTGCGACAGCACTGGTGCCATAGCTCAGGCGAAGGAACCCAAAGCACATCAGCGGACGAAGCACATCTTGCGCCGCTTCCACCTGGTCCAGGAGATCGTGGATCGAGGTGACGTCGACCTTCAGAAGATCGACGGAAAGGAGAACCTAGCCGACCCCTTCACTAAAGCCTTGGCAATAAAGGAGTTCGACAATCACAAGTCGAAGATGGGTATTAGATACTGTGTCGAGTGGCTTTAGGACAAGTGAGAGTTGTTGGGAAATGTGTCCCAAAAAGCCAATCGTCAAGCTGTTGACGGTTGAGCAACCAAGTATTGTAATTGATTTGTTAATAAATAAAATATATTTGGCATTTTCATCATAAGCTTTCATCTTCTAATGAACTCCGTTGTTATGATGAAGTCCTTAGGACTATTTAGGTTTGATAAAGAGAGGATTTATCGATTAGTCCTTAAAACTGTTCACGACCAAATGATAGGCTGTTAATAAGGACGACAGCTTCTATCGAGCATAGATCGCTGTAGGCCATATGGGTTGGTTGTCCTCTTAACCAAAGAGTGTGGAGACACTGGTATGGCATACAGGTGAGATGTAAGGGTACATCGTCATTGAACGTGACCAACTCCAGAGCATTCTGCTGTCGAGAATGTCTCTGATGGGATATAGGTATAAGTGTCCCTTAGACTTGAGATCGCCTCAGTGACTTGCAAGTAACTCACTGTGCTTTGGTACTGGACTAACTGAATTTCTAATTCAGGGACGGAAGGCTTCTGGGCACAGTCAAGTACTTGCAAGTCAGAGTGTGATCGAGATGGGATTGACCACTCCAAGAGTTGGAGAAGAATGAGTCGCTGTATTTCAATTTAGCAAAACCTTGACCAGGGTAATCCATCAGATGGATTTGATATTTTGAAATACAATGTGGACAACCTGATCAGAGTTGACAGTTAAACTCTGGGGTGTCCTATGATCATTTTGGTCAAGGGATGAATTATATGAAAACTATATCCGCATGGGTTCTAAGGATGTTGTTCTACACATTCGACCTATCCGGTCATCGGGTACCATTGCTAGATGGTCACTTCGATTGGTATAGAAATTTGTTCCTATGCTACCGGCTTAGGTTCGGACCTATGAGGTCACACACATTAGAGTTCATGATCCGATCAGATGGTTGATCAACGATTAAGAATCGTTCTAGGGTTATAATCAATACGATTGACATTTAACCCAGTGCAAGTGTTGCAGGAGGATCGATTAGCAATTCGATTGCTAATTGGCTTAATTTATTAAGCCAATGGTCTGAGATTAAGTCTAATTAAATATAATTTAATTAGATTTATTTTGGGCTTGATTGGATCAAGTCCAATTGATTTATTGGATAAGCCAAGTGCAAGGAAAAACTAGTCCTAGTTCAACTAGGACTTGGGTCAATCTAATTTCTAATTTGATTAAAAAATTAAATCAGATTTAAATCTAATTTAATCTGATTAAATTAGGTTTTTAATTGGGTTAAACCTATTTTAATTGGGTTGATCTAATTTTGATTTGATTTGATTTGGGAAATCCAAATTAAAACAAGTCATAAGACAGAATCCTAGTATGACTAGGATTCCACCTTGCGCCACATAAGCCTTCTCCACGCCCTCTCTCTTAATTCAACGTCAATCTCCACTTATTTTGTGCGACAAAAGCCCTCTCCCAGATCTCTCTCACATTCACAAAAGGTCTCTTCTCTTCTTTCTTACATGGAACGTGGTTTGGATCAAATCTAAAAGGAATAAGTTTGGATTTTGAATTCTATGAGATAGAGTTTTAGAAATTCAAAACTCTTTCAATTTTGCACCGAATTTATCCAAATTTTTTTTGAAATTTTTGTGGCCTTTAGGGTTTACATTGTGAACCCTTTTCTGGTGATCCATTCACGAAAATATGGAGGAGATGCTCAAGAGTTGGGCGTCCCTTAACTTGCCATGTTTGGATAAGCCTTGACTAGGTGTTTGACCTAGACAAAGACTCTATCATATCTCTCTATATAAGATGAGTTTCTTCATGAAATTTTAGAAGAGATAGATATTTGAGAGACCTTTCTTCATCCAAAAATCAGAGAGAAATACCTTTGGGTCGTGGAGATATAAAAGATGCAAGTTAGGACATTTAGAGAGAAAAACGTGAAGAAGAAGAGGGTCTTCTTCTAGGGTTTTTGTTTTCATATCTTTCCTCCCTCCATCTTGAGTTTCCTGAGAGTGTCTCAGATCTAAAACTCCTCCTTCTACTTTTCATCTTTGGAAGAGTCCAAATCAAGAAGAAGGAGGCACCTGATCAACCATCAAAGAAGGATCAGCGCAGTACTAGCATACTGTGCTGATTTCCTGAAGCAGGACTTCTGATCGAGATTCGTGGGCTCGTGTGGACGACTCCTAAAGGCCGGACACTGTGCGGCTTGCAACATCATCCTTAAGCCCGGATCAGCGAGGTTAGAGCATCTAACTTGCAAGGTAATAGATCTGATCTATTATTTAATACATACATTAGATGTAGCTAGTATAGAAACATGTTGATATGATCAACATGTAGTTCATACTATATTTATATATATTTTAATTTTTGATTTAATGCTATGTAATAATCATGTAATAGGATCTTAAATCTAGGATTTTCTGATCTTAAAAAATAAATTTTGATTTATTTTAGTCTTCCGCTGTATGATCTTGAAAAAGTTTCAAGATCTAACCCTGAAACCCTAGATATGGTTCCTTCAATTGGTATCAGAGCCTAGGTTCTTTATTACATGATTATTTATACATGCTTAGATTATTTTTTAGATTAGATCTAATTTGTAATCTGATTATTAAATCTGAAATTAAAATTTTAGATCAATCACAAACTGCAAGGTTGTCCTGCTGTAAGGTTTACCCCTTACAGTGCAAAGGTTGTCCTAGTTTGTGTAGATCTATCTTTAATCATAAATTTGTTAGATATGATCTAGATTAAATTTATAATTTATTAGATTTAAAAGATGTTTAAATCTAAATAAAATCTCTTTGTTAATAATTTTTATGCAAAGAAATTATTTAAAGTTGAAATTGTTTCAATTACATGAACCTGTTTAGATTAGATCTAAAGTAGTTTCATGTTTATTTCACTTGCATCTTGATTATGAATCAAACATGCAATATGATTGGTAGAATCATATTGTAAAATTATTTTATAAATATGAAAATTATTTTTTTTGAAAAGCCAAACCCAACCCACAGCCCAAAACTTAATTAAGAATTAAGAAGTTGTTTGATTAGGTTCTAGGATTGTGAATTGAAGAACCTAAGACACAAATCATAACACATTGGGTTAATGGGTTAGTGGAATTAGGTCCATTAATTGGGTTAGACCTATGGTTAGATTAAAGATGGACTTAATTAGAGAATTGACTAAATCTAATCAATTATTGTCTTAGATTAGGTCAAGGATTCTCTAGATCAATTACAATAGTGGTAGTTGGTCAAGTCCATGTCTTTAACGAGAACCAAATGGACTTGATTCTTGGCTAAATGGTCTAGCATGAACTATTAGGTTGATCTAATCGAAACTAATTAAACCAGTTGGTGTCTAAGGTAAACCAGACCGGTGGTTTTTAATTGGGAGCCCGCTTACCTGGCCATTTCTGATGGTGTCTAAGGCAAGCTTTGGCAGACCCTCCCACTGATCGAACTTACCTGACCTCTTGGTGAAATTATGTTTTGATCGGATCACTTGACTATTCGAGCTGACCCATGTCAGTTAGGTAAATCAGTGTGACTGATTTAGGTGCTCCTAGACCAGCCCTGGTCTCCCTTAAGCTGACTTGGTGTAGCCAGTGGGAGGATCATGATAAGCTGGTTCATCTGACCTCATCCTCTAAATTATTTAAATCCTCTAAAATTATTAGGTCCTTAAAATGATAAAGTTATGGAGATAACTGAGTCATAGCCTCCCATTAAGGTGTTTGATAATGAGTCCATTAACTCAATAATCATTGCAGACCCAAAGGCCTGGTGCTTGTTGACTAATGGAATTATCACTCATCATATGATGACTTGGAAGTGTCTCTCTAATGGTGGTTAGGTGAGCCAACCAAAGTTGGGCTTAATCATTCGTTGGTTAGATACACCAAGTATGATCATGTTAATGGTTGGACCTAACTGGATCCTTACAGTGGAGGCCAAAGCCTACTGATTAGGTTTCTGGGGCAAAATTAAAATTACTAGAAATTGTTTAGAGAAACAATTGGTTATGAACCTACCCTTAGATGTACATGGGTTGGCCAACCAAAGTTGGGCTTGTGTGCAGTCTAAGTGGATTCTAGTACCCGCTAAGGAATTAGGGTAATTCCTCGAATTGAAGGTAGAGGCTACCAATTCGAATAAAATAGTGGGAGAAACCTTTTGATTAAAGTCCAAATCTTTAGGTTTAATGAATCAATTACTAATTAGGTTATGGTTCTCCTTTGTGCAAATATGGCCACTTCCCTATCGCTCCGATCATTGTTGGACAATGATAAGTTGGTGGGACCCAACTTCGTAGCTGGTACCGAAAGTTGAAGATAGTCCTAGAGCATGAACGGATCCTATATGTGATAATAGATCCTGCACCTGAGGAGCCAGCTGTCAATGCACGTGGAACAATCAGAGACACTTACCAGAAGTGGCTCAGTGATCGGACCACGGTGCGCTGTATCATGCTGGCTATCATGAGCGACGAGTTCAGTCACAGATTCGAGACGGCTCAGCCAAAGGACAAGCTTCAAGTGTTGGAGGATGCCTTTGGCACACCCGATGACGTGGAGAGGCACAAGACTAGTTGTGCCATCTTCAACGCCAAAATACGGGATGGTGCCTCTGTCACTGATCATGTATTGTACATGATCGAGCTGATGGAATGATTGAGCAAGCTCGACTTTTCCTTGCATGAGCAGCTTGGGAAAGATGCAATACTGAACTCGCTGTCCAAGTCTTATCTCCCATTCCTCACTCATTATAGAATGACAAAGCCTGAAGAAAACTACCACGGGTTACTGGGGTTGCTTCAGAACTTTGAGAAGGATCACCAACTTCACAAGGAGTCGATGAATTTAGTGGGAGGTTCGTCTTCTGGTTCTCGACCCTTTAAGAAAGGGAAGAAGAACAAGAAGAAGAAAGTGAAGAAGGTGCAAGTTCAGGCTGGGACATCTGTGCAGTGTCAGACCAAAAAGATCAAACCCGATAAGAGTCAAGCTGAATGCTTCTTTTGCAAGAAGTGGGGGCACTGGAAGAGGAACTGTCCCCAGTACATTGCCTCCCTAGACCCGAACAGGCAGAGAAAGCAGCAAGTTGTTGCTGGGCAAGGTATTTATATGATAACTCCTTGCAATTTCTCTATTTGTGATATAACTGACTGGGTATTGGATACCGGTAGCCCTTACCATATTTGCAATTCGTTACAGGGGTTGCAGGTCAGTAGGAGATTCGAGCAAGGTGAGAGGTTCCTGAACGTTGGAGATGGAAGACCAGTTCCAGTTCTAGCATTAGAATCTTGAAACTTATATTTGAATCCCATATCGTTGTTCTTAATGATTGTCATTTCTGTCCCAGTTTCTTTTTAAATGTCATTTCTGTAGGCCTTCTGGCCAAAAATGATTATGAAATTTTAATAAAGAAACAAATTTGTAATATCATTGAGAATGGTGTTACTATTTTTTATGGACATTTGAACAATGGTGTGTATATGTTATCACAACCTGTTAATGTAGTCTATTCAACTGGCAAGCACCCTAGATTAGATAGTGTGTCAGATATCTACTTATGGCACTGTAGGCTAGGTCATATAAACAAGAACAGAATAAACAGGTTGACTCAAGAGGGAATCCTCGAAGTCTGTGATTGTGAATCACTTCCAACCTGTGAGTCCTGTCTTCTTGGTAAAATGACCAAGTCACCTTTTACTGGAAAAGGTGAGAGAGCTACTGAGCTCTTGAGCCTAGTACATACTGATGTATGTGGGCCCATGAGCACCAGTGCTAGAGGTGGATATTTCTACTTCATAACTTTCACGGATGACCTATCTCGATATGGATATGTCTATCTGATGAAACATAAGTCAGATTCATTTGAAATGTTCAAACGATTCCGAAGTGAAGTAGAAAAATAAACTGGAAAGAGTATTAAAACTCTTCGATCTGATCGAGGAGGAGAATATCTTTCTAGTGAGTTTCTCACATATCTAGGAGAGAATGAGATTCTCTCCCAATGGACTCCTCCAGGAACACCACAGCATAATGGTGTGTTTGAAAGGAGGAATCGGACTTTGTTAGACATGGTCCGATCCATGATGGGTTTTTGCTAGCTTGCTGATATCCTTTTGGGGATATGCACTCGAATCGGCCTGTTATCTGTTAAATAGGATTCCAAGTAAGTCTGTAATTAAGACTCCATATGAGATATGGACAGAGCGTAAGCCAGTACTTTCACACCTTAGGGTCTGGGGGTGCCCGGCCTATGTCAAACGATTAGTCACAGACAAACTTGGACCTAGGTCTGACAAATGCTCATTCATAGGGTACCCCAAAGAGACAAAAGGATATTTTTTCTACCATGCTGATGAACAAAAGGTGTTCGTCAGCCTTAAGGCAATCTTTTTAGAAAAGGAGTTCCTTGGTGAAGGAACCGTTGCCTCTAAGGTTGAACTTGATGAAGTTCAACAGGTAGAAGGACCGACACCAATAGCTGAACCTGAGTCGGATATGATTAGATCACATCCGGAGCCCAATATACCTGCACCAATAAGGCGATCCGGTAGAGTACCGCGTCAGCCGGACAGATACTACGGTTTCTTGATCCGGGATGGTGATCCCATTGAACTTGATGAGAATAATAAGGATCCGATCACCTATATGGATGCTATGCAGAGACCTGATTCCGAGAAATGGCTTGAAGCCATGAAATCCGAAATGGAGTCCATGAAGGTCAACAATGTATGGACATTGCTTGACCCACCTGAAGGGGTTAAACCCATTGGGTGTAAATGGATCTTCAAAAGGAAGAGAGGCGCAGACGGAAAGGTGGAGACCTATAAAGCCCGTCTGGTTGCCAAGGGGTATCGTCAACGTTATGGTATTGACTATGATGAGATGTTTTCCCCTGTGGCAATGCTCAAATCTATTCGGATAATGCTTGCAATAGCTGTCCATCTGGATTATGAGATCTGGCAGATGGATGTAAAGACAGCTTTTCTGAATGGAGAGCTGACTGAAGAGGTGTATATGATACAACCTGAAGGGTTTACATCCACAGATGAGTCCAAGGTGTGCAAGCTTCAGAGATCCATTTATGGATTGAAGCAAGCTTCTCGGAGTTGGAACATGCATTTTGATAAGGTGATCAAAACGTATGGCTTCATTAAGAATGGAGAAGAGCCCTGCATTTATAAATGGGCAAATGGTCCAGTTGTGGTATTCCTTGTCTTGTATGTGGATGACATTCTCTTAATCGGGAATGACATCCCCGCACTACAGGGAATAAAAGTTTGGTTGTCATCACAGTTCTCCATGAAGGACTTGGATGAAGCATCCTACATCCTAGGGATGAAGATCTATAGGATAGATCTAAAAGGATGCTTGGGTTATCCCAGTCCATGTACATAGACACTGTGCTGAAGAGGTTCAGCATGAAAAATTTCAAGAAGGGCTATCTACCGATAGGCCATGGAATTTCTCTCTCTAAGAAGGATTGTCCGACAACTCCTGAAGAGAGAGAGCGTATGAGTAGAGTCCCATATGCTTCAGCCGTGGGATCTATCATGTACGCCATGACATGTACAGGACCAGATGTGGCATACTCACTAGGAGTAGTGAGTAGATACCAATCTGATCCTGGAGAAAATCACTGGAAAGTGGTTAAAGCCATCCTTAAGTATTTGAGAAATACTAAGGACCAATGGTTGATTTATGCGAGTCAGATCTGAAACTTGTGGGGTTCACAGACTCCAGCTTCCAATCTGACCATGATGACAGCAGGAGTGTGTCGGGTTATATCTTTACTCTGAATGGTGGAGCCATCTGCTGGAAGAGTTCCAAGCAGCATACTGTGGCAGACTCTGTTTGTGAAGCGGAGTATATCGCAGCATCAGATACCGTGAAGGAACTGTGTGGCTGAGGAAATTCATCAACGAGCTCGGAGTAGCACCCTCCCTCGATGGTTCGGTCCTGCTCTACTGCGACAGCACTGGTGCCATAGCTCAGGCGAAGGAACCCAAAGCACATCAGCGGACGAAGCACATCTTGCGCCGCTTCCACCTGGTCCGGGAGATCGTGGATCGAGGTGACGTCGACCTTCAGAAGATCGACGGAAAGGAGAACCTAGCCGACCCCTTCACTAAAGCCTTGGCAATAAAGGAGTTCGACAACCACAAGTCGAAGATGGGTATTAGATACTGTGCCGAGTGGCTTTAGGACAAGTGGGAGTTGTTGGGAAAGGTGTCCCAAAAAGCCAATCGTCAAGCTGTTGACGGTTGAGCAACCAAGTATTGTAATTGATTTGTTAATAAATAAAATATATTTGGCATTTTCATCATAAGCTTTCATCTTCTAATGAACTCCGTTGTTATGATGAAGTCCTTAGGACTATTTAGGTTCGATAAAGAGAGGATTTATCGATTAGTCCTTAAAACTGTTCACGACCAAATGATAGGCTGTTAATAAGGATGACAGCTTCTATCGAGCATAGGTCGCTGTAGGCCATATGGGTTGGTTGTCCTCTTAACCAAAGAGTGTGGAGACACTGGTATGGCATACAGGTGAGATGTAAGGGTACATCGTCATTGAACGTGACCAACTCTAGAGCATTCTGCTGTCGAGAATGTCTCTGATGGGATATAGGTATAAGTGTCCCTTAGACTTGAGATCGCCTCAGTGACTTGCAAGCAACTCACTGTGCTTTGGTACTGGACTAACTGAATTTCTAATTCAGGGACGGAAGGCTTCTGGGCACAGTCAAGTACTTGCGAAGTCAGAGTGTGATCGAGATGGATTGACCACTCCAAGAGTTGGAGAAGAATGAGTCGCTGTATTTCAATTTAGCAAAACCTTGGCCAGGGTAATCCATCAGATGGATTTGATATTTTGAAATACAATGTGGACAACCTGATCAGAGTTGACAGTTAAACTCTGGGGTGTCCTATGATCATTTTGGTCAAGGGGATGAATTATATGAAAACTATATCCGCATGGGTTCTAAGGATGTTGTTCTACACATTCGACCTATCCGGTCGTCGGGTACCATTGCTAGACGGTCACTTCGATTGGTATAAAATTTGTTCCTATGCTATCGACTTAGGTTCAGACCTATGAGGTCACACACATTAGAGTTCATGATCCGATCAGATGGTTGATCAACGATTAAAAATCGTTCTAGGGTTAAATAATCAATACGATTGACATTTAACCCAATGCAAGTGTTGCAGGAGGATCGATTAGCAATTCGATTGCTAATTGGCTTAATTTGATTAAGCCAATGGGCTAAATTAAGTCTAATTAAATATATTTAATTAGATTTATTTTGGGCTTGATTGGATCAAGTCCAATTGGTTTATTGGATAAGCCAAGTGCAAGGAAAAACTAGTCCTAGTTCAACTAGGACTTGGGTCAATCTAATTTCTAATTTGATTAGAAAATTAAATCAGATTTAAATCTAATTTAATCTGATTAAATTAGGTTCTTAATTGGGTTAAGATCTATTTTAATTGGGTTGATCTAATTTTGATTTGATTTGGTTTGGGAAACCAAATTAAAACAAGTCATAAGACAGAATCCTAGTAGGACTAGGATTCCACCTTGCGCCACATAAGCCTTCTCCACGCCCTCTCTCTTAATTCAACGCCAATCTCCACTTATTTTTTTGACAAAAGCCCTCTCCCAGATCTCTCTCACGTTCACAAAAGGTCTCTTCTCTTCTTTCTTACATGGAAGGTGGTTTGGATCAAATCTAAAAGGAATAAGTTTGGATTTTGAATTCTATGAGATAGAGTTTTAGAAATTCAAAACTCTTTCAATTTTGCACCAAATTTATCCAAATTTTTTTTGAAATTTTCATGGATTTAGGGTTTACATTGTGAACCCTTTGCTAGTGATCCATTCACGAAAATATGGAGGAGATGCTCAAGAGTTGGGCGTCCCTTAACTTGCCATGTTTGGATAAGCCTTGACTAGGTGTTTGACCTAGACAAGGACTCTATCATATCTCTCTATATAAGATGAGTTTCTTTATAAATTTTAGGAAGAGATAGATATTTGAGAGACCTTTTTCCATCCAAAAATCAGAGAGAAATACCTTTGGGTCGTAGAGATATAAAAGACGCAAGTTAGGGCGTTTAGAGAGAAAAACGTGAAGAAGAAGAGGGTCTTCTTCTAGGGTTTTTGTTTTCATATCTTTCCTCCCTCCATCTTGAGTTTTCTGAGAGTGTCTCAGATCTGAAACTCCTCCTTCTACTTTTCATCTTTGGAAGAGTCCAAATCAAGAAGAAGGAGGCACCTGATCAACCATCAAAGAAGGATCAGCGCAGTACTAGCATACTGTGCTGATTTCCTGAAGCAGGACTTCTGATCGAGATTCGTGGGCTCGTGTGGACGACTCCTAGAGGCCGGACGCGTGTGCGGCTTGCAACATCATCCTTAAGCCCGGATCAGCGAGGTTAGAGCGTCTAACTTGCAAGGTAATAGATCTGATCTATTATTTAATACATACATTAGATGTAGCTAGTATAGAAACATGTTGATATGATCAACATGTAGTTCATACTATATTTATATATATTTTAATTTTTGATTTAATGCTATGTAATAATCATATAATAGGATCTTAGATCTAGGGATTTTCTGATCTTAGAAAATAAATTTTGATTTATTTTAGTCTTCCGCTGTATGATCTTGAAAAAGTTTCAAGATCTAACCCTGAAATCCTAGATATGGTTCCTTCATGTACACAACTCCTTAAACTGGAGTGGTCAATCCCATCTAGACACATGCACCGACAAGTCAAGTACTTGACTACACCAAGCAGCCTTCCGTCACTGAATTAGAAATTCAGATAGTCCAGTGTCTAAGTGCAGTGACTTGCAGCAAGTCACTGTGACAGTCTCAGATCGGAAGGACAATTATACCCATATCCCATCGGAGCAAATCTTGACAGCAAAAAAAGCTTCGAAATTGATCACGTTCAGTGCAGATGTACCATTACATCTCATCTGTATGCCATACCAGTGTCTCCACACTCCTTGATTAAGAGGACAATCAATCCATATGGCATACAATGACCTATGCTTAATAAACGTTGTTGTCCTTGGTAACAACGTATCATTTGATCGCGAACAGATTTAAAGACTAAACGATAAATCTTCTTTATCGAGTCTAAATAATCCTAAGAACTTCACCACAATACGAGTTCATTAGAAGATGAAACAATTTGTGATGAAAAATATCAAAATAATTTTTATTAATTTATAATTCATATTCTAATACAAAAAAGAGTACAATCATCAACTGACTGATGATTGATTTTAAAATATTATTTTCAATATATATATATATAGGGATGGAGGTGCTAATTAAACTTATTTCTGCTAATCAAACTCAGCGGTTCCGTGGAGCACTTTTAAATTACGTCGGCGACAGAAGCTGAGCTTTGCATATGAATGGGATGTCATATAACTTTCTTTATATTATATAGCTTGCAGAATTCTGGAATACGATTAGTGCAACCGTATGTATATCACCATTATAGATCAAGAAAATCTTAAGACAATCTTAATTGATAAATACAACAGAAAGCCCACAGCCTAAACAGGGCACTCGATCACCAAAAACATATACGAACAAAGACTACAAAATAAACCCAGCGGACCACTGACACCAAACGCACATTACCAACTCCGATCCACTTATAAGTGAAACACACCCATAAATTGGATCATAGCCTCCACCTCGTAGCTCTAATACCATCTAATAGCTAGTTTTTAATTATTTAAAAGTAACGAATATTTTTAGATATAATAAAATCTAAAACCTTAAACTAAACCTCCATCTGATCAAACAAAACACACAAGCCATAGCCTCATCTCATTCACTCCGAGACCGCGGTCTTCTCCTCCGCCACCTCGGCCTTCACCTCCTCCTCCACTGCTGGTGGCGGCGCCTCCTCAACAGCCTTGGGCTCCTCCACGGTCGGCTCCTCGACGACTGGTTCGGCAGGCTTCTGGGCTTCAGGAGCAGGGGCCTCCGGTTCTGCAGCCTCTGGCTTTGGTTCTTCTTTCGGCTCCTCAGCCACTGGTTCGGCCTCGGCCGGCACCTTGACTGCAGGCTCTTCGACAGGCTTCTCCTCGGGCTCTGCTGCTGGTGGTTCTGGGACCGCCTCCTCTTGTGCTGCGGCTGGGGCTTCTTCCTTGGACTCTTCGATGGCAGGGGCGGCGGGCTCAGACTCGGCTACCGGTTCAGCAGTTGGTGCGGGAGCTGGTTTGGGTTCTGCGGGAGCTGGTTCGGGTTCTGGGGGGGCGGCCGGGGCTTCTGCTGGAGCCTCGATGGCCGGAGCCTCGACGGCCGGAGCTGTTTCCACCTGCATGTCCAAAACTTTCACCTCTGTAATAACCGAGAAACCAAGAATTCTCCCTCCTTTTTTCATACGTCAAACTGGTTATGTGGGCCCATGTGTCTCCCATGTGGATCAAGCTAGTACAATAAATCCAAATACATCTGATCTCCGTGAACCGGCTTCATCTAATCTAAGATACCTCTATATTATTGGCATGATCGAAATCATTTTAGGATATGGCCAGAACCAGCCTGGATTAATTAGTCCACCCAACTGAATTTGAGTTTTGGTTTGCACCATTTGGAGCTTGATCAGGGCTAGACTTGGATGATTAAGTTCATTCTTCCCCTAGGCAGGAAAATTTCTTGGTCAAGCGGGATTTCAATTGGCTGGCTCTTAACCCACAGATCCTTGTCTACCACTTGCGTCTCTAATGCTAGGGCGACGTGCTGAGACTCTATTGTTAACAGCCAGATGTAATTGAAAATTGTGTTTCTAGTGCTAGACAAAAAGATTTAGCATGCCGCAACAAAATTTTTCTTATAATTACAATTATGTACATGTGGTAGATCTCTAACATCCACGTACACAAATACAGGAATAATTATACATAATACATCTGATACATATTAATATTTATTTTATATTGCTATATTTTCCATTTATATTAAATATTGATCTATATATAAGTGCCACACACGCATGTATGTAAATAGAGGATGGCAGGAAAAAGTTAAATCGGGTTTAGTTTTGTAGCGACAAAAATTGGTAAATCTAGCATCCATGAGTTTGCTTAAGGTTGATGTTGACTGGCCAACTTAAAGACTAATATGATATAAAGAAAATATAATGTTAGAGCAATTTAGAATATGATACAATATGTTTTTTTGAGAAAACAAAAAACCAGAATGTCTATTTCACTTTAACAGATTTTCTTAAAAAATATTGGACCAAAAACTGGAAAAAATGAAGGGATCAGTAACTAGGTAGCACTAAACTAACAATCACATGGAACACAAGTGAATCTTGTTGATTAAAATCAACCATGAGATCTGACTAGAGTCCAGATAATCCAAACCATGATCAATATATGGCTGTTCCTCTGATTACTCCTCTCACAAAAAAGGTGGTTTCGAATGAAGGGGAACTGAGGAACTTCTTCCCTAGCTTATTTGTTGTCAACTAGCTCGTCTACAACCCATTTTCATCAAGAAAAAGAAGAAAAAGAAACTATCTCGTCTACATCTTAATTTGTCTCAAGTCCAGGAACTGGCTTAGTACAACTTGTTACAGATCATCTCATTGACTAATCTTTTGGAAGCCATATGGCAATCTATCTGGACCTAGCGGATCTAATCCCATTCCTAGGAGCCCAGATCTAGGTCCAAATCTGCATCATCCTCTATTTTACCCGGATATATGGTACCTAATGAACTGTGGCAAAAGAAAACATGCAAACTTGTGAGGAGGTTGTGATCCAGTCTAGGGACATAGAGACATATGTTTGTTGACGTTGGGAAAAGTATAGAGAAGTGGCTCACCTCGACGGTAGCCATGGGAGAGATAAATAGAGGAAAGTTGGCGAAGAGGAGCTTAACAAGACGGAGGCTGAAGCCGGTGGAAGGGAGAGGCAAATTACCGGAGGTGGAGGAGGAAAGCGTTGTGGGGTGGGATGGTATGGAGGGGGAGTCGATATTTATATTGGACAGCCAGTGGCACTCAGAATCTTTGCAGGCAACCAATCACATATTACTGGCTGGAACGCTAGTATTTCAGTATATATCCGAGAAAAATACTTGCTTGAACCTTTTTATTGTTTACATTTTTTTAATACTAAATGTTGATATCGACGCACTCATTTTTTTTCTTTAGAAATATTACATGATCTCTATTTTAGCTCTAAGGGTGCATTTGATGCATCACCAAAAAATTTTAGAAGATACTGTAGATTATTTCAAAAATATTATTATTATTAAATTATTAATAATATTAATTATTATATTTAATAAATATAAATTAAAATTATTAAAAATTTTAATTAATATATTTGTTATCACAACAGGATATGATATTTTTCTGATGAGAAATAGTGACAGTAGTGTGGATATAGTATTGGCACGGAGAAGTAATGAATCGGAGGGCATTGAGAACCATGAGCACGGGAGGTGGGGAGGGGGTAAGCATATGCGAAGCCGTAGAGGTAGTGGAGACGAGCATGGAGGAACCGCAAGGAGAGTGGGAAATGAGGGCGAAGGAGTCATAGGCAGACGGAAAGATAGAGGAGCCACGGATGGGGGGCTGAGTACAGAGAAAGGTGGGGCCAGGGAGGAGGAGGGAGAGTTGGACGATGAATTTTATGTGATTTTTTTGAAAAATAATTTTATCTAAATTTTTATTATAATATTATCAAAAAAGTGATAATCTGGATAGCTATCCCTTCTTAAAATAATTCTGAGAGACAATCTGAATTATCAAAATAATCTGAATTACCATCCAAAAAGCATACCAAACGCAACATCCAGTGGATCTACTTTAAATTTCTAGTAATTTAGATAGATTACCAGCTACCAAATACAACTTAAGATATTTTCATATTTTTTTTTGCTATAAAATGTTTAAACTCACGTCATTTACTTGCTAAGCAATTACTTAACTAATATCTGCACCTATTTGAACATATAAGCCATTATTCATGATTCTGAATCGTGGCAACATAGCACTGGAATTTTATAAAACAAGGATCAACAAGGCACATAAGTAATTAATCACTTGCCTACAACTTATATAGTATAAAGTACTAAACACAGCAAAAGACAATAAGAAAATTATATTGGCCAAACTATTAGTTAACGAATCTGATATATATTGGATCATGCCAATCGCTTCCAAACATATAATTAGCATTTAATCTTAAAAGAAATAATTGTGTCGTAGAACAATAATCTTGTAAAAAATAGTTATAAAATTCACATATAACTTTTTATATCATCTCATTGTTTCCTAGCATGCTGTGCAAGGCAATTATACACGTGAATTAGAAAGCACCTGCTCATAATGATATTTGGTTGCAAACTTATACCAGCTAGCTAGACGTCTACCATGGGCTAGTAAACCACTTCTATTTGTAACGATGTATACACGGCGAGGACAAGCTCAGTCTGCCAACATTACATAGCTTTGGGAATCATGTAAACAGTAATATCTAATCATGTATTTTTTACGTAACATAACTTTAATGAGTGTAGGTTATAAGAGGGTGGAAACATCAAAGTTCCGTAAAAGAAACGGAAAAATATATATCACAAAGTTGGCACTAGTAACCTCAACCTCCCATCATGCTAGCTTTTCCCATACCAAAGACACCTGGCGTGTACACGTGGCATACGGGTGTTGGTCAACGTCAGCAAGCATGTACCAAGCGTGGCTGGAAAGCAGGCCCCGCGGGCCCCACGAGGAGGAAGAACTGGAGAGGGGCGGTGGGCTTGGTCCCATCGAAGGTAAAGACGACACCGGACGCTGACGTGGCGATGACCTCCTGCGCTCTTTCTTCAGTGGAAGCTAGCGTGCGAGACAGGTCGGCCCCGGGCCCCACCGGTCAGCGTCACGCCACGTGGTCCGCCTGCCGTCCACGTGACTTGCGGCGCCCGAGACGACAATTGGTATGACTTAAATAATGACGTGGGTCCCATTGGGATATTTTTTTGAATTTTCACCCATCTTTCCGCCCCCTGATTTCGAATTCCTCCGTTGGTCACTGAACGCTGTCCAGCACCGGCACCAGGTCAGCGTCTGCATGACTGCAAAGGATAATAAAAGAAGACATCACCAGTCCAGGGCATGAGGGTTCACTGTGCCCCACACTAGTTGCACCATATTAGTCAAATTTCTTGTTTCCATGAGCTTCATTAATCATCCTATGAACCGTATAAATTTTATGAACTTTTGCTCTTCTCATTTAGGCTCCAATTATTTCTGTGGTGCACCGTTGATGTAGTGCATATAGTGTCAGATATCATGTTTGGGATTTATCTCCAGACTTCCGATTTATCTGCTATAACTTTGCTAATGGTCATTCTAGAATTTTTTTAAAAAAATCATGTAAAACAATAATTTTCTACAGAAGAGGAAGAATCTTTAGATTAGATTGAAGAAGCCGGAAGGAAAGCTATTGTTGGGTATAAAATATCTCTCAGCCAAAGTTCGTGGCGAAAGTGACCCTCCGAGGATCCAACTGACTTTCGACCTTCGACAACATCTCTTCAAACCTCCCGGGCGGCCGAGCCTCCGCCGCACTCCCAAATTTTGCCGACGGGCAGGACCCCGCCAGTGTCGACCGGGTTCTTCGCGACGTCCGGACTCCTACGGGAGCTGGACCTCGCCCACGACTTCCCCTGCAGGCTCCGCCCGGGCTCCTACGGGAGCCGGACTCCGCCCACGACTCCAGCTGCAGGTAAACTTCGTCCGGACTCCTACGGGAGCCGGACTTCGTCCCTGACTCTAATTGCAGGTAAGCTTTGTCCGAACTCCTACGGGAGCCGGACCTCGCCCATGACTTCACCTGCAGGTTCCGTCCGGGCTCCTACGGGAGCCGGACTCCACCCATAACTCCAGCTGTAGGTAAACTTCGTCCGGACTCCTACGGGAGCCGAACTTCGTCCCTGACTCTAATTGCAGGTAAACTTCGTCCGGACTCCTACGGGAGCCGGACTTCACTACCAATTCCAATTGCAGGTAGACTTCGCCCGAACTCCTACGGGAGCCAGACTTCGTCTCCAGCCCCACTGCGGGAAGACTCCGTCCGGGCTCCTGTGGGAGCCAGACTTCGTCCCCGACTTCAACTGAAAGAAGACTCCGTCCGGGCTCCTGCGAGAGCCAGACTCCAAGCTCCTCTCAGACGGATAGATAGCCACCTCTCTCCAGCTACAGACTCCAACCGAACTTCAACCGATAAGTCTGGACTCCCTAGCAGGCCGTAGTAACGGCCATGATTCTGCTCCACTCCCTTCGGCGAATCCTACGCGGCTCCATTACTCCCTGCGGTGGATCCTACGCGGCTCCATTACTCCCTGGCAGGCCGCAGTAACGGCCACAGCACTGCTCCACTTCCTGCGACGGATACCGCGCGATTCTTCCATCCCCTGGCAAATCGCGATAACGGATGCCGCTCCACTCCCTGCGGCAGACTCCACGTCGCACGCTTCGGTGATAGCCACGGGTCTACTCCACTACTCTTCGCAACAAACTCCGCCTGACCCTGGGCAGCCCACTACCAGACGGTTACAGATGTCGCTATTAGCTTGCTGCCCCCTCCGCCTATAAAAGGAGATCCCAGATATGTTATTCTCTAAGCTCTCATTTTTACCTAGAAACTCTGCTAAAATTTTCATTCGAGCACTCCATTCTTGTTGAGGTAGAGAGCTGACTTGAGCGTCGGAGGGTCTTGCCGGAGCAACCCCACCTCCGGTTTAGACTTCTTTTGCAGGTCCCGACGGCGACCGCAACCCTCACAACTCCAGCTTCTCCGACGCAGGTGGATTTTTGCACCAACAGGATTGACGCTAGAGGAAGGGCGCGTGCCTTCGCAGTACCCTTGTTCTTAAAGGAGCGCTCAACGGAACCGCCTCTGGTCATCTTCTCTGACATCCGCTCCTCCTTCCCCCACTGGATCCTCGCCCGATGACTTCTCGCGAAGCATCCGCATGGCAACCCACGACCTCCGGAGCCTGAGATAGCCAGATCTCAGGCTCCGGTCTCGCCTCTGGTTTCCCGGGCCCCACATCCTCGGCTATGGTCGCTGGCATGGAGTGGTCAGACAATCGACCTTCGACAGATTTCGCCAACACCATCTCGGGAGGATCCCGACAGGAAGCAACAAATGTACTGGCCGTACCCCCAAGCGATAAAAGATTGAGAAGTCCATAACCTTTACTGAAGAAGACGCTCGGGGGTTCAATTCCCTCGTAACAACGTGGTTGTAGTTTCCTTGAATATAGCAAATTAGACGTCCACCGCATTCTTGTCGATAATGGAAGCTCGGCCGATATTTTGTTCTACGATGCCTTTTCAAAAATGTCCATCCTTGACGGTCATTTGAGGCCGATTAGCTCCCCTCTAGTAGGGTTTACCGGCGATGCTGTTCCGACGGAGGGAATAATAACTTTGACTGTGGCCGCAGGTCGATATCCAAGGCAATCCAGAGCTCTGATGAATTTCTTGGTGGTGAAGGCACCGTCGGCCTACAACGCAATCCTCGGCCGGCCTGGCCTCAATGCTCTCCGAGCCATTATGTTAACCTACCATTTGAAGTTGAAATTCCCCACCAATCAGGGGATCGGAGAAGTCCGAGGGGACCAAGCCCTGGCCAGACACTGCTACAATATAGCTTTGCAAAGAAGCGACCAATCTGACCCCTGTCCAGTCGATGGACTGGATGCTCTCGACGACCTCACTGAAGAGAGGGGCGTTCCAATTGAGGATCTAGTACCGATCCCATTGAACGACAGGAGCGCGGAGCATGTAGCGATGATCGGCTCCAACCTGGGGGAGGAGGTGCGGACGCGTCTCATCGATTTTCTACGAAAGAATGCAGACGTTTTCACTTGGGTTCTAGCAGACATGCCGGGATTGACACAGAAGTCATGGAGCACCGCCTGACCATCGATCCAAAGCATTGACCGACGAAAGAAAAAATCCGAGGTCATACGCCAGAGAGGCAGAAGGTGATAGCCGAGGAAGTGGACAAGCTCCTTAAAGCCAAATTCATTAGAGAAGTCAATTATCCTGATTGGATTTTCAATGTTGTCCTAGTCAAAAAAGCAAATGCAAGTAAAGGATGTGCATAGACTTCAAAAAGCTGAATAAGGCCTGTCCAAAGGACAGCTACCCCCTTCCCAGAATCGACCAACTGGTGGACGCGACCTCGGGCCATGAGCTCCTCACCTTCATGGATGCATTCTTCGACTATAATCAAATCAGGATGGCACCGGAAGACGAAGAAAAGATCGCTTTCATTACTAACCGTGGCCTTTACTGTTACAGGGTCATGCCTTTCGGCCTCAAAAATACGGGCGCAACCTACCAGCGGTTGGTGAACAAAATCTTCAAGGAGCAGATCGATCGCAATATGGAGGTCTACGTGGATGATATGCTCGTAAAAAGTAAATCTTCTGTGGACCACATCGCTGACCTCGAGGAGACCTTCGACGCTCTCCGAAAGTATAAAATGAAGCTGAACCCGACTAAATGCACTTTCAAAGTAACCTTGGGAAAGTTCCTGGGCTTCATGGTGTCGGGGCGCGGGATTGAAGCCAATCTAGAAAAAATTCGCGCCATCCAGGAGATGGCTGCTCCAAAGTCGATAAAAGAGGTTCAGCGCCTTACAGGGAGGGTAGCGGCCCTGAATCGCTTCGTCGCAAGGTCGGCCGAACGGTGCTTACCCTTCTTTCAAACCCTCAAGTAGCCGAAGAACTTCTGTTGGACCTCTGAGTGTCAACAGGCGTTCGAAGAACTAAGAAGCTACCTCGGCTCACCCCCGCTATTGGCAAAGTCGGAGCTTGGGGAGGAACTGTTTTTATACCTGGCGGTCTCTCCCATGGCTCTCGCGGCTGTCCTTGTCAAAGAAGAAGCGAAAGTCCAACGGCCGATCTACTACGTCAGTCGCACATTGAGAGACGCTGAGACCAGGTATACCAAATTAGAAAAACTGACTTATGCCTTGTTGATTGCAGCCCAGAAGCTCCGACCCTACTTTCAAGGGCACAACGTAACGCTGCTCACCGACCAACCGATCAAGGCGATTTTGCACCGGACGGACGCCTTCGGGAGGATGGCAAAATGGGCGATCGAGCTCACAGAATTCGACATCAACTATCGACCCAGGCCAGCAGTGAAGGCCCAAATATTGGCAAACTTCGTAGTAGAGTGTACTATCCCAGAGGAGGCCAAACCTGAACAAGGCGAAGTTGACGGCCTGAAGCCCCGACCGAACTCTCCCAAAGAAGAAGCAGATCCCTCTGATCGCTTTTGGGCCCTCTATGTGGATGGGTCTTCCAACATGTCAGGTGCAGATGCGGGCCTGATCTTGATCAGTCCGGAGGGAATCGTCGCGGAGTATGCTTTGCGTTTTGAGTTCCCCGCAACGAACAACGGAGCGGAATATGAAGCTCTGATTGCAGGACTGAGGATCGCCAAAGAGCTGGGAGTAGATCGGCTCCGGGTCCACAGCGACTCTCAACTAGTAGTGGGACAAGTCAACGAAAATTACGAAGTGCGGGAGGACAGCATGGCTAAATACCTTGAAAGGGTAAAGGAGCTCATCCCCGCCTTCAGCAACTTCAACATCAGACAGATTCTGAGGTTGGAAAATACCAGGGCTGACCTTCTCTCCAAGCTGACAACGTTGGCTCCGGCTGAATTGCCCAAAGGTGTTCTTTTTGAAGTTCTAAAGTACCCGAGTATAGAAGAATCGCAGCCCGTGATGGAAATAGATCACGAGCCCAGCTGGGTCGACCCACTGATAACCTATCTCAGAGATGGGGTTCTCCCCCAGGATGCGAAAGAGGCTCGGAAGCTCAGAAATCAAGCCTCTCGATACATCCTTTATGAGGGCAAGTTGTACAAGAGATCATACTCTTTGCCCCTTTTGAAATGTCTCCGGCCTTCAGAAGCTGACTATGCTTTGTGGGAGGTGCATGAAGGAATCTGCGGAAATCATTTGGGAGCTAGATCTTTATCCCACAAGTTGCTCTGCCAGGGATATTACTGGCCAACAATGCATCACGATTCGATTGAATATATCAGAAAGTGTGATCGATGACAGAGATATGCCAATATCCAGAGACAGCCCGCCACCGAGCTTACACCCTTGAGTGCCCCATGGCCTTTTGCGCAATGGGGGATGGACATCCTTGGCCCCTTTCCCATGGCGTCGGGGCAGAGGAAGTTTCTCCTTATAGCGATCGACTACTTCACCAAATGGGTTGAAGCCGAACCACTAGCAAAAATTACAGAAGCAAAAGTACAAGATTTCGTCTGGAAGTCGATCGTATGCAGGTTCGATCTGCCTAGGACTGATAATGGGCGGCAATTCATGGGAGCAAGCTTCATCGAATTCTGTGAAGATCTAAACATCTTCCACAACTTCACATCAGTAGCCCATCCTTAGGCGAACGACGAAGCTGAGGTGACTAACAGAACCCTTCTGCAGGGGATTAAGATAAGGCTCGAAAAAACGAAGGAACTTGGGCGGACGAACTTTATCATATGCTGTGGGCATATCGAACTACCCAAAGACTGCCTACAGGGAGACCCCCTTTGCTTTAGCCTTCGGAATGGAAGCCGTCATCCCAATTGAGCTTAAACTCCCGTCGGCACGAGTCGTGGCATTCGACGAACATCAAAATTTGTAAGGTCTTAAAGCCAACCTCGACCTACTGGAAGAAAGGTGGGAGGTAGCTCAGGTTCGAATGACAGCCTACAGACAGAAAGTCGCTCGCTATTACAACTCCCGGGTCAAGAACAAAGTCTTTAGAGCAGGAGATCTAGTGCTTCGACGAGCCGCTGTCTCGCAACCTCAGGATCGAGGGAAGCTCGCCCCAAACTGGGAAGCCCGTATGAGGTCAAAGAAGTAGTTCGGCCCAGAACTTATTATCTTAAGGAGCTCGGAGGAGCCGACCTCCCACGACCATGGAGCTCGAAAAACTTACGGGTGTACTACCAATAACTTTATCTTAATTAAAAGTTGTATATCTACATGTCTCCCCCCTTTGGCACTATCTTACATCGACAGGACAGCCCAAACAAACTGTATCAGAAGCAAGAGGGGAACCTCGACAAAGTCGAAGGCCCGGTTCTCTTTAGAGCGGATGGGGGGAGAGGCCCTGCAACCCCATATGCGCCCCCACAGCCCTGTTAAGGACAGGAGGAGAACCTCGCCCTAACTTGAGCAAAGTCGAAGGCCCGGTTCTCTTTAGACCGGATGGGGGGAGAGGCCCTGCAATGCCCATATGCACCCCCACAGCCGTGTTAGAGACAGGAGGAGAACCTCGCCCTAACTTGAGCAAAGTCGAAGGCCCGATTCTCTTTAGATCGGATGGGGGGAGAGGCCCTGCAACGCCCATATGCGCCCCCACAGCCCTGTTAGGGATAGGAGGAGAACCTCGCCCTAACTTGAGCAAAGTCGAAGGCCCGATTCTCTCTAGACCGGAGGGGGGGAGAGGTCCTACAACGCTCATATGCGCCCTCACAGCCTTGTTAAGGACAGGAGGAGAACCTCGCCCTAACTCGAGCAAAGTCGAAGGCCCGATTCTCTTTAGACCGGAAGGGGGGAAGGGCCCAGCAACGCCCATATGTACGCCTACGTCGTGTTAGAGACAAGAAGAGGACCTCGTCCTAACCAGAGCTAAAACCTGTTACGGCAGAAATAGGGAAAGGACCTCGTCCTGGCATCAATTAAAGTCTGGTCGTTCAAGACTAGGAGAGAAAAAGGGGGGACCTTCCCCAGCGGCCCCTTCGCAATAAGACTCCGTCCGGACTCCTACGGGAGCCGGACTTCATCTCCGACTTCGACTGCCGGTAAACTCCGTCCGGACTCCCACGGGGGCCGGACTCCGTCTCCAACCTTAATTATGGGAAGGCTTCACCCGGACTCCTATGGGAGCCGAGCTCCGCCCGCGACTTCACTTACAGGTGAACTCCGTCCGGACTCCTACGGGAGCCGGACTTCGTCCCAAACCTTGATTGCAGGTAGATTTTGCCCGAATTCCTATGGGAGCCGACCTCCGTCCCCAGCTCCGGCTACAGAAAGACTCCGTCCGGACTCTTACGAGAGTCAGAACCTCGTCCCCAACTTCGACCGCTGGTAAGTTTAGTCCGGGAGCCAGATTTCACCTCTGACTTCAACCGCCGGTAAACTCCGTCCGGACTCCCACGAGAGCCGGACTCCACCCCGACTTCGCTTATGGGAGCCGAACTCCCGTAGCCCCACCAAGAATGGAGGAAAAATTCCAAACGAAAAAGAAAAAGGGAGGGGCTAAAAAGGAAGGCGATGGACCACGTCAGTGACGAATGGAAAATAAACAGCGTCGAAGACGCAGAGAACCCCATCTCAGCAAGGATTTGGGTTCTTATCAAGGACCCCGGCTCTCAAGGAAGCTCTCAGCACGAGCCGGAGATGAGGCTTCCTCGGGGTGACGAAAGATCAGACTTTCGAGCCCGAGCCCTGATGGGGGCGCCAAACCCGAGCAGCTCCGGACAAATCTGCGGCATGGAGAAAAGGACGGATCGATACGATGGCAATCGGGTGCCTCCGAATGATGCGAAGGCCGAAAAGAAGCTCGGCAAGCAACAATTCAACACGTGAGTATAAGAGGTAGCAGAAATTTCTCTTCTCATATTATTCATCCAATATACATTACAGAGCCATTAGTTGAAGGAGAAGGACAACTGAAAGGCGAGCCGACGTGACCACTACCGGCAACCTATGGACGATGTCAAAAAAAAAAAAAAAGAAAAAAAAAAGAGAAGAGAAAAGAGAGAAAGAAGAAGAGAAGTAAAGAGAAGGGAATACAATCACAGCAATGGTAAAGAAAGGAAGTTCGGCAGACACCAATTCGGCGCAAAGCGCAAACGAAGTAACAAAATCTCCTTCTCATTTCTCGATGTACGTTACAAGACCCGGAGGGCTAGAAAAAAAACTATATTACAAGACTCGAAAGGGATACACCGGGGGCTACTTCGAGCTGTAGACTTCTCTTCCCGGTTCTATCCTTCCCAGCAGCATTTTCCAGCACGTGTCACAAACCTCTCGGTTCTCGCCCCCCGCCTCGTTCCGCTCCACCTCCGAAATCCCAACCCTAGGGGGAAAAGGATGGGATAGATTCCAGAGGGCAGCAAGGGCAACGGCAGCGATGACGACGACCTGTTTCAAGAAGAACCGGAGTTACCCGGAGGCAGCGATGGCGTCGGAGATATGCGCCATCACCGGATGCTCCATGACAACCACCGTCCTAGGCATTCCGGCAAGGTCGGCATGCGCTATTTCCACCGTCCCCGCAACAAGTTTTACTGCCCCATCATCGACGCTGACCGCTTCTGGTCCCTCGGCCCCGACGACATTAAGGATCCCGCCACGGCCTGTAACGACAGCTCCGCCCCCTTGACCGGTGTCGCCCCGTTCAGCTACTCTAAAATTCTCAGGCAGAACGCCTTCACCGGTTGTCCCATTATTAAACCCCTGTTGTTGAAGGAATTCTCCCTCGAGCCCCCTTTAAGGCGGTAGGAACCCTCAGCGGCAGTTCGACGATCGGAGAATTCGCAGACTGCTGTTCTCCTCCTTGTACTCTTCTTAGCCCGTGGCATCATCTGGAGATTGGCCTCCGGGGCGGAGGCCCATGCAGGGGAACCCCGTGGAGAGACTCGGGAGACTGGAAGCAGCGGAGAGCCGGCGGAGATGGCAAAGACCAGTGCGAGGGATGCTCGGAGCCGGAAGGGGCACCGATGGAGTGGCTGAGTGGCTAAGCTCTCAAGCGAAGGAAAGTTGTTGTCCCTCAGGTGAAGTGAAGCCTCTGGAGGAGAGGTGGGGGCTTAAATAGGCAACGGAGCCTGGCGCAATTATGGTGGCAGGTGTCCCTAGGCCAACCAGTGCTCACCGCGTGTCCCATTCACCATGACCTAGGGTTGACCGTTCGCAGACTTCCATGGCGTGACGCTTGGGATCACGCCCTGGTGGGAGTTCTGAAAAGACTCTTCGGGTCGCCCTAATCGGAAAAAGGCTCCAGCACGCATGCATTAAATGCCAAAATATCTGAGAACGATCGTGCGCGGACACCGAGGGAAGAACTTCAGCTGTGATAATCTTTCTGTACTTCCTTCATTCGAAATTCGAACTCGGAAGTAGGGGGACTGGTGTTGGGTATAAAATACTCCTCAGCCGAAGTTCGTGGCGGGAGTGACCCTCCGAGGATCCAACTGACTTTCGACCTCCGGCAACATCTCTTCAAACCTTCCGGACGGTCGAGCCTCCACCGCACTCCCAAGTTTTGCCGACGGGTAGGACCTCGCCAGCGTCGACCGGGTTCTTCGCGACGTCCGGACTCCTACGGGAGCCGGACCTCGCCCACGACTTCACCTGCAGGCTCCGCCCGGGCTCCTATAGGAGCCGGACTCCGCCCACGACTCCAGCTGTAGGTAAACTTCGTCCGGACTCCTACGGGAGCCAGACTTCATCCCTGACTCTAATTGCAGGTAAGCTTTGTCCGGACTCCTACGGGAGCCGGACCTCGCCTACGACTTCACCTGCAGGCTCCGCCCGGGCTCTTACGGGAGTCGGACTCTGCCCACGACTCCAGCTATAGGTAAACTTCGTCCGGACTCCTACGGGAGCCGGACTTCGTCCCTGACTCTAATTGCAGGTAAACTTCGTCCGGACTCCTACGGGAGCCGGACTTCACTACCAATTTCAATTGCAGGTAGACTTCGCCCGAACTCCTACGGGAGCCAGACTTCGTCTCCAGCCCCAGCTGCGGGAAGACTCCGTCCGGGCTCCTGTGGGAGCCAAACTTCATCCCCGACTTCAACTGAAAGAAGACTCCGTCCGGGCTCCTGCGAGAGCCGGACTCCAAGCTCCTCTCAGACGGATAGCTAGCCACCTCTCTCCAGCTACAGACTCCAACCGAACTTCAGCCGACAAGTCTGGACTCCCTGGCAGGCCGTAGTAACGGCCACGATTCTGCTCCACTCCTTTCGGCGAATCCTACGCGGCTCCATTACTCCCTGCGGTGGATCCTACGTGGCTCCATTACTCCCTGCGGCGGATCCTATGCGGCTCCATTACTCCCTGGCAGGCCGCAGTAACGGCCACAGCACTGCTCCACTTCCTGGGATGGATACCGCGCGATTCTTCCATCCCCTGACAAGTCGCGACAACGGACGCCGCTCCACTCCCTGCGGCAGACTCCACGTCGCACGCTTCGGTGATAGCCACGGGTCTACTCCACTACTCTTCGCAACAAACTCCGCCTGACCCTGGGCAGCCCATTATCAGACGGTTACAGATGTCGCTATCAGCTTGCTGCCCCCTCCGCCTATAAAAGGGGACCCCAGATACGTTATTCTCTAAGCTCTCATTTTTACCTAGAAACTCTGCTAAAATTTTTGTTCGAGCACTCCATTCTTGTTGAGGCAGAGAGCTGACTTGAGCGTCGGAGGGTTTTGCCGGAGCAATCCCACCTCCGGTTTAGACTTTTTTGCAGGTTTCGATGGTGACTGCAACCCCCACAACTCCAATTTTTTCGGTGCAAGCGGATTTTTGCACCAACGGCTATATTTCTAGCCATCAAAGGGGCCAGAAAGCAGTGCTCTTATCAGAAAAAAGAAAAAAAGAAAAAAAAAAAAAAAAAAAAAAAAAAAAAAAAAAAAAAAGGGGATGGTGCCCATCAACTTATTCCATCATTCCATGAGAGGTTACGTAGTAAGTAAATAATTCACGCCACCACGTCAGCTGTCCCACCGTTTGGTCCCATCAATGGGTTTAACCACAACTTTTTTTTAGATTGCGAGTTGCGACACTCCTGTTATTCTAGTATGGTTATAATTCAAGTTTAGGTTTAAGCCAGATATGTCATCCATTTTAATAAAATAATAATAATGATAATTCATATTTTCTTACTTACTAATTCTCAAATAATATTAAAAAAATATTTTTTAATTCTCAATCAGCTTCATGCAGAAAACAACAAAATTAGATCATCATTAAAAATAGCGTTGCCTATCTCAAATAAAAAATAAATGTTATCCTAATTAAACTTGCTATAAATCTGTCCTAGTTATGTATTTTGTTTCCTTCATTTACACTATTATGATAGGAACGCTTGAGATTTGAAAACCATCTCTTTCTTGATGCAATCATATTATGAATAATGCTGCTAATCACATATCCATTAGCAGCTCAATTAACCAATTTAAATGGCAGTTGGTGATTGATATAGTCCATTAGGTGTAGGTGGTCAATTACCAAATTCCATGTAAAACTGATAAATTAAGCGGTAATATAGCAAGTGATGAATAGAAATTTTTATCATGATTTTTACTATTTAGTTCTTATCTATAGAATTATAAATTTTTATGCCAAAACATATCCTCCATTTATATAAAAATAAATACTTTAAATTCATAATTTTTCCATGCATTCTCAATTACTACTCAAACATTATTCTTTATTCTTGGTCAATATTTATATAAAAAAAAAACAAAATTACCATCAATATTTCAACTAACTATATTAATCTCAAATGAAAGTAAGCTTCGATGTGGTAGGAAATCAGCTCATTGATTGTGCATGAATATATAATAAAAAAAATTTAAATTTAAAACTTGAATTCTTCATGGGATCCAAACAAGAAAGGAGGTTGTAATATATTTGAATTCAGATAACGAAGGATGTTATGAGAATCTCTTAAGTTCCACCTCCAATCATGACATCCGTGCTTCCTTGCCTTTATAAATAGGGCCAACAAGATCCCATGAAAATAAGCTTCAAAAAAGCAGAGAGGCTTTGAAATCAATCTTCATCCATAATTCTACTTCTCTTTTTTGCAGATCCATAGGCCTAGCGAAGGCCGAAGTAAGGGTCGAGATCATGATAAATAATAGAGCCAAAGTGAAAGCCAAGACCAGTGTTGAGGTTAGGAGCCCAAAGATAGAGCACCCAAATGCCAAGTGCTGAAAGAACGGACTCCAAAATGTTGAACCCCTAAAGGTTGAGCTTTTGAAGGCCAAATTTCTAAAGGTCAAGCTTCAAAAGGCTGAATTCTCGAAGGCAGAGTTCCTAAAAACCGATTCTAATTAAGGTTAATTTGAGAAGGCCAAAGTTAAAAAATCAAAGAAAAAATCAGTCAAAACTAGTCGATCAGAATAAGATAATATTTTATACTAACTCTTTATTATATTCTCTTTTTACTGCTATTCTTCCGAAGTCTAATTTAACTTAGGTATCAAAGAGTCTAGTCGAAGCCAATCCGATGAATTTTTCTTTTCTTTATTGTGCATACAGATTTATAGCCCTCGAAGGAAAATCAATGCTCCATCTTCCATCACCATGAATCGAGCAGATTGATCAGTGCCCTCTAGGCTATATTAGTTGGGCTGGATTTTAGTGGCAACAAACTTCATTCTTATCTTCATTAAACTTGGTATAAATATGTCTTACCCAATTTAAATTTTTTTCCTCATCTTTACTAGTTTAATCATGGAATCTAAGCATCTCTTTCTTGATATAGTTTGTATTATAAAACATAGCAGTTATTGCAAGAAGTCTTTTCTTATTATAATTTTAATTTTTAACCTATCGTTTTTATTTAATTATATGTATTCGATTATTTTGTTTCTCTTTACTTCAATGTAAATTACTTAACGCATACGGTTGAATACTTTATTTTTGTTGAAGTAATTTACGCACAAATTAGGTGGGATAAAATGGATTTGAAAAGTAAAATGTTATATCTTAATCTTTCAAAAATAGCTCTTTTGCTCATCTAACGAAGTGATTTAATGAATTCTAACACTTATTTAACTTTCCAAATACTTCTCTCCAATTGGCTTAGTACTCACGTGCGCCGCACGTGTAAGTTATAACCCAAGGTGAACCCCTCTTGCTTCCAGGCAAGAGAAAGCTACATCTGGTACACTTAAATAAATATACCTACAGTGTATTGACGTGACAACTATACTAGCCTAGTACGGTGTTGTCCCCGAAAGCGGGTCCACAGAAAATCAATACATCAAACCTTGGATGGAGATCAAACGGCCGTGGAGTGATTGGAAGCTAATGGAGTAGGGATCCAGTCGCCATCGCGTGGGGGGTCAGGGGCCCTCACCAGGGCACGTGACGGACGGCAGTACGCTGGTGTCCGCTTGGCTTTCTGCCTCGATTTGAATGGCTTTTTTAAGAGTTTTGGTACAGGATGGAGAGAACGGAGCGATTTGGGGTGGCGTCCAGATGCTCACGGACTACTGAAATTCCGGTGTCACGACAGATAACACCGACTACATCTAGCCCAGACCTTATCAGCATGCATTTGTTCTATAGACATTAAGCATACCATACAGTACATAAAAATAATTAAATTTAAAAAATTAACTTGAGATAAAAATTTTTAGATTTATAAATAAAATAATATTGCTAAACGTATGAATGGTCAAAATTTAGATGTGCAAACATTTCAGTATAACTCGGCATGATTTTAAAGTTTGAAAATTATATGAATATATATATATATATATATATATATATATATATATATATATATATATATATATATATATATATAAAGAGAGAGGAGAGAGAGAGAGCGCCAGACTAGAATAGATTGACTTCTAAATAAATTTAAATTAGATATATTTTTTTGATCACTCTAAATTTTTTTTAATTTTTTTTTTTATGTCAAGTAGATAATAGATCACATCCAATAATTTGGATCATCAATATACGATTTTTATTATTCAGTTTTGATCTGATTGAATCTCAATTTAAATCTGATTAACCTTACCCCCATATCTGCCTATATATATATATAGAGAGAGATAGACTTGGATAAGGTCGATCAGATTTGGGCTTAGATTCGATCAGATCAAAACTTGACAATAGGAGTCTTACATCGATGATCTAAGATATTGGATGTGATCTATTATTTTAAAATTATTTGCACATCAAAAATCATATGATTTGAGGATCTTTAGTCTATATATCAAGTGATCAAAAAATACATTTAATTCAATTTTATTTAGGCTGTCCAATTTTTGACTACTTGATACATAGGCTAAAGATCTTCAAATTATATGATTTTTTATATGCAAGCAGTTTTATGCTAGTAGATCTTATTCAACTACTTAGATCCTTGATGTAGAACCTCTATTATAGAGTTTTAACCTGAATCTGAGTGCAAATCCTGTCAATCTGATTCCAATCTAACTATATATATAGAAGTGGACTAGGCTTATAGTAATGGACTTGGCTTCAAATCTAGTAAAGTTACCCACTATCTGATTCACCCAATCCGCATAGATCTGCATGCAGTAAAATAAAAGTTGATAGCCACTTTCTATCTCCCATAATGAATGAATAAATATAAACTCTATAGGATAAATAGAAATGCTTCAGAATAAATACAGACTTGAATCCCAACCTTTGGTGCACGTGGACTTCTATCCCATCTATACTAATAGCTTAGCTTTTATGTTTTTCTATCTCATTCGTAGTAATGGTTTGACTTTTTTGTATTTTTCCAACCCATTTACCTTAATGATATGACTTTTTTATATCTTTTTCATCCCATCTGCATTAATGATCTTTTTTATATATTTTTCAAATCCAAAAAGATGGAAAAACTAATTATTAATTTTTTTTTATTTTCACGTATGGAGATCTGTGTGGATCGGATGGTGGAGAACTTATAAATTTATAGATAAATCTGATCGACCTAAGCCTAGTTTTCTTTATTCATAACAAAATATTTTCTTTAAACATCAGTAAAAAAAAATATTTTTTTTGGAGAGGGAGACTATTTCAAGAATCGAGTTACAGCTATCTGACACATCTATAAGAATTTTCTACAAAGCGGTGATGAAAATGTATAACTTGTATAAATCTTTCCATTTTCGATCCGATCTATTCGTTTGCAGAGCATTTCACATACATATATACATGTATATATACATACATATACACACACACATACATACACACACATACACACACATACGTACATGAGCATATATACACTGTGTGATTGTGTGTATGAATTGAATTGTGGTACTCATCTAATTTGTACCTTTTCCATGTATGATGATAATAATGGTACATATTGCTACTAAGAGATGACCCAACCAAGGCATTGAGCTGATTGGGTTGCTGGAGTGCTCAGCTCAATTAGAAATCATATAGATCTTTAGATGGTGGTCTAATGGCTGTTGTGCTTAGGTGGCAATAGGTCTTGTGAACCCTAAGGATTGATTTTGACGAATAACAAAATATTTGAGTATATATTTGAACTAATAAGTTCCTTAAGATCATGTTTCAAAAAAATTTATAAAGTATTAAAAGAAAAAGCTCAATAATGCATTTGAAAATAAAAAAGGAGGAATCTAAAGCTTTTAAAGAGCATTGCACATCTCAAACAAGACTGAAGAAAGGTATTTGAAGGTTGGAATTAAAGAGAAATTCAAATTAAAAACATCACAAAAAAATTTAGTTGAGGGCACCTCGAGTTGATTCAAGATGGTCTCGAGTCAACTCAATTGGAATGGCATGCAAAAGTATTTTGGCACATTCTCGAGTCGACTCAAGTCTGACGTGAATTGAAGACTTGAGTTGACTCAAAGGCAAGTTGAGGAGTCGAGTCGACTCAAATTGCTCGAGTCGAAGCCATAGGATGCCAACAGAGAGTTGATTTTTGTGACAAAAGACTCACAGGTCGTTGAGTCTGAAAGGAATATATCCTATAAGCCAATCGATTTATGTATATAAGAACTTTTTCTTGTAATCTTTCTGACTTATGTAAATGACATTTTATATTAATAAAAGATATTTTTTTCATTATGTGCTACATCTTATATTTTTTAATTGAGATCATGATGAATTCCAAAGATCAGGATAATGATTTTAGGGTTATGATGAGATCATACCTATGAGACCTAAAATTCTAAAACCCTGATCTAGAACATTTCTAGTTAGAGGGATATTGAGTCGAGGATCGATGTTCCAGAAGAACTAGCACATCCTATGTATGCTCGATAGAGAGGGTAGCTGATCTCATAAGCTACTTATGTGAGACATTAATACAAGGGTGTAGGTGCTCATTAGATAATAATTTCACTGAATTGATCCGATATAAGAAACATCTTATGAAATTCTAATGTTAAGAGATGCTTCTCTAGTGGGGGTTGTGCATGTGGTCCTTAGATCTGAGACCACCATGGTACCTTATGCATATGGAATCATAGTTTTGGTTCATACTCATTCATAACTTAGTCATGTATGAGGTATTTTGGATATGGTGGATTATGTATGGAGGTTATGAGTAGGTCAACATGGAATCGATCACTCCAATTAAAAAGGAGATCGCATCCTACTTGTTCCGATCGAGAGATGATTCAAGAAGACTTTGATCAAAATAAAATAAAAATTAAAAATAGTTTTTAATATTTTATTAATCAAATCATCATCTTATGATCAAGAAAAATATGAATATAAAATTAGAATTGACTTGGTTCCATATCTATAATCATATTCGGGATGCTGGATGATCGAAGGATTGAATTGCACGGTAACTTGCCACTGAAGGATATTTTTAATATTTTTACTAAAAAATTTTATATTTTTTGAGTAGGCATGACACGTTGCTAGAAGTCAATCATGTCTTGTAGGTTTTCATGAATTAAAGAGTTTAATTCATGGGTCAATCAGAAAGGGTTCTAATTTGACAACTTGGATATGCATTGGTTTGACGTAATTCGGTTAGATGGACTCTAATCAATTCAGGTCAACATAAATCTAGACCTACTACTAGCTAGATGTGGAACCCAAAGGGTCACACACATCAAGAAATCAGTCAAGGATTTTATTTGATTTAATCATGGGATATTGGATTCGGATTGGGTGCCTAATTGACAAGCTAGCACTTGTTGGCTAACCCAAGCTCCTAACCTAATCTATTTAGGCTTGAAACCTTTTCAATAAGTTAACCAAAATTAAGTGAAACTTAATTTGGTTAGTGCCTATTTTAATCAGCCTTAATTGAGAATTTTTTCATGATTTTAATGTCATTTATCAAGAGTCCCAAGTTGGTAGGACTCTTGGTGTAAGGCACCACATTATTTGACGCAAGAAATGTGCACGTACAAGAAGTCCTCCTCCAAAGAGATTTTACTCTAAATTTCTATGCCATTTTAATCCTTATTTGATGAGGTTTAATGCCTAATTTTATGAGATTTTAATGATATTAAAATCTATGGCTTATTGGGCATGAAAATCAGATCATGCATTTTGGTTTTAGCGCATGAGGACTTGTTACGTGTGAGAGGATTAGAGTCCTTCTCATGGAAGGATCTAATCCTAATTTTTGATACCAACTAACCTCTTTCCTTTATCTTGTTGCATGTCATTTTTAAAAAATTTTAATGGGATTTGTTGGGTATAAAATACTCACGGTCGAAGTTCTCAGCGGGATTGACCCTTGCGTGCTCAGGAGGACTCCGCCCGGACTCCTACGGGAGCCAGGCTCCGCCCACGACTTTGACTCCAAGGAGGACCCCGCCCGGACTCCTATGGGAGCCGGGCTCCGTCACTAACTTCAACTGTCGGTAAGCCCCGTCTGGACTCCTACGGGAGCCGGACTTCGCACCTGACTTTAATTGCAGGAGGACTCCGCCCAGACTCCTACAGGAGCCGGGCTCCGCCCACGACTTTGACTCCAAGGAGGACTCCGCCCGGACTCCTACGGGAGCCGGGCTCCGTCACCAACTTCAACTACCGGTAAGCCCTGTCCGGACTCCTATGGGAGCCGGACTTCGCACCTGACTTTAATTGCAGGAGGACTCCGCCCGGACTCCTACAGGAGCCGGGCTCCACCCACGACTTCGACTCCAAGGAGGACTCCGCCCGGACTCCTACGGGAGCCGGGCTCCGTCACCAACTTCAACTGCCGGTAAGCCCTGTCCGGACTCCTACGGGAGCCAGACTTCGCACCTGACTTTAATTGCAGGAGGACTCCGCCCGGACTCCTACGGGAGTCGGGCTCCGCCCACGACTTCGACTCCAAGGAGGACTCCGTCTGGACTCCTACGGGAGCCGGGCTCCGTCACCAACTTCAACTGTCAGTAAGCCCCGTCCGGACTCCTACGGGAGCCAGACTTCGCACCTGACTTTAATTGCAGGAGGACTCCGCCCGGACTCCTACGGGAGCCGGGCTCCGCCCATGACTTCGACTCCAAGGAGGACTCCGTCCGGACTCCTACGGGAGCTGGGCTCCGTCACCAACTTCAACTGCCGGTAAGCCCCATCCGGACTCCTACGGGAGCCGGACTTCGCACCTAACTTTAATTACAGGAGGACTCCGCCGGACTCCTACGGGAGCCAGGCTCCGCCCACGACTTCAATCGCAAGGAGGACTCCACTCGGACTCCTACGGGAGCCAGGCTCCGTCACCAACTCCGACCGCTGCCGAATCTCAGTCGACGGATCTGCACTCCCTGGTACGACACAGCAACCACCACGATCCTGCTCCACTCCCTGCGACGGATCCCACGCAGCTCCATCATTCCCTGGCACGACACAGCAACCACCATGATCCTGCTCCACTCCCTGCGACGGATCCCGTGCAGCTCCATCATTCCCTAGCACGACACAGCAACCACCACGACCCTGCTCCACCTCCTGCGATGGATCCCGCGTGGCTCCACTATTCCCTGGCAGACCGCTATGATGCCCACGACCCTGCTCCATCTTCTGTAACGGATACTACGCGATTCTTTCATCCTCTGGCAAGTCGCGACAACGGACGTCGCTCCACTCCCTGCGGCAGACTCCACGGGCACGCTACAGTGAGGGCCACGGGTCCACTCCACTACTCCTCGCAACAAATTCTTCCTGAGTCTGGGCAGCCCACTACCAGACGGTTACAGGCATCGCTATCAATTTGTTGCCTCCTCCGTCTATAAAAGGAGAACCCCAGATACGTTATTCTATAAGCTCTCATTTCTACCTAAAAACTCTGCTAAAATTTTCATTCGAGCACTCCATTCTTGTTGAGGCAGAGAACTGACTTGAGCGTCGGAGGATCTTGCCGGAGCAACCCCACCTCTGGTTTAGACTTCTTTTGCAGGTCCCGGCGGCGACCGCGACTCCCTCGACTCCAGCTTCTCCGACGCAAGCGAATTTTTGCACCAACAGGATTGGCGCTAGAGGAAGGGGGGCCTGTGTCTTCGCAGTATCCTTGTTCTTAAAGGAGTGCTCAATGGGACCGCCCTCGGGCATCTCTTCCGCGTCCCCTCCCCCCTCCTTTCTCCACTTGGTCCTTGCTCGATGCCTCCCCGCAAGGCGTCCATGCGACGATCCATGACCTCCGCGGCCAGATCTCAGGCTCCGACCTCCCCTCCTGTTTCTTAACCTCCTCCTCCTCCTCCGACGGCGGCGGTCGGCGCAGAGCAGTTTGATCTGCTAGCGCAGTAGGTCAGAGGCCTCACAGAAGCTGTGCAGGCTATGCAGCAGCAGCAGCCGCAGGCATCAGTGCGCCTGGAAAGGATATCCCCGGAACACCAGAATTCGCGGTGGGGCGGGCCACTTGGGCCAGCCGCCCCATCCTTCCTGGGAAAATGAACCCGAGGGTGGAGAGCCCTCAATCGAACCACGACTCTACCCCTGGAAGATCCCTGCCCCCGTTCTGCCAGAGGACCCTCGAGACTCGAAGTCGGGAGGATTTTCTAGACCGGAGGCTCCAAGAGATGAACCGGTGGATCGAAGAACTCCGCCATGCTCCCCCCACTTATGGTGAGGATATTTGCACTGACCCTCCCTTCTCTCAAATGATCATGCAGGAATCGATCCCGCCAAACTTCAAGCTCCCCCAGTTCGAAAGCTACGACGGGACTTCGGATCCGGTTGATCATCTGGAAGCCTTCCGGATGATGATGCTGCTTCACGGTGCTCCCGATGCCATTCTATGCCGGGCCTTCCCATCCACCTTGAAGGGAACGGCAAGAAACTGGTACTCGGCTCTGAAATGGGTACCATCTTTTCCTTTGATCAAATGAGCCACCAATTTGTGGCCCATTTTGTCAGCAGCCGGCGCCCCCGGAAGGGTTCAGAGTCCCTCATCAATATCAAGCAGAGGAAGGAGAGTCTATTCGGGCCTACATCAACCATTTCAACGTCGCGGTGCTGGAGGTCCGGAACTTGGACCAATCAGTCGCAATGGCTGCTCTGAAGGGCGGCCTTCAGAAGAATGACCTTTTGTTCTCTCTGGAGAAGAAGTACCCCAGAGATTTTGCTGATTTGTTGGCTCGGGCTGAAGGATACGCCTGAGCGGAAGAAGCCTTCAAAATGAAGGATGAAGAGACAGCGAGAGAGCGGCAGGCGGGAGACTCGAGTAAGCCCGCAGTCGAAAAAAGGCCGAGAGAAGCCCGGCCGCATTCTCGATCCCCTCCTGGGCACAAGCGTGCCCATACTCCACCCCGGGTGCGCAGGCAGAGGAGTCCGGATCGTGGGGTTCGGCGGGGTTCTCCATCGGGAAGGTTCCGCAACTACGCCCCCTCAATGCCTCGAAGACCTAGGTACTGATGGAGGTCAGGGAGCAGCTCCCTAGGTCGGAGAGGATGCGCACACACCTCAGAAAGCGCAACCCCAACAAGTTCTGTCTCTACCACCGCGATCACGGCCACGACACGGAGGAATGCATCCAGCTCCGAGATGAGATCGAGGAGCTCATCCGGCGAGGTCGACTCGATAGGTTCATCCGACGTCGGCCTGAGGGTAGAGGAGATCGGCCAAGGGCCCTTCCGCAACCTGAACCGCCAAGAAGGGAGGAGCAGCTCGGAGATCGACCTCCCATCGGGACCATCGACTCCATCGTCGGAGGGCCTCAAGGAGGAGCAGACCTCCTGCGACCATGGAGCTCGAAAAACTTACGGATGTACTACCAATAACTTCATTTTAATCGAAAGTTGCATACCTGTATATCTTTGGACAATTCAAACAAACTGTATCAGAAACTAAAGGGAAACCTCGTCCCGACAAAGTCGAAGGCCCGGTTCCATTTAGACCGGATGGGGGGAGAGGCCCTGCAACGCCCATATGCGCCCCCACAGCCTTGTTAGGGACAGGAGAAAAATCTCGTCCTAACTTGAGCAAAGTCGAAGGTCTGGTTTCATTTAGACCGGATGGGGGGAGAGGCCCTGCAACGCCCATATGCGCCCCCACAGCCCTGTTAGGGACAGGAGGAAAACCTTGCCCTAACTTGAGCAAAGTCGAAGGCCCGGTTCCATTTAGATCGGATGGAGGGAGAGGCCCTGCAACGCCCATATGCACCCCCACAGCCCTATTAGGGACAAGAGGAAAACCTCATCCTAACTTGAGCAAAGTCGAAGGCCCGATTTCATTTAGACCGGATGGGGGGAGAGGCCCTGCAACGTCCATATGCGCCCCCACAGCCCTGTTAGGGACAGAAGAAAAACCTCGCCCTAACTGGAGCAAAGTCGAAGGCCCGGTTCCATTTAGACCGGATGGGGGGGAGGCCCTGCAACGCCCACATGCACCCCCACAGCCCTATTAGGGACAGGAGGAAAATCTCGCCCTAACTTGAGCAAAGTCGAAGGCCCGGACTCCTACGGGAGCTGGGCTCCGTCTGCGACTTCTGCCGCAAGGAGGACTCCGCCCGGACTCCCACGGGAGCCGGACTTCATCACCAACTTCAACCGATGGTAAGTTTCGCCCGGACTCCTACGAGAGCCAGGCTCCATCACCAACTTCGACTAATGATAAACCCCGTCCGAACTCCTACGGGAGCCGGACTTGGTGCCTTACTTTAATTGCAGGAAGACATCGTCTAGACTCCTACGGGAGCTGGGCTCCATCCGCAACTCCAATCACAGGGAGGACTCCACTCCGCCCAGACCCCTACGGTAGCCGGGCTCCGTCACCAACTTCAATGGCTGGTAATCTTCGTCCGGACTCCCACGGGAGCCGAACTTCGCCCCGACTTCACCTACCGGAATCGAACTCCCGTAGCCTCGCTGAGAGCGGAGGAAAAATTCTAGGCAAAAAAGAAAAAAAAGGAAGGCGATGGGCCACATCAGCGACGATTGGAAAACAAACAGCATCCAAGGTGCGGAGAACCCCGTCGCGGCAAGGATTGGGACCCTCATCAGGAATCCCAGCTTTCAAGAAAGCTTTCTATGCAAATCCAAGGTAGGACAACTTCCTTGGGGTGATGGAAGCTCAGACCTCCGAGCTCAAGCCCTGAGGGGGAACACCAAGCCCGAATAGCCCCCAGGCGAGTCTGCGGCCACTAGCGGAAAGGATGGGTCGATATGATGGCAACCGAGTATCTTAGAGCGATGCAAAAACCTAAAAGGAGCTCGACAAATGATAATTCAACACAAATAAAAGAGCCACCGACGACCTAAGGACGATGTCGAAAAAAAAAAAGAAAGAAAAGAGAAGAAAAGGGGAGAAGAAAGAGGAAGAAAAGATGAGAAAGGGAAGGAAGTTCGGCAGACGACAATTCACGAGGTAACAAAATCTCCTTCTCATTTTTCAACTAACAAGATGTACGTTACAAGACCTGGAGGGCCAGAAAAGAATACATTATTACAAGGCTCGAAACACAGCTTGGAAAAAATACACCGGAGGCCGCTTCAAGCTGCAAACTTCTCTTCCCGTTCCTGTCCTTTCCAGCTGCATTTTCCAGTGCGTGTGGCAGACCTATCAGCTCTCGCCCCGCCTTATTTCGCTCCACCTCCGAAATCCCAACCCCAGGGGGAAAAGGATGGGATAGATTCCAGGGGGCAGTCAGGGCAACGGCAGCGGCGACGAAGACCTGTTTCAAGAAGAACCGGAGTCATCCCGGAGGCAGCGGCGGTGCCAGAGATATGCGCTATCACCAAACGCTCCGCGACAACCACCATCCAAAGTGTTCCGACAAGGTCGGCATGCGCTACTTCCACCGTCCCCGCAACAAGTTTTACTGCCCCATCATCGACGCCGACCGCTTCTGATCCCTCGGCCCCGACGACATCAAGGATCCCGCCACAGCTTGCGACGACGGCTCTGCCCTCCTGATCGGTGTCACCCCATCTTGCTACTCCAAAATTCTCAGGCAGAATGCCTTTACCAGCGGTCTCCATCATTAAACCCCTATTGTTGAAGGAATTCTTCCTCAAACCTCCTTTGAAGCGACGGGGACCTTCAGCGGTCGCTCGATGATCGGAGAACTCGCAGACCGCTGTTCTCCTCCTTGCCTTCCTCCAAGCCCTTGGCATCCTCTTGAGGATGGCCTTTGGGGTGGAGGACCTGGCGGGGAAGCCCCTTAAAGAGGAATCGGGGGGCTGAGGATGGTAGAGAGGCGGCAAAGACCGGCGCGGAGGATGCTCGGAGTTGGCAGGGGCACCAAGGGAGTGGCTGAGTAGCTAGGCTCTCAGACGAAAGAAAAGTGCCATCTTTTAGGCGAAGTAAAGCCCTGAAGGAAGGGTAGGGGGTTTAAATAGGCAGCAGATCTTAGCGCAATTATGGTGGCGGGTATCCCTAGACCAACTGGTGCTTCCCACGTGTCCCGCGTGTCCCACTCGCCGCTATCGAGGATTGACTGTTCGCAAGTTTCCACGGTGCGACGCTTGGGATCGCATCTCGGTGGGAGTTCTGAAAAGACTCTTCGGATCACCCTAATCAGAAAAAGGGCTCTGGCATGCGCGCATTAAATACCGACATATCCGAGGGTGGTTGCGCCGAGACATCAGGGAGGGAACTTCGGCTATGCCAATCTCTCTGTACTTCCTTCATTCGAAATTCAAACTCAGAAGTAGGGAGACTGGTGTTGGGTATAAAATACCCACGGCCGAAGTTCTCAGCGGGATTGACCCTTGCGGGCTCAGGAGGACTCCGCCCGAACTCCTACGGGAGCCGGGCTCCGCCCACGACTTCGACTCCAAGGAGGACCTCGCCTGGACTCCTATGGGAGTCGGGCTCCGTCACCAACTTCAACTACCGGTAAGCCCCGTTCGGACTCCTACGGGAGCCAGACTTCGCACCTGACTTTAATTGCAGGAGGACTCCGCCCGGACTCCTACGGGAGCCGGGCTCCGCCCACGACTTCGACTCCAAGGAGGACTCCGCCCGAACTCCTACGGGAGCCGGGCTCCGTCACCAACTTCAACTGCCGGTAAGCCCCGTCCGGACTCCTACGGGAGCTGGACTTCGCACCTGACTTTAATTGCAGGAGGACTCCGCCCGGACTCCTACGGGAGCCGGGCTCCATCCACGACTTTGACTCCAAGGAGGACTCCGCCCGGACTCCTACGGGAGCCGGGCTCCGTCACCAACTTCAACTACCGGTAAGCCCCGTCCGGACTCCTACGGGAGTCGGACTTCGCACCTGACTTTAATTGCAAAAGGACTCCACCCGGACTCCTACGGGAGCCGGGCTCCGCCCACGACTTCGACTCCAAGGAGGACTCTGCCCGGACTCCTACGGGAGCCGGGCTCCGGCACCAACTTCAACTGTCGGTAAGCCCCGTCCGGACTCCTACGGGAGTCGGACTTCGCACCTGACTTTAATTGCAGGAGGACTCCACCCGGGCTCCTACCGGAGCCGGGCTCCGCCCACGACTTCGACTCCAAGGAGGACTCCACCCGGACTCCTACGGGAGCCGGGCTTCGTCACCAACTTCAACTGTCGGTAAGCCCCGTCCGGACTCCTACGGGAGCCGGACTTCGCACCTGACTTTAATTACAGGAGGACTCCACCCGGACTCCTACGGGAGCCGGGCTCCGCCCACGACTTCAATCGCAAGGAGGACTCCACTCGGACTCCTACGGGAGTCAGGCTCCGTCACCAACTTCGACCGCTGCCGAACCTCAGCCGACGGATCTGCACTCCCTGGCACGACACAGCAACCACCACGATCCTGCTCCACTCCCTGCGACGGATCCCGTGCAGCTCCATCATTCCCTGGCGCGACACAGCAACCACCACGATCCTGCTCCACTCCCTACGATGGATCCCGCGCAGCTCCATCATTCCCTGGCGCGACACAGCAACCACTACGACCCTGCTCCACCTCCTGCGATGGATCCTGCGCGGCTCCACTATTCCTTGGCAGACCGCTATGATGCCCACGACCCTGCTCCATCTTCTATAACGGATACTGCACGATTCTTTCATCCTCTGACAAGTCACGACAACGGACACCGCTCCACTCCCTGCGGTAGACTCCACGTGGCACGCTACAGTGAGGGCCACGGGTCCACTCCACTACTCCTCGCAACAAATTCTTCCTGACTCTAGGTGGCCCACTACCAGACGGTTACAGGCGTCACTATCAATTTGTTGCCCCCTCCGTCTATAAAAGGAGAACCCCAGATACGTTATTCTATAAGCTCTCGTTTCTACCTAAAAACTCTGCTAAAATTTTCGTTCGAGCACTCCATTCTTGTTGAGGTAGAGAACTGACTTGAGCGTCGGAGGGTCTTGCCGGAGCAACCCCACCTCCAGTTTAGACTTCTTTTGCAGGTCCCGATGGCGACCGCGACTCCCTCGACTCCAGCTTCTCCGACGCAAGCGGATTTTTGCACCAACAGGATTAAAATACCTAAATGGCATGGAGATAAAGTGGATAATGTTTGGTGCATGGTTTTGGCGCATGGCAATTATTCTTGGTGTGCAGATGGGCTAAGAGTCCTTCTGCATGTTAATCACCTTTTTGAGATAAGGATTAGAGGGTCAAAATTTAATCTCCACCTTTGGTTGAGTGATTTGACCTAGTCAAAACACATTTGGAGGGCCAAGATGGGGTCTTGATGGCGCCAATTCTAGAAGGCTGAAATTCTTCATAACTTTTCACGTATCAATTCTCTCCCAGGATTTTAAATTAAATCCAAGGCCTTAATCAGATTATGGCATGGGATTTGGATGGCTAGGATTAGGTTTGACCTGATCAAACAATCATAAGGAAGTCCGATTATTGAAAAGAAGTCATACGATGCTTAAACGTCGTATGAATTTATAACGCATAACAACGGTCCTTTGGATTAAAGGATGTATTTGATATGTTAATAACCAAATTCAAGGCTTTTATGAATAGATATATTAGCATCTATTTGTATGTTATAAATACCCCCCCTTGGTTTGGATAAAAATCAATCAGAAGTCCGATAAAGTTTTTTCCTTCCTTTGTTAAGATAAGGTCTTATAGTTTTAAGACAAAGAGTCTTCTTTAAGACAAAGTCTTAGACTTCAAGACAAAGAGTCTTCTATTAGGACAAGGGTTTAGGAAGATCCTTTTGAAAGGCTAAGAGAGGGGTTTAGGCCATTTGAGAGAGAATTGGTGGAGTGCTGCGAATTGGTCCTAGCAAGGCAAGATAGTTCTTCAGAGGAGAATTTGATAAGGCAAGGTTCTATCAGAGCATTTTCTTGATCCTGATTTCGTGTGGATCACTTGTTGGAGGGCGAACGTTTGGGCACCTCATGGAAAAGAAAGGATACCGGCTTCTTCCATTCTTCACCGACCTAAGGTTTCATTTCTAAACCTCACTTATAGGTATATATGTTTGATTGAATACACCATGGGAGATCCTAGGATTTTGAATTTCAGATTTATCGAATTTCATAAAAATTTTGAAATCTAATCTTTCGTTGCATGATCCAAAACCTAACAGTGATATCAGAGCCTTCTTTGATTGATTCAATCAATATGATATTTATTGATGATCAAATTTTGTTATTCATCATTCTGTAAGGTTGCCCTGGCATAGTGGTGGATGTCCGCTATGTGGTAGATGGTTGTCCTAAAATGATGAAATAATAAATATTATGTTTTATACATAATGTTTTATGATTCATTGATCATACGCTATATTTATGAGATGGTTATATAGAACATATATGATATATTAAAATTGAACTCTTAGTAGCCTAATACTCAAATAGTTATAATCTGATTGTTTGAAGCATGTAGTTTATTATCTTTGTTAGAATGTGCATGAGACCAGTCCAAGCCCTCGTAAAAATTATATTAAGTCAGTAGTAATAACAACAATTAAGCTTGCCAATTCTTGAAATGATTAATCCTTTGGTGTCTAGGAGTATTTCAAGTATGGTGGTTATTTAATTGATTCTGTTTGCTGGTCTGGCCAACTTTATTGGTGTCTAGAAAAGCAATGGGGGGACTCCCACCAAACTTATTTTTATACTTTTCTGACCAATTATATTAATTCGAATCTTGAATTTAGTTTGCTTAATGTTAAAAAAATACTACTAAGGGATCTTCCTTCATGCTAGGTCAATATTATATCAAGAAGCATAGCAGGTTTGTTGTGTAACCACAAGGCTTGCTGTAGGGACTGATATAATGTAGCCCTGATGCATACAAGATGCTTACGATAATTTTGGATATACTACTTTATTGTGTTACCACAAGAGCAGTTATATTCAATTTTGACTGTATAGAAATGAAAGGTCATACTTAACTAGAACATTATAGTTTATTGTGTAACCATAAGACTATTAATATTTTAGAGACCAGGATAGAGTTGAGAATTGTATGAGTTACAATTGAAAATAATTTTCTACCTATGAACTCGTTTGGATTTGTTGTGTAACCACAAGGCTCTTACGAGGAATTAGGATCTCAACCCCACTTGGATAACTCTACAGTATCCCGTTCATCATAGTGAGGGCTATGGTGTCTGATAAAGTAGTGGGAGACACAATTAGATACAAGACCTTATTTAATTATGCATGTCATCGTAAGTCGGTCTCTTATGTTATGTTCTTTATTTATTGTAGATTAAAAGTGGCATCTTCATTATCACTGAGAGGCATCTTGGATGCCAATAAGTTAATCAGTCCAAATTATGTTGACTGATTGAGAAATTTAAAAATTATACTCACACAAGAGAAGATCTCCTACATCCTTGACACCCCAGACCCGAGGCCGTTAGGAGATGATGCTACTGAGGATGAAGTAGCCACATACAAGATGTGGCAAAATAATTTTCTTACTGTTAAATGCATCATACTTGCTCTATGAGTAATGATCTACAAAAGCAGCATGAGAGTATGGATACTCACTCCATACTCAATCTAAAGGAGTTGAATGGAGAGCAGAGTAGAACTGCAAGGTATGAGATATCCAAGCAATTATTCCATGCTCGAATGACAAAAGGATCATCTATGCAAGACCATTCCTTAAGGTCATAAACTTGATCACCAGATTGAGTCAATTAGGTTTTGTGATGGATGGAGAATTGAGTCAGGATTTGATCCTGTAATTACTCCCAAAATTATTTTCTCAGTTTGTGGTTAATTTCCATATGAAAAAATTGATGCTTCATTGCCTGAGCTATTGAATATGCTCAAAATAGCAGAGAGCCATATTAAAAAGGATAAGGCTCCAGTTCTTCTTATGGGTAAGACCTCTAAGAAGAAATCAGGCATGAAGGGTTCAAAAAGAAAGTTGAACCCTAAAGGTGGTGTCATAAAAAAGAAGAAGGAAAAGAAAGCTTCTGAGAAGGGTACCTGCTTTCACTATGGCAAGGTAGGACACTGGAAAAGTAATTGCAAGGTTTACCTTGCATCTGTAAAGACTGGTGCAAGCAATGCACCAAAAAGTATGTATGAGATACATACAGTTTTGTCATTAAGTTTTTCTAATTTAGACTCTTGGGTATTGGATACCGTCTGTAGTTCTCATATATGCAAGTCATTACAGGGCTGTAGAATCTTAGAGTTTTGAAAGAGGGTGACTTCGAACTCTACGATGCTAGAGGAGAGTCCATTCAAGCAGAAGCCATGGAGACTTATATGTTGAAGTTACCTTCTGGAAAGATCTTAAAGTTGGAGAATTGCTATTATATGCCTAAGATCATTAGAAATATTATTTCTGTATCATTGTTATTACAACGAGATTTTGAAATAAATAGAAAGGGCACTAGATGCTCTATTTCTTTTTCTAATGAGCATATCTGTGATGGCATTGTTAATAATGGTCTTCTGATTCTTTTTCTTAATGACAATATTTTTTATGTTGATAAAAAAAAAATGTAAGAGAGAATACATAAATAATACTTTACTTTGGCATTGCCGACTTGATGACATTAGTGAGATAAGAATTAATAAGTTATACAAAGAAGAATTCTTTGAACCTTATGATTATGAATCATTAGAGACTTGTGAATCTAGTCTTATGAAAAAATGACTAAAACTTCATTTAGTGGACATGGAGAAAGCGCAAATGAGTTATTAGGACTTGTATATACAGATGTATGTGGTCCCATGACAATTGAAGTCAAAGAAAAATACTCTTATTTTATAATGTTCACTGATGATTTATCTAGATTCAGATATGTGTATCTTATGAAACACAAATTCGAAGCTTTTGATAAATTTAAAGAGTATCAAAGTATATTTGAGAAACAAACTGAAAAGTATATTAAAATCTTTCAATCAGATCGAGGAGGAGAATATCTTTCTGATGAATTCTTGAATCATCTTAAGAAAAAAAAAATTCTCTCTGAATGGACCCCTCCTTATACACCACAGTTGAATGGTGTAGCTGAAAGGAGGAATCATACTTTATTAGATATGGTGCGGTCCATGATGTGTCTTACAGATTTACCTATTTTCTTCTGGGGGTATGTCCTAGAAACTATCATATATATTTTAAATAGGGTACCTTCAAAATCTATGCCTAGCACTCCATATGCGTTATGGAGAGGTAAGAAGCCCAATCTTAAGTATCTTAAGATATGGGGCTATCCAGCACATGTCAAAAGAAATTTTGAACATAAGCTAAGTGCTAGGATAGATAAATATCTATTTGTAGGATATCCTACAAAAATATGGGATATCTCTTTTACCACCCTACTGAACAAAAGATATTTATTAGTAGATATGCTACTTTCATGGAAAAGAAGTTTATCCTAGAAAGAAGCGATGGGAGAAATATTGAACTTAAAGAAGTTCAAAGTGAAGTATAAAATATTTCTCAACCAAAAGTACCTAGTGACAACTATAAGTTACACCTCCTCTCTGTAGGTTAGATAGAGTGCAAAATACACCTTTAAGGTATGGGTTTATTATTAAGAATAATGAAGCCCACATCATGGGAAATGATAAACCTTTGACCTATATGGAAGCTGTTATGAGTAGGGACTCAGACAAATGGCAAGAGGCTATGAAATTTGAAATAAATTTCATGTACACCAATCAAGTATGGACTTTGGTTAATCCACCAGAGAGTGTTACCCCTATCGGGTGTAAATGGGTCTATAAGAAAAAGATTGGAGCAGATGGCCAAGTAGAAACCTACAAAGCCAGATTAGTGGCTAAGAGTTTTAGGCAAAAATAGGACATCGATTATGATGAAATATTTTCACCTGTTGCCATGCTCAAATCAATTCGGATTATGCTTGCTATAGCTGCATACCATGATTATAAAATCTGACAAATAGATGTAAAGATCATTTTTCTTAATGGTTATCTTGAGGAAGAGGTCTATATGTCCTAACCAGAAGGATTTATCTCAAGTGGAAGACCAAATCAAGTATGTAAGCTTAAAAAATCTATTTATAGATTAAAGCAGGCCTCGAGGAGCTGGAATATCCATTTTGATGTAACAGTCAGAGTATAGCTTCATTAAAAATATGGATGAATCTTGTGTATATAAGAACACTAGTGGGAGTGTCATTGTCTTCTTAGTTTTGTATGTAGATGACATACTTCTCATTAGGAATGATATCTCAATGTTACAATTGGTCAAGTTATGGCTATCATCTAAGTTTTTCATGAAAGACTTGGGTGAAGCATCCTTTATACTTGGTATAAAGATCTATATGGATAGATCTAAAAGGATGCTAGGCTTATCCCAGTCAAGGTACATAGACTTTGTGCTAAAAAGGTTCAGCATGGATGGGAGTAAGAGAGGTTATTTATCCATAAGTCAAGGCATACATCTCTCTAAGAAAATATCTCCTAAGACACCTGAAGAGAAGAAAAGAATGAGTTCTGTTGCCTATGCTTCGGTAGTAGGATCAATCATGTATACAATGCTATGTATCGGGTCTGATGTTGCATGTGCCTTAGGCATTGCTAGTCATTTTCAAGCTGATCCAAGAGAGGATCATTGAAAAATAGTGAAGAATATTCTTAAGTATTTGAGAAGAACTAAGGTTATTTTTTTAGTTTATGGAGGATCTGATCTAAAACTAGAAGGATATTCTGATTCTAATTTTCAATCAGACCCTGATGATAGTAAATCCACTTCAGGATATATTTTTACTCTGAATGGTGGAACAGTGAGCTGAAAGAGTTTCAAGCAGCAGACTGTAGCTGACTCAACCACTGAGGCAGAATACATTGCTGTAAGTGAAGCCGCCAAAGAAGCTGTCTGGATGAAGAAGTTTATCACCGAATTGGATGTTGTTCCTGAGATTGAGAATCTAGTACCACTTTATTGTGACAATACTGGAGTTGTTGCTCAAGCAAAGGAACTAAGATCTCATCATAAATCCAAGCACATTCTAAGGTGCTTCCACTTGTTTGTGAGAATGTCGAAAGACAAGATGTAGTCACTGAATGAGTAGATGCAAAGAACAACATAATAGACCCGTTCACTAAGGCTCTACCACAGCAGTAGTTCGATCGCCACCTCGATTGTATGGGGTTAAAATATAAGAGCGATTGACTTTAGTGCAAGTGAAAGATTAAAAGAAATATACCCTACAAGCCAATCGACTTATGTATATAAGGGATTTTTCTTGTAATCTTTCAGACTTATGTAAATGATATTTTATATTAATAAAAGATATTTTTTTCATCATGTGCTACATCTTATATTTTTTAATTGAGATTATATTGAATCTCATAGATCATGGCAATGGTTTTAGGGTTATGATGAGATCATACCTTGAGACCTAAAATCCTAAAATCCTGATCTAGAATATTCTTAGTTAGAGAGATATTGAGTCGGGGATCGATGTTTCAAAGAACTAGCACATCCTATGTATGCTCGGTAGAGAGGGTAGCTGATCTCATAAGCTACTTGTGTGAGATACTATTACAAGAGTGTGGATGCTCATTAGAGAATAAGTTCACTGAATTTATCCAACATGAGAAACATCTTATGGAATTCTAATGTCAAGAGATGCTTCTCTAGTGGGGGTTGTGCATGTGGTCCTTAGACCTGAGACCACCATGATACCTTGTGCATATGAAACCATAATTTTGGTTCATACTCATTTATGACTTAGTTATGTATAGGATATTCTGGATATGGTGGATTATGTATGGAGGTTATGAGTAGGTCAACATGGAATCGATCACTCCAATTAAAAAAGAGATCGCATCCTACTTGTTCCGATCGAGAGATGATACAAAAAGACTTTGATCAAAGCAGAATGAAAATTAATTTTTTTTTTAATATTTCATTAATTGAATCATCATCTTATGATCGAGAAAAATATGAATATGAAATTGGATTTGACTTGGTTCCATATCCATAATCATATTCGAGATGCTGGATGATCGAAGGATTGAATTACATGATAACTTGCCACTGAAAGATATTTTTGATATTTTCATCAAAAAATTTTATATCTTTCAGGTAGGCATAATGCGGTGCTAGATGTCAATCATATCTTATAGATTTTCATGAATTAAAGAGTTTAATTCATGGATCAATTAGAAAGGGTTCTAATTTGACAACTTAGATATGCATTGGTTTGACCTAATTCGGTTAGATGGACTCTAATCAATTTGGGTCAACATAAATTCAGACCTACTGCTGACTAGATGTGGAATCCAAAGGGTCACACATATCAAAAAATCAGTCAAAGATTTTATTTGATTTAATCATGGGATATTGGATCCGGATTGTGTGCCTAATTGACAAACTAGCACTTATTGGCTAACCCAAGCTCCTAACCTAATCTATTTGGGTTTGAAACCTTGCCAATAAGTCAACCAAAATTAAGTGGACCTTAATTTGGTTAGTTTCTATTTTAATCAGCCTTAATTGAATTTTTTTTATGATTTTAACATCATTTATCAAGAGTCCCAAGTTGGTAGGACTCTTGGTGTAAGGTGCCACATTGTTTGGTGCAAGAAATGTGCACATACAAGAAGTCCTTCTTCAAAAAGATTTTACTCTAAATTTCTATGTTATTTTAATCCTTATTTGATGAGGTTTAATGCTTAATTTTATAATATTTTAATGAGATTAAAATCTATGGTTTATGGGGTGTAAAATCAGATCATGCATTTTGGTTTTAGCGCATGAGGACTTGTTACGTGTGAGAGGATTAGAGTCCTTCTCATGGAAGGATCTAATCCTAATTTTTGATACATATCTTGTTGCATGTCATTTTTGAAGAATTTTAATGGGATTAAAATACCTAAATGGCATGGAGATAAAGTGGATAATGTTTGGTGCATGGTTTTGGCGCATGGCAATTGTTCTTGGTGTGCAGATGGGCTAAGAGTCCTTCTGCATGTTAATCACCTTTTTGAGATAAGGATTAGAGGGTCAAAATTTAATCTCCACCTTTGGTTGAGTGATTTGACCAAGTCAAAACACATTTGGAGGGCCAAGATGGGGTCTTGATGGCGCCAATTCTAGAAGGCTAAAATTCTTCGTAACTTTTCACGTATCAATTCTCTCCCAGGATTTTAAATTAAATCCAAGGCCTTAATCAGATTATGGCATGGGATTTGGATGGCTAGGATTAGGTTTGACCTGATCAAATAATCATAAGGAAGTCTGGTTATTGAAAAGAAGTCATACGATGCTTAAACATCGTATGAATTTATAACGCGTAACAACGGTCCTTTGGATTAAAGGACGTATTTGATACATTAATAACCAAATTCAAGGCTTTTATGAATAGATATATTAGCATCTATTTGTATGTTATAAATACCCCCTCCTTGGTTTGGATAAAAATCAATCAGAAGTCCGATAAAGTTTCTTCTTTCCCTTGTTAAGATAAGGTCTTGTAGTTTTAAGACAAAGAGTCTTCTTTAAGACAAGGTCTTAGACTTCAAGGCAAAGAGTCTTCCATTAGGACAAGGGTTTAGGAAGATCCTTTTGAAAGGCTAAGAGAGGGGTTTAGGCCATTTGAGAGAGAATTGGTGAAGGAGTGCTGGAAATTGGTCCTAGCAAGGCAAGATAGTTCTCGAGAGGAGAATTTGATAAGGCAAGGTTCTGCTGGAGTATTTTCTTGATGATGATTTCATGTGGATCACTTATTGGAGGGTGAACATTTGGGCATCTCATAGAAAAGAAAGGATACCGGCTTCTTCCATTCTTCACCAATCTAAGGTTTCATTTCTAAACCTCACTTATAGGCATATATGTTTGATTGAATATACCAAGAAAGATATTAGGATTTTGGATTTCAGATTTATCGAATTTTATAAAAATTTTAAAATTCAGTCTTCCATTGCATGACCTGAAACCCAACAAAGTTGACTCAAGGCTCAATCTGAGTCGACTCAAGCTTAATCTGAGTTGACTCAAATTCCAATGACTAGTTTTATAAAAAATTTAAAATAGTCCAGAAATACTTCAAACGGCTATTTTTCAAATTCCAACAGCTAAAAATGACTTTTTGAGGTTCCAAATAGTGGTTTAAAACCTCCAACAACTTTGTAAAGTGACAAGACAAAAGAGTCAAAGAAAAGAAGCAAAAATCAAGAGCAAAAGTCTAAAATGCATTGAAAAGAGAGCATTCACTTTCCAACCACTTGAAACATCAAATCAAGAGATTTCCTCCAGCAAGAAGATAAGCTCATCTGTTCAAAAGCTTTCACGAAAGAAGAGCCAAGAGCTTCATCGACTTTATTGCTCATTAAAGAAGCTTTTTGTTTTTATTTGTCCTTCTACTTTTATTCTTGTTGTAACTAGCTTCAATAGAATTTTGAAGCTAAGGGATAGGCCCATCCAAGCCTAAGAATTGGAGTGTAAGCTAAAGATTGGCTTATTTGTTGGTTATGGTTAGTAATCCAGTGTAAAACCAACTAGATTTTGAATAATGAGCCTAAAATACTATTCGACTGTAATCTTGAAAAGATTATAGTAAAATTCTCAAGTGAGTCTTGAGGAGTGGACATAGGTGCAAAGGGCACCGAACCACTATACATCAATTGTGTTTATGATTATGATTTTCTCTTTTATTCTCCTTGCACTTATATTTTTGTATATCCTATTTTTGCACTCATTATCACTTCACTAGTTTTTCAAAATAGCACATTATTTGCTTAAATTTTGAAAAATTTAATTCACTCCCCCTCTTGGGTTGTTCTACTGAGTAATAAGTGGTATCAGAACCCGATACTCACTTGTATTTGATTTAACGATCAAAAGTTAAGATCAAATGGTAACCCAAATGAGTGCGTCTCTTGCCAAAGAGCAATCGACTAACTGTCCATCTTTATTCAATGGAACAAATTACACATATTGGAAAGCACGCATGTGCATTTATATTTAAGCACTTGACTATCAACTTTGAAGGGTGATTGTCAAGGTCCACACACATCCACAATAAAAGTAGATGGTGATGATGTTTCTAAACTCGAAGAGGATTGGGATGAGTATGATATAAAATTAATCGAATTGAATGCAAAAGCTATGAATGTTCTATATTGTGCATTATATGCTAACGAATTCAATAGAATTTCTACTTGTATTTCTGCTAAGAAGATTTGGGATAGGTTGGAGGTTACCCATGAGAGTACCAACCAAGTTAAAGAGTCAAAGATTAATATGCTTGTTCATAGATATGAATTATTTAAAATAAAATTAAATGAATCTATTACCGATATATTTATTAGATTCACTGATATTATTAATGGTTTAAAAAATTTAGAAAAATTTTATTCTAATGGTGAGCTTATTCATAAAATTTTTAAGTCACTTTTGAAGGCTTAAAAAGTGAAGATCACTGTGATTCAAGAAGCCAAAGACCTCAACAAGCTACCATTAGAAGAACTCCTTGGGTCTTTAATGACTCATGAGTTAACTATGAGGTAAAATATAGAGGAGGAAATGAAAAAGAAGAAGATGATAACTCTTAAGACTACAACCTCTAAGGATAATGATAGTGAAGAATCCGATAAAGAAGAAGAGGAAGAAGATGACTTGGCACTAATGGCAAGGAAGTTCAAAAGATTCATGAAAAGGAAAAAGCAAAATTTTAAGAGAAAGCTATTTAAAGGAGAATCAAGCAAGGATAGAGAGCAGGAGAAAGACAAGAAACTTTTCATATGCTTTGAATGCAAGAAACCTAGTCACTTCAAAATGGACTGCTTTCTTCTCAAGAAATTAAGTAAGAAGGTCAAGAAGAAGGCAATGATGGTATAATGGAGCGATAGTGAGGACTCTAGCTCCGATGAAGAAACATAAGAAGTTGCCAACCTCAGCTTGATGGCTCATCAAGAGGAGGTAAATACTAAAACTTCCTTAGATTTTATTTTTGATGAGTTACAAGAGGCATGTACAGATCTTTTAACTAAATTTAATAAAGTAAAATTGATAAACAAGAAACTGAAGAAGCAAAACCTTAGTTTAAATCATGAAAGAAAAAAGATTTCTAAAAAAATTAATTTATTAGCTTGTAAAAATCAAAAATTAAATGATGAGCTTAAGAAAATTAAATCATTTATAGAGAAATTTATTTATAGCTTCAAAAAATTACATATGTTATTAAATGAATAAAGAGCTATATTCAATAAGACTGGATTAGGATTTAAACCATAAAAGAAACAAAAATTTTTGAAAAATTTGTTTGTTAAAGCTTCATCAACTCCTATTTCAAATGTTTCATGCTATTGTTGTGGTAAAATTGATCATAAAGACTATGCATGTGATTTCAAAAAATTAAATAAAAAAAATGATTAAAATGGTTTGGGTTGCAAAAGGAACCATGAGTACTAACCCTAAATGACCCAAGATGATTTGGGTACCTGAATTCTCTACTTGATTTTCTTGTGCAGGAGTATCTTACAGTCCAGAAAAAAAAAATGGTATCTTGATAGTGGCTATTCAAGGCACATGATGTTAGATGTGTGCCCTAGAAAGCCAATTGTTGGCTGGCACATTTGTATTTTCAGAGCTTGTATTTGAAGTTGTAAAATTTTTATTATTAATAAAGGGCATTCTTATTTTCAGTCATGTTTATGTGCCCATAATTTGTCCTAGAAATTAACAAAGATGATTTTGTATATCCTTAAGGTGTTAAGAATTTGAGACATACACTATTAGTAGTTAATTTCTAAATACTCCCAATCAGAGGATCATCACGGAGGACAGTGATTGATCCAGTTAGATCAGTGCACGATCACCTCCTTTACAGGTAGATGAGTCTCGAGTTTGTAGTGTGGTGACACTAGGATGATAATGCAGGTGGTTGTTAGAGAACAACTTGCACTGAGTGTGACCATTACGAGAAACCATTTGGATGTCACTCACTCGTCAGTGGTATTCTCGATACTATAGTGGTATGACTAGTCTTTTGACCTGTGATGTATTGGCTATTTGTAGTGAGATTGCTATAGTTTAACTGCACGTCTACTTGATCCCTAGCCATCCGGATCCTTGCTGTGTATGTTGGCTATGGTGGGTTCAGATTCACTGTTAAGAGTAGGATGCACTTAGATAGAATCTATTGACTTTAGTAGAAAAGGAATAGTCCTATGTAATTCATGAGATTGAGTTCAGTAAGTCTTTGGCCAAAGCAAGAGTGAATTCTGAAAAGAATTTTTTACGAGATTCATAAAAGAACTCAAGTCGAGCCAATCTTGTATATGACTGACGATGGGATTTGACGAGTTATCCATGACCTCCGTCAAGTCGAAATATTTGATAGAAGGACTGAATCATATGATAACTATACCTAGAGGTTCATACTTTCATTCTACTGGATTGCCACTACATACTGCTAAGTGTTACTGGTGGATTATGGGACCCACGAGTACTATCTTGATGATCGATGATTCTCGATGGATAGTGTTGGAATTGTTCCAATCCATTGTAAAGAATTTTGATGATATTATGATAAAGATCATAATATATCTCACTATCAGATAGAATAGAATCTATGGGATCATACACAAAAGAGTTTTCTGTTTGATCCGATGATTGATCGATGATTATGAATCATTAAGGGTATAATTGTCAATACGATTGATAATTAACCCAATGCAAAAGTTGTATGAAGATTAATTAGTAATTTGATTATTAATTAGATTCAATTTGATTGAGAAATAAGTTTTAGATCAAGTCTAATTGAATTGGATTTAGTTTGACTTGAATTGGGTTTGGTTTGATTGAGTTATGAGATGACTCAATTGCCATGGAATCAATTTTTGATTTGATTTGAATTTAAGTTTAATTAAATCTTAATTAGATTAAGATTTAATCTGATTATAGATCTAATTAGATTAGGTTCAATCAGGTGTTTGGGTCTAAACCAAATTACTTTTGGTTTGAGGCTCAATCCAAAACCCTAGAGTCTATTTTGTGAAGGACTCTTCCATGCGCCACCCATTGTCCACACTCCTTCTCTCCTCACGCAAATTTTAGATTTGTGTGAGGTTTTTCATATTTTTTCACCTCTTGGTCGATCACTTATTTTTTCATTTGGATAGAGATAAGTTTTGGTTTGAATCTGAAATTTAATTTGAATTTTTGATAGAGTTTGACTCTATCAGGACTTTATCAGGCGTCATCTTAAAAGGATCTGCTTTTGGGACACCTCAAAAGAGCTTTTGAGATTAGAACAAAATTTGGTCAACAACTAGAGTGAGAGAGGGACTTTTTGGCATCCTCCCTTCCAAGTTTGAATGGAAAACTCCATTGGTACAAGGTGTGGAACTCCGAGGAAGAAAGCTGCGCTGCTGCTGCCTTTCTTCTACCTCCACTGCTTCTTTGACTGAAGATCATCTTTTAGATTTGAAGAAGGATCAATCCAATCATCAAAAGGTCTTTCCTGTAAGGGAGATAGCACTCTGGGGAGATAGATAAGTCTCAGATCAGATCGGATCTCGTGTGGATACCTGTAGAGGTCGGGCATTTGCGCAGCTCCAGGAACCTGTCAAGTTTTTGATCATCGACTGTAGAGCTCTTCCACCCGTGATAAGATATGAGATCTGATCTTATAAATTAATTTTAGATTTTATATATCTTAGATCCATGTTAAGAAAGGTTTTAGATCTAATTTAATGCATGATAAAAATAGTTAATCTATTTTATTTCACTATGATTTTAAAATAGTTTTGAAATACATGCATGTAATCTATCTTTCCCTTCTAACAATGGTATCAGAGTCATGGTTTCAATTAGACATATTTAATCTGAAAGTTAGTTTCTAATTTAAATGCTTTATTTCAGTTTTATTCAGATCTGAGATTATTAAATCATGTATGAGATGCATAGATCTGTATTCCTTATGCGTAGTATTCAGATTGGATTGATCTCTATTGTCATTCGATCATAAGAGACATATTTAATCTGATTTTAATCTTAGATCTAAAAGTTAGTTTCTCATTTAAATAATTTATTTTAGTTTTATTCAGATCTAAAAATTATTGAATCATGTATGAGATGCATGGATATTTTAGATCATTGATCTAAAAACTTAGATCTGATTTTTGATAAATAATTTTTGAAAATAGTTTTCAATCATATTTGATCTTTCTTTAGATCTGAATTTTACATGCATATGATACATGCTTAATTAGTTTTAGATCTAATTTTTCATATATGATATGTGATTTTAATTTAGATCTGAAACAATGCTATATGTCACCTTGTTTGAAATGTAAACCTAGTGTTGTTTAGATCCGAAATTGTTTCAACATCTAAACTAAACCCATGATCATAATATACTTAATTAAGAATTAAGATGTGAAATTAAAGATATAAAATTTAGAATTTAAGATCTGAAATTTACTACATAAAATATGGGTTAATGGATTGGGTAGCTCAATTAGATCTAGTTTGAGTGGTTGATCAAATCGAATCAATAGTTGATCAGGTTTAGGTCTAATCTCTCATGTCCAACCCAAATAGTTGTAAGTTTGGTTAGATCGACTAACAGCCACATATTGTCTATCAAATCAAAATACCTAATTTGGCTCCGTGGTTCGAGCCTAAATTAATTAGCTGACCTGATCAATGCTTATTGACCGATTGTTGTTTAAGGTAAGTTTGGCAGTTCGATCGGTGGTTTTTAATTGGAAGCTACTCGTATAGATTGAGTTGATGGCATACCCTCCTACCGATCTCACTTGGCTAATATGGTTGATTAAGTCTTGACTTAGATTGCTAATGATTCGAGCTAACCTATGCCACTAGATTAGTCATATCTCATATGATTAATTAAGGATGAGATCTGAACCTAAATCTTCTCAATTAATATTAAATCCAGCGGTCTTCCACCATTGTAGAGATGTGGATGCCTACCTGGTGTTGATTGTTCTCGACTGGTCATAATGGTTCGGTTGCATCGAGTAGGTACAACCACTCTATGGCATTAGATGTCCCAGGGTAGAGATGGGGTTGGGCCCAATAACTGGTAGGTGAGGATTCCAATAACGGCTTTGTACCTGCTGGTGTATGGTAGGACTGATTTAACTAAAAAATATGTCAATAACTGTTAGGTAAGGTGCACATAAATCATTGGGACTACAGTGCCCACTAGAAACTGATCACATATAGGTTTCTATTTTCTCCACTCGAGGAGTGTGAAAGATCATAGAAATAGTGGGAGCCCTTATTTATTTATTAAAGTCCCAATAACAAATATTGATAAGTTCAAAATATCTAATTAAAAATTATTTCTCTCTGCAGTTAATCATATCGAGTTTAAATCCATTAGCCCGAATCCTTAACACTAATAGATTGATCGGAACCAATTACAAGGACTGGCTCCAAAATTTGAGAATCGTTCTCAGTTTCAAGAAGCTGAACCATGTCTTCGACCAGAATGCGCCTGTGTTGCCAGCTCATCCATCTCCTAATCAATGAGCCATACTTGAGAAGTAAATGGATGAAGATAATAAGACGAAGTGCTATATTCTTGCATCCATGTTTAATGATCTTCAGCAATAGCATGAAGATATGAGGACTGTCAGAGACATGTTGACTCACCTACAAGAGTTGTACGGTGAGCAGAGTTGCACGGCTCACTTTGAGGTCTCGCAAAGATGCTTGATGGGCAGTTCATCCATGATCATTATTTGACAATGATCAAGGATATTGAGGAGCTTCAGAAGCTAGGCATGAATATGTTGGAGTTTTATGGTTTCATGCATACAAGTTTTTCAAAATAAGTATGCAGCAGAATTTAAATTTTTTTTAGATTAAATCTAATTTAATCTAAGATGCATAAAATCAAATCTTAAAATCATAAATAAAATCATCATATGTGAGATAAGATTCAGATATAGAAATCAAATAGAAAAAAATAAACTTAAAATATATCTGGATATGAATCAATCTTCAACATGAATAGATGATCATGGATGTCTTCTGAAGGTTCTTTTTAGCCGTACAAGCATCCGACCTCTACGGGTATCCACACGAGACTCTAATCTGATTAGAAATCTTTTGATCTCATTGGAGTGCTAGCTCTCTTGCAAAGATCTCATCTTGATTGTTGAAAATCTTCTTTTTTCCTATGACACTCTTGGAGAACAAGAAGATGTAGGAGGATCTTGATTTCTATGCTAAAGATTATGAGAAGAACCCTTTCTTCTCTTTTTTTTCTAAAATCCATGCACATATCTCTACAATAAAGATGTAAGAAATTTATCCAACTTTTGAACAAAGGGAAGAGGAGACATTCATATCTAAACATGGACAAGAGGGAGAGAAGATGATGTCCTAACAACCAACTCTTGGTTGTTGCAAGAAAGAAGAGATCAAAACCATAACTAACCTCACGCCAAGAACCTATTCACCGCCCCCTTTTTTTTTTTCTTATTTTTCTCCATGCACAAGAGCACCCTTTGGACATCAAAACTTGGTGATGATCTGATCTTACACGTCCCATATGCTGCCCTTTAAATAGATGAAGAGAGGAGATTTAGTTTGGGTAGGAGATAAAGTCCAAGATGCCATGGACTCTTCCTAATTTTGTGCTGCCCACCCAAATCCTATTACAACTAGGTTTTACACAGTGAATAAGGGAGGAAATCCCTTCTTTCTTACATGCACAAAAGGGGAGAAAAAGGTGGCGTCAATCTGGTTTGGGCGTGAGTCCTCTTGGTGCATGGAATCAAGGAGTTTGAATCACATGAGACTTAGTTTTAGATGGCTGTTTTAAGTCAAATTAAATATCAATGAATCCTAATCAAATTAAGACCAGATTAGACTCAAAAAGATGAAAAACCAAATCTAATTTGGAGCCCAATTTATTTAAATTTTATTGCACCTAATTGGAGGAGGAATCTTAGTCCTATTGGATTCTTTCTTGGTACTTGAGTCAAACTCAATTTTAATCTTAATCCAATTAGGATTTGGTGCATCCATAGAAATGAGGATTCTTAGTTCAAATAGGAATACATACATCCTAGTCTAATTAAAAATTAGATCAAATCCAAATTCTAATTCAACTGGGGCTAATCATTTGATCCTTTTGGGGTTATTCTATAATCCTATTGAGCTTGATCAAATCAAACCCATAATGAGTCAAATTAAATCCAATCAAATTGGACTTGATACAAGCTCTATTGCTCAATCAAATTGAGCCAATTAGTAATTTTATTGCTAATTAATCCTTCTATAACTTATAACTTTTTAGTAAGTTACATAATGCAATATTTGCATTGGATCAATTATCAATCAAATTGATAATCAAATCCTGTTACGATTCATAATCGTAATTCAACCTTCTGATCAGTCAAAATTCTCTTTGTGTGTGATCCTATAGGCTCTATGCTGTCTGGTAGTAAGATATATTATGATCCCTATCATAATATCATTCAAACTCTTTTCAATGGATTGGAACAATTTCAATTCTGCCCATCAAGGATCATTGATCATCAAGATGATCTTCATGAGTCTCACAGTCTACCAGTGATACCTAGAAATATATAGTGGCAACCCAGTAGAATAAAAGATAAATCTCTAGGTGCAGTTAACATATGATACAGTCCCTCTATCGTGAGTCCCAACCAGATGGCAGATCATGGATAAATCGTCAAACCTCAACATCGATCATATGATAGATTCAATCAGTTTAAGTCCATATGTGATTCTATAAAATTTTTTTCCATCAATTACACTGCTATGACCATAGACTTAAGGACTCAGCCTCTTAAATCCCATAGGACTACTCCCTTTTGCTAGGATCGATAGATTCCATCTTGATGCACACTCCACTCCTATAATGGACCAACTGTCGTCAACATCTACTACAAGGGTTCTTTGAGACCCATGTTAATGTGTCAGTCAAACTCCAACAGCTTCACTGTGAGCAGTAGTATCATCTCAGATCAAAGGATCAGTCATACAATTACAGCATAAAGAAAGTCACTAACGAGTGAGCAGACATCCATGTGACTTCTCGTGTTGGTCACGCTCAGTGCTATTTGTTCTCTAACAACCACCTACACTCTTGCTTCAGTATCTCTACACTGCTGACTCAAAATCTATTTGTCTGAAAGAAGCGATCCATGTACTAGTCTATCCAAATCAATCACCATTCCCATGATGATCCTATGACAGGAGCAATTTAGAAATTAATCATCAATGACACATGTCTCAAATTCTCAACTCTTTGAGAATATGTGTCATCATCTTATTAATCCCTTAGATGATTCATGGATACATAAACATGAATGGTAATATAACTGCCCAATAAGTATAAAATCATATCCTAGAGATATAAAATATGTCAGCCAAGATTGGCTTCTAGGACATACATCCAACAATCTTTCACTTGCACTAAAGCTAATCTGCCATGTACCAAGCTCCATCTTCACAAGACAGGCTTTAGTCATAGGCTAGCTAAGTGACTTACTAGTGAGTCAACCACATCACATGTGGAGTTTGCTCTCTGTACCTTTATATATTTCTACTCGAGATAGTCGCATGTTCTACTGCTCTATGTGCTTGAATATCTGGTGAGACCTAGGCTCCTTAGGAAGAGCTATGGTGCCATTGTCTTTGCAGTATAATGTTACAACATCTGATGGTATGACAATCAATTCTATAACTAACATTAGAACCAGAATGCATCATACACATCTACAGTGTACTCATCTTTCATTGATCGATTATTTGAATTCTTCCAAAATATCGACATAGAAATACACCCCATGATGTAGACATTCTACCATCAACATCAGATATAAAATCTGAATTGGTGTATCCTCCCACTCCTAGCTTTGATCCTTCTCCAAATTAAGAAATATCCTCAGTTTCTCTTAAGAGCTTAAGGTCATTTTCACAGTAATCCAACGCTCTCCGTCTGGATACAACTGATATCTACTTGTGACAATCACAGTAATAACTATATCAGTTCAAGTATATTATATAGTATATATCTATGCCCAAGAGGGTAGCAGATCCCTCTTTGAGATTTCTATGCTGAGTCCTTTCAGCATCTACTCTCTGTATTTTATCTGTGAAAACATAAGCATCCAATTATATCTATCTCTATAGATCTTAAGGATGTCTGCTTTATATCTTTCATGGAGAAATCTATATTCTGATCTGATAAGAAATCTTTTGATCTCATCGAGGTGCTATCTCCCTTGTAGAGATCGCATCTTGATGGTTGAAATCTTTTTTTTCTCCTAAGACACTCTTGGAGAATAAGAAGATGTAGGAGGATCTTGATTTCTATGCTGAGATCATGAGAAGAACCATTTCTTTTCATTTCTTCCTAAAATCTATGCACCATATCTCTACAATAGAGATGTAAAAATTTTGTCCAATTTTTGGACAAAGAAAAGAGGGGACATCCATGTCTAAACATAGATAAGAGGGAGAGAAGATGATGTCCTAACAACCAACTCTTGGTTGTTGCAAAAAAGAAGAGATCAAAACCATAACTAACCTTATGCCAAGAACCTATTCACCGCCCCCCCTTTTTTTTCTTGTTTTTCTCCATGCACAAGAGCACCCTTTGGACATCAAAACCTGGTGATAATCTGATCTTACACGTCCCATATGCTGCCCTTTAAATAGATGAAGAGAGGAGATTTAGTTTGGGTAGGAGATAGAGTCCAAGATGCCATGGACTCTTCCTAATTTTGTGCCGCCCACCCAAATCCTATTACAACCAAGTTTTACATGGTGAATAAGGAAGGAAATCCCTTCTTTGCACAGAAGGGGCGAAAAAGGTGGCGTCAATCTGGTTTGGGTGTGGGTCCTCTTGATGCATGGAATCAAGGAGTTTGAATCACATGGGACTCTTAGTTTTAGATGGTTGTTTTAAGTCAAATTAAATACCAATGAATCCTAATCAAATTAGGACTAGATTAAAATCGAAAAGATAAAAAATTAAATCTAATTTGAAGCTTAATTTATTTAGATTTTATGTCACCTAATTGGAGAAGGAATCCTAGTTCTATTGGACTCTTTCTTGGTGCTTGAGTCAAACTCAATTTTAATCCTAATCCAATTAGAATTTAGTGCGCCCATAAAATGAAGATTTTAGTCCAATTAGGAATACATAGATCCTAGTCTAATTAAAAATTAGATCAAACCCAAATTCTAATTCAACTGGGGCTAATCATCCGATCCTTTTGGGGTTATCCTATAACCCTATTGGGGTTATCCTATAATCTTATTGGGGTTGATCAAATCAAATCCATAATGAATCAAATTAAATTCAATCAAATTATACTTGATACAAACCCCATTGCTCAATCAAATTAAGCCAATTAGCAATCTTATTGCTAATTAATCCTCCTATAACTTATTAAGTAAGTTACATAATGCAATATTTGTATTGGATCAATTATCAATCAAATTGATAATCAAATCCTGTTATGATTCATAATCATAATTCAACCATCTGATCAGTTAAAAGTTTCTTTTGTGTATGACCCCATAGGCTCTATTCCGTCTGATAGTAAGATATATTATGATCCTTATCATAATATCATTGAAATTCTTTTCAATAGATTGGAATAATTTTAACTCTGTCCATCAAGGATCATTGATCATCAAGATGATCCTTATGAGTCTCATAATCCATCAGTGATACCTAGCAGTATGTAGTGACAATCTAGCAGAATACAAGATGAACCTCTAGGTACAGTTAACATATGATACAGTCCCTTTACGTGAGTCTTAACTAGATAGCAGGTCATGGATAAATCATCAAACCTCAACATCAGTCATATGATAGATTCAATCAGCTTGAGTCCATATATGATTCTATGAAAACTCTTTTCCATCTATCACACTACTATGGTCATAGACTTAAGGACTTAGCCTCTTAAATCCTATAGGACTACTTTCTTCTGCTAGGATCGATAGATTTCATCTTGATACATACCCCACTCCTATAGTAGATTAATTGTCACCAACATCTACTACAAGGGCTCCTTGAGATCCATGTTAATGTGTCAATCAAACTCCAGTAGCCTCACTGCGAGCAGTAGTATCATCTCAGATCAAAGGACTAGCCATACAACTACAGTATGAGAAAGTCACTAACGAGTGAACAGACGTCCATGTGACTTCTCGTGTTGGTCACGCTCAGTGCTAGTTATTCTCTAATAACCACCTGCACTCTCGCTTCAGTGTCTCTACACTGCAGACTCGAGATCCATCTGTTTGAAAGAAATGATCTGTACATTGGTCTATATGGATCAATCACCATCCCCATGATGATCCTATGATCAGGAGTAATTTAGAAATTAATCATCAATGACACATGTCTCAAATTCTCAACTCTTTGAGAATATGTGTCATCATCTTATTAATCCTTTGGATGATTCATGGATACATAAATATGAATGGTAATATAACTGTCTAATAAATATAAAATCATATCCTAGAGATATGAAATGTGTCAGCCAAGATTGGCTTCTAGGGCATACATCCAATAGAACATGGATAAAAAATTACAATTGGATATGATCCTGCAATCCCTCCCTGAATCGTATGGGCAGTTCATCATGAACTAGCATATGAATAAGATTGATAGCTCTTTGTCTGAATTGCTGAATATATTGGTGACAGCTGAAAGTACCTTGAAAAGTTTAAGGGGTACCGTTCTAACTGTGGAGCAGGCTTCCTCTAAGAAAAAGTCTTCTTGGAAGAAGAAGAAGAAACTTGCAAAGAAGCAAAAGATCGGTAGCAAACCCAAGAAGCAGGCTCCAAAGAAGACCAACGATAAAGAAAAATATTTTCACTGTAATGTCGAAGGTCACTGGAAAAGAAACTATCCTGCATACCTAGCCACATTAAAGAAAAAAGATGGACATGCCTTCTGAAGGTACATCTAAGTTTCTCGTTATTGAAACTAACCTAACAATTTTCTCTTCTTCTAGTTGGATTCTAGATTCTAGTTCTAGTGTTCACTTGCGCACTTCCATGCAGGGTCTGAAAGAAGTTAGAGGGCTAAGGGAAGGCGAGATTACTCTTTGAGTCGGCAATGGGGTAAGAGTTGCTGTTGTAGCCATCAGAATTTATCCTTTGCAATTATCGTTAGGAATTAATTTGCTTTTAAAAGATTACCTAGAGCCAGTAGAAACTTAGTTTCTATATTTATGCTGGTACAGGATAATTATAAATTTTATTTTAATAACGACTTCTGTGAAATTTATTTTAGAAATAAAATTGTTGCACGTGCCTTCTTAAGTGATGGACTTCATCATTTGCATGAAGATGTAAATATTAATATTAACGAACAAATTGTGAATGCCATAGGGTCTAAGAGACTTAGAGATAGAATTAGTCAAAAGTATCTCTAGCACCTAAGGCTAGGCCATATTGGAGATGACAGACTTAATAAATTGGAGAAAGATGGCCTTCTCAGATCATTGACTTTTGAGTCTTATCCAATTTGTGAGTCATATTTTCAAAAAAGATAGCTAAGTTGCCCTTTATAGGACATAAAAAAAGAGCCACTAAGATATTAGCCCTGGTACACACTGATGTGTGTGGTCCATTTGATATACAAACCAGGGGTGGCTATCTCTACTTCATAACTTTTATCGATGATTTCTCATAAGATGGTTTCGTGTACCTGATGCATCACAAATCTGATGCCTTTGAAAAGTTCAAAGAATTTAGATGTGAAGTAGAGAAATAAACTAAAAAATTATAAAGGTTCTTCGATCAGATCGAGGAGGAGAATACTTTGTAGAGAATTTCGGACCAATCTCAAGGATAATGGTATAGTCTCATAATAGACACCTCCAGAGATGCCTCAGCTCAATAGGATATCTGAAAGGAAAAATTGAACCCTATTAGATATGGTCTAGTCTATGATGAGCTTCACAGATCTTTCGATCTTTTTATGAGACATGCGTTGCTTTTTGCTATTCATCTCTTAAATCGGATTTCCTCTAAATCTGTTCCTGCCACACCATATGAATTATGGCATAGGAAGAAATCATCTCTTAGGTACCTCAAGATTTGAGGATGTCCGACTCATGTCAAACGACAACAGATGGATAAGTTAGAGGTTAGATCACTTAGGGCTCATTTTATAGGGTATCCTAAAGAATCTATGGGATACTATTTTTATCTTCTAGAGGATCACAATGTGATTGTAATCCATCATGCTGTCTTCTTGAAAAAGGAGTTTGTCCAAGATGGATGTAGTGAGAGAAAGATTGAGCTCAAAGAGAAAGTCTCTGAAGAGTGTCATGTCCAAGAACCTGAACCCAGAATGAGCCAGTAAATTTAGTACCTCCTCCACCTCGTAGATCAAATAGGGTCTCCCATCCTTTGGAAAGATACTTCGATATACTTACGGAGGATCTAGAGGAAGTATTCCTTGTGGGAGATAGGGATATTAGGAATGATCTCAAAATCTATGATGAGGCGATGTTAGATGTAGACTTTGAGAAATGGATGGAAGCAATGAAGTCAGAAATTGACTCCATGTAGGGTTTCAGGGTGGGCATGCACAGCGGAAGCATAATGGATTTCAAAATTTAAATTAAAAAATTTTAAATATAAAATACTTAAACCAACATCTCTTTAATAATTAATAATCATATATAACATAAATTTAAAATTAAATTCAAGCTATAGAAGAATATCTGCAGCGCTTAATCCAAATTTCAGCAGAACCTCCACCAGGCGCCTAATTGTTTGCCCTCCAATGGTGATCCACACAGGGCTATGATTAGGACACCAATCTTTGAGATAATTTCTCCTTCAAAATTCTAACTCTAAGAATTTTCTTGGATACTAGGACCTCAAGACCCTCTTCCTCTTCTCCTAGCCTTCCTATCCCTACCTTTCTTCTCTCCTTGTCTTCCTTAATTCTCTTCCTAGACTCTTGTCCTAAATTGGGGTTGTCCTTACTATTTTTGGACTTATCCTAACAAGAGAAGGAAGGGACTAATTGAACAATAGGGAGAGGATGTTAGAAAGAAAGGAGAAATTGAAAATCTGAATGAATCCAATCCCCCGGCGCACCCCCCTTAAATACTTAACGATGGGTTGCTTTTGGGAATTATTCTCGCCCCTTCCACATGCCATCTCGCATCCATCAAAAAATCTCACACCTCCTGATAAATTTTCATATCCATCTAAAAATTTTGATACATGGCAATCATCGAGAAAAAAATCCAAGAAACGCTTCGCACAGAAGGACTTTTCAGAATATTTTTCTCGATGATTCTTCGATGCGTCATGCAGCTTCCCATGACATAATTTTTGTCCACCATCCATCAGTATAATTTTATCCATCAAATAGCTAAAAATGAAGGCACTAATATTAGAATGGCATGAAAAAAATCTCGGATTAAGAAGTGGCATGACAAATGGGTTAGAGTCCTTCACAAGTTGGACTCTTGGTCAGGCACATGGATCACACTGATAAGATTTCCAACTTTGATGAATTTCCACATTTAAACCAGCATGAATTTTAACTTCAAAAATTTTTTATGCTCAAAATTAGTTATAAATCATCCAAAAATTTATTTCATCATGGAACATTGGATAAGCTTGAGGATGAGGCACCCCATCTCATGGGACGTGAAAGCTGTTTCTGCACATAAAAACTGTACCCACACATAAGAAAAATTGTTGACTCATGGATACTTGGTTTCCTGGCTCTAAATTTTTGTTACACATAGATAAGGGCTGAACAAACTCAAATGCAAAATTGGTTTAAATTAATTTGATCTTAATTAGCCCAATCTGGAATCAATTTTGAACCCAATTCGAAACAGGGAGCTAGTTTTTACAACATGTGCTAGCATGTCAATTTTGCAAATATAATCTAATCTAATTAGACCCCTGATCAATTTTCTTTGTATGTGACACATTGGGTTCCATATCTAGCCAGCAATGGATCTAAGTACAAGTTGATTTGATTTGATTAAAATTTAATCTAACCGATCTAGATCCAATCGAACTAATCCGATTTCAACAATTAGAACTCTTTCTAATTGGCGATTGAATTAAACTCTTTAATTTGATCAAACCCATAAGATAAGATTGAAATCTAGCAATGTATCATGTCTACCTAGAAGATATAAAATTTTAATAGATATACCAAAAATATCTTTCAATGAAAAATTTTCATGCAATTTGATCCTGCGATCTCCCTGCACCCCGAATATGACTCCGGATATAGAACGATGTCAAATTCAATATCATACTCATATTTCTCTCCATCTTATATGATGATTTAATTAATAAATATTAAAAACTCTTTCTAACTTTTATTTTACTTTGATCAAAGCTCTGAATCAATTGATCAGAGCAAGTAGGATGCGATCTCCTCTTATCAGGAGTGATCGATTCTATGTTGACCTACTCACAATCTCCATACACATTCTACCATATCCAGAACACCCCATACATGACTAAGTCATGAATAAATATGAACCAAAAAATATATATTCATATATACAAGGTTCTATGGTAGTCTCAGGTCAAAGGATTATATGCACAACTCCCACTATAAGTAAACATCTTTTGATGAGTAAGTAAATTCCATAAGATGTTTCTTAAGTTGGATCAATTCAGTAAACTCACTCTCTAATGAGCACCTACTTTCTTGTATTAGTGTCTCACACGAGTGGCATATGAGATCAACCATCCTCTCTATTCAGCATATATAGGAAGTGCTAGTCTATCCGAAATATTGATCTCCTTCTCAATACTCCTATGACTAGAAATATTCAAAATTAAGATTTTTAAGATTTTAGGTCTCATAGGTATGATCTCATCATAACTCTAAACCTATTACCCTGATTTATGGAGTTTATCATAATCATTACAAAAGTAAGATGCAACATATGATGAAAAATATATTTTATTATTTGAGTTAATACATGAGTCTGGAAGATTGCAAAGAAAACCCATCAAAATATAAATTTCGATTGGCTTGTAGGGCATATTCCTTTCAATCTCTCACTTATACTAAAGCCAATCATCCTTATATTTTATCCCCATATAATTGAGATGGTGATTGAACTGCTGCTGTGGTAGAGCCTTAGTGAACGGGTCTGCTATGTTATTCTTTGTTTCTACTCGTTCAATGATAACATCTTGTCTTTTGATTATTTCACGAACGAGATGGAAGTATCTTAGAATGTACTTGGATTTATGATGAGACCTTGGTTCCTTTGCTTGAGCAACTATTCCAATATTATCACAATAAAGTGATATTGGATTCTTAATCTCAGGAACGACACCCAATTTAGTGATGAACTTATTCATCCAGACAGCTTCTTTGATGGCTTCACTTGCAGCTATATATTCTACCTCAGTGGTTGAGTCAGCTACAGTCTACTGCTTGAAATTTTTTCAACTAACAGCTCCATCATTAAGAGTAAAGACATACCTTGAAGTGGACTTGCTATTATCAGGGTCGATTGAAAACTAGAGTCAGAATATCCTTCTAGTTTTAGATCAGATCCTCTATATACCAAAAAAATATCTTTAGTCCTTCTCAGGTACTTAAAAATATTTTTCACTGCTTTTCAATGATCCTCTCCTGGATCAGCCTAAAATCTACTAACTATGCCTAAGGCATAGGCAACATCAGGCCTAGTACATAGCATAGTATACATAATCAACCCTACTACCGAAGCATAGGAAATAGAACTCATTCTATTTCTCTCTTTTGATATTTTAGGAAACATCCTTTTAGAGAGATGTATGCCTTGACTCATGGATAAGTAACCTCTTTTACTTTCATCCATGCTAAACCTCTTTAGTACTAAGTCTATGTACCTGGATTGGGACAAGCCTAACATCTTCTTAGATCTATCCCTATAGATCTTTATACCTAGTATATAGGATGCTTCACCCAAATCTTTCATGAAAAACTTACTTGATAGCCATGTCTTGACCGATTGTAACATTGAGATATCATTTCCAATAAGAAGTATGTCATCCACATATAAAACTAAGAAGACAATGGCACTCCCACTAGTCTTCTTGTATACACAAGGTTCATTTATATTTTTGATAAAACCAAATTTTTTGATTGTAACATCAAATCGGATGTTCCAACTCTTCGAGGCCTACTTTAATCTATAAATAGATTTTTTAAGCTTGCATACCTGATTTACTCTCCCTTTTAATACAAATCCTTCTGGCTGAGACATGTAAACTTCTTCCTTCTGATAAATCTATTTGTCAAATCTCATAATCATGGTATGCTGCTATTACAAGCATAATCCGTATAGATTTGAGTATGGCAATAGGTAAAAATATTTTATCATAATCAATATCCTATTTTTGTCTGAAATCTTTAGCTATCAATCTAGCTTTATAGGTTTCAACTTGGCCATCTGCTCCAATCTTTTTCTTAAAGACCCATTTGCATCCAACAGGGGTCACACCCTCTGGTGCATCAACCAAAATCCATACTTGGTTGGAGTACATGGAGTCCATTTTGAATTTCATAGCCTCTAGCCATTTGTCTGAGTCCCTACTTATGATGGCTTCCATATAGGTCAAAGGTTTATCATTCTCAATGATGTGGGCTTCATTATTCTCAATAATGAATCCATACCTTATTGGTACATTCCACACTCTATTCGACCTTTGGAGAGGAGGTGTATTTTGCAGTTATACTTCATTAATGGATATTTTTGGTTGAGAATCATTTTGTGCTTGCATTTGTAGGTCTTGAACTTCTTCAAGTTCAATTTTCTTCCCACTACCTCTTTCTAGGATAAACTCTTTTTTCATAAAAATGGTATATTTACTGACAAACACCTTATGTTCAGTAGGATGGTAAAAGAGGTATCCTATACTCTTTTTAGGATAGCCTACAAATAAGTATTTATCTGCCCTAGCATTCAGCTTATGTCCAAATTTTTTTTTAACATCAACTGGACAGCCCCATATCTTAAGATACTTAAGATTAGGCTTCTTTCCTCTCCATATCTCATATGGAGTGCTTGGCACAGATTTTGAAGGTACTCTGTTCAGAATATAGATAGCAGTTTCTAGGGCATATTCCTAGAAGAAAATAGGCAAATCTGTAAGGCACATTATGGACCGCACCATATTTAATAAAGTACGATTCTTCCTTTCTGCTATACCATTTAGCTGTGGTGTATAGGGAGGGGTCCATTCTGAGAGAATTTTATTTTTTTTAAAATGATCTAGAAATTCATTTGATAAGTATTTTCCTCCTCGATCAGATCGAAGAATTTTAATATTTTTTTCAGTTTGTTTCTCGATCATACTTTGATACTCTTTAAATTTATCAAAGACTTCAGATTTATGTTTCATAAGATACATATATCCAAACCTAGATAAATCATCAGTGAACATTATAAAATAAGGATATCCTCCTCTGGCTTCTGTTGTCATAGGACCATATACATCAGTATGTACAAGTCCTAATAACTCACTTGTCCTTTCTCTATGTCCACTAAGTGGAGTCTCAGTCATTTTTTTCATAAGACAAGATTCACAAGTACCTAATGATTCATAATCATAAGGATCAAAGAACTATTTTTTGTATAACTTATTAATCCTTGTCTCACTTATATGACCAAGTCAACAATGCCAAAATAAAGTATTATTTAACTCTCTCTTTTTCACTTTTTACTTTCATCAATATGAAAAATATTATCATTAGATAGAATCAGAAGATCATTATTAACAACACCATGATAAAAAATTTTATTAGAAAAAAAAATTGAGCAACTATTGATCTTTCCATTTATTTCATAACCTCATTGCAAAAGTAATGGTACAGAAATAATATTTTGAATGATCTTAGGAATATAATAATAGTTTTCTAGCTCTAAGATCTTCCCAGAAGGTAACTTTAACATATATGTCCCCACAGTCTCTATTTGGATGGACTCTCCTTAAGCACCGTAGAGCTCGAAATCACCTTTCTTCAGCACTCTAATGTTCTTCAGCACTCTAATGAGAACCGCAGGTGGTATCTAATACCCAAGAGTCTGAATTGGAAGAACTTAATAACAAAATTATATGTATCTCATATATATCTTTTGGTGCATCGCTTGCACCAGCCTTTACAGTTGCAAGATATAACTTGCAATTCTTTTTTTAGTATTCTGCCTTGCCACAGTGAAAGCAGGTACCCTGTCTTGAGACTTTCTTTTTCTTCTTCTTCATCTTGCCACCCTTAGGATTCAGTGCTTTCTTTGAACCCTTAAAACCTGACTTCTTCTTAGAGGTTTTATCCACAAAAAGAAGTGGAGCTTTTTCTTTCTTAATATAGCTCTCAGCTGTCTTAAGTATATTCAACAGCTCAGACAAGGAGGTATTCAATTTGTTCATGTGATAGTTCACGACAAACAAAGCAAATGACTTGAAAAGAGATTGCAGGATCAAATTCTGACTTAATTCTCCATCCATCACAAAATCTAGTTGACCCAATTATTAGAAAATATATCCTAAAGCCTATTATCTAAGTGATAAATGATTAGAATTAGTATATAAATTATCTAATAATAATAATTATTTGGTAGGTTCATCATAAAAGAACTATCTTCTTTAAAGGAACTCCTAAATTATGATGAAGTCCTTAGAACCATAATCAATCGATAAAGAAGGATTTATTGGATGGTTCTTAAATTATTCACGATCAAATGATAAGTTATTAATAAGGATGATAACTTATCAAGTATAGGTTGCTGTATGCCATATGCGTTGATTGTCCTCGTAACCAAGTGGTGTGGAGACACTGGTATGGCATCCAAGTGAGATGTAGGAGTACATCTGCATTGAACATGACCAATGTAACACTCTACTATCAAGAGAAGCTAGCTAAGGCCAATGGGTATAAGTGTTCCTTCGATCTGAGATCACCACGGTGACTTGCAAACAACTCACTGTACTTTGGTGCCAGACTACCTGTATTTTTAATATAGATTCGAAAAATTTTTGGGTATAGTCAAGTACTTATAAAATTGATGTGTGAGTCAAGATGGGATTGACCACTCTTGATTAACTTCAGAAAGAGAATATCTCACTGTGTTTCAATTTAGCAAAATCTAGGCCTGGATAATCGTCGTGAGGAGTCACGAGATTTGCAAAATTTTGAGACACAATAGAGATGACTTATATGAGTGTTGATAGCATAGTTGAAGTCATCTTGAGCATTATTGATTAAAAGGATGAATTATACGATAACCATGGGTCAGAGTTTTTAGAATGTTGCTTTGCATACATTCGACCTATCTGGATGTCGGGAACCATTGCTAGATGGTTACTTTGACTAGTATAGAAATTGATTTCTATGCTACCTACTTAGGTTCGAACCTATAGGGTTACACACATAAGAGGTTGTAACCTAATCAGATGGTTAATCGATGATTGAGAATCATTCTAAGGTTAAACGATCAATGTGATTGATGTTTGACCTAATGCAAGTATTGCAAGAGGATCGATTAGCAATTGGATTGCTAATTGGCTTAATCTGATTGAGCAATTGGACTGAGATCAAGTCTAATTAAATTTGATTCAATTAGAATTAGTTTGAATTTAATTGAATTAAGTCTAATTGATTTATTGGATAAGCCAATTGTAAGGGAGAACAAGTCCTTATTCGACTAGGACTTGTATGCACCTAATTCTTAATTAAGTTAGGATTTAAATCAGAATTAAATATGATTTAATCTGATTTAATTGGACTTCTAATTGGACTAGAATCACCATTAATTAGGTTGTAATTATTTTGGATTGGGTTCAAAGAACTTGACCTAGTCTACATAAGAATCCTAGTTAGACTAGGATTCCATCTCTTCTCTTGAGCCAACTAAGAAAGCCCACGCCCACTAATTATTTTTTAGATATTTTTTATATGATATCTACATCTAAGAAATATTATCTCATACCACTTATTCTAGAGATGTGAATCAGATTTGATTTGGTTCAATATGAAAAGTGATTTGGTTTATTATGGAAAGTGGTTTAGGTTTATCTCCTTTGTTTGAAAGAGTCCCTCTTCACAAGGACTCTTCCCTCCTCTCATGTGCCAACTTCCTCCATCCTTATCCCTTCTTTTTGTCACCCCTTTTGAGGTTATTTTCATGCTCTCCATGAAATAGATAAGGCAATGGGCATCCAAGAGTTGGATGCCCCATGGACTCCTTGTTGATTAGGTCTTTTGACCTAATCAGCCATATATAAAGTTGCCGCCCCATATGAGATAAAATAGGTAGTCAAAAATTGGTGAAAAATTGATAGAAAAACCAGAGGAGCAAGAGGATGGAATGGGTGGTTTGAGGCATCAAATTTCTTGGAGAAGAGTCTTCTATCAAGAGATCAAAAGTTGATGTCTTGTTGAAACAAAAGGTAAGAGAAAAGATTATTTTCTCTTATTATTTTTTTTTTCAAATTATTCTCTCTTTATTTTGTATTTTTATGTGATAAAAATCTGAGAGAGAAAGAGGGATGGCGTGGTGAATTCATGCTCCAATGAGTTGGAGCATAGTAATCTAATTTTGGACATGATTTGGTCATTGTTGGTGCAGAATTCCGTCAAAGCCGGAGTTGCTGGAGTTGAGATGACCGTGATCGCCATTGGGACCTGCAAGAGAAGTCTAAACCAGAGTTGGGGGTGCTCCGGCAAGACCCTCCGATGTTCAAGTCAGTACTCTACCTTAACAGAAATGGAGGGCTCGAGTGAAAATTTTAGCAGAGTTTTGGGATAGAGTTTAGAGCTTAGAAAAGAACGTATCTGGGGGTCTCTTTTTATAGATAGAGAGCGTAACTGATTGACAGCGACGTCTGTAACTGTCTGGTAGTGGGCTGTTCAGAGCCGCATGGAGTTTGTTACAGAGAGTAGTGGCATCAGGGGTCATTCAGGGCCACGTGGAGTTTGTTACGAGAGTGGAGTGGTATCCGTTGTCGTGACTCACTAGAGAGTGGTGGAGCCACGTGGAATCCATTGCGGAGAGTGGAGTAGGGTAGTGGCCATTGTCGTGACTTGTCGGAGAGTTCAGATCTGTCGGCTGAAGCTCGACTGAGATGTCTGATGGAGCGGAATGGCTCTCTATCCCGTCGATCTAGGAGAAGCTCGGATATTTTTGAGACTGTTGATGAGTCTACTGTTGTCGGATGCCTAAAGCGCTGATGCCACAGGTGGGAGTCATCTACTGTAGAAGCTCGAATGGAGACTTTTTGTTAGTGAAATCCGGTAGGAGTCTGATTGCTAGAGAAGTCCGTCTGGGATTTGCCTAATGTGGAAGCTCATCTGGTATCCATCCGCTATGGAAGTTCGGACAGAATGGTTCTTGTAGAAGGCTGAAAGAAGATCGTTTATTGTAGAAGCTCGGTCGAAGGTCGGTTGTCGTGGGAGCTCAGAGTAGCGACCTGGCCGGTGGGTCCTGTCCCATTATAGAAGCTCATCTGGGATCCGGCTACGAAGAAGCTCGGTTGAAGTCTACCTATAATAAAAGTTTGGAAGAAATGTGTTTATAGTAGAGGCTCGAATGAAATTTGCTTATAGTAGATATCTGAGGTAGACCGTCCGCTGTGGGAGTTCGAAGTTGACCACTCGTAGTAGAAGTTCGGAGTAGATCGCTCGTAGTAGAAGTTAGGCTCTCGTAGGAGCTCGATTGGAATCCTGAAGGTGGTCGACCACCATAGAAACTTGGATGGAGTCTGATTACTGTAGAAATCTCATTGTCGAAGAAGCTCGGATATTGATGAAGTTCGAAAGAAGTTTGGAGAATAGTTGATCACTGTAGAAGGTCAGCTGATAGTGAGGCCTAGAGAGCCTTTGGAGCGGCCCAGTAGATGGATGGAGAAGCTCATTGTCGGAGAAGTCTGGAAGCTCGGATGGTCGAGGGGGTTCAGAGAGACGCTACACAAGGTTGGAAGCCGAAAAAGTCCTGTAAGGGTCGGTCTTTTACAAACTTCGGTCGGAGGGTATTTTATACCCAACACCAGTCCCCCTACTTTTGAGTTCTGATTTCGAATGAAGGAAGTACAGTAAAATTCTCACGACTGAAGTTGCCCCCCTCGATTTTCGCACTCGGTGGTTGCCAGATATTTTGGCGTTTGGCGCGCTGGTGCTGGAGTCTTTTCAAATCAAAGCAATCCGAAAAAGTTTTTTCAAAATTCTGCTAGGGTGTGGCTCTAGGTACGGTGCAATAATGACTTTGTCAGCTGTCAGCCATTTTCAACAGCCTGTCATAGTGAGTGGGACACGCGGCAAGTGTAGGTCAGCCAGAGGAGATCCACGATCATAACTGCTCTGGGCCCTATTGCCTATTTAAACACATCTCCTCCTTCAGGGGTTTCACTTTGCCTGAGAGAGTCCCTCAGTTTTCTCCTCTTCCCCGAGAGCTCCAGCCTCCTTTAGCATCCTTCTCGGCCTTAGGCATCCTCCAGGTTGACTTCCACCATTCTTGCCATCTTCCTGCACTCCTCGGGCCAACCTAGATTAGTTCCAAAACTTCTTGCCATTTTTCTATTCTTTCTTCTTCGTATTCCATTCATTTAGCTCCCTCGAGAGCTTATTCGCTGTTTTTCCCGATTTTTTTTTGAGATTTGTGGCATCTATTTGATCCAAAATGTCTTCCGATATCTCCTCTTCTAGCGGTTCTAGAAGTTCGTCAGCTCTAGTTTCTCAGAGTCCTTGTACCATAGACGGACCCGTAGTCGGGACCGAACCTCATCTGGTCTTTGCACCGGACACCATCTCCAGGTCTTTGACTCCAGATGAACTCTCACTGATAAGGATTCAGTATGGAGTTCCTCTGGAGTATGAGCTGGAGCTTCCCGGGCCAACTGACCGGGCTAGCGCCCCTCCTCCCGGCCACTTCTGTCTGTATCAGGGGGCCTTCCGTGCCGGACTTCGGCTTTCACTTCTGCCTTTTGTCATCGCCTCTTTCATTTTCTGAATATTTCTCTAGTCTCAGTAGCATCGAACTCCTTTAGGTTTTTGATAGGATTTCTTTCTCTTTGTAGTTTAGCTGAAGTTCGGCCGACTCTTTCTTTATTTAGGAATTTCTACACCTTCAAGCATCATCCCTCGGTAAAAGACTGATGGTACTTCTCCCCTCAATTCGGTAGAAAGGGGTTGCTGAAAGGTGCCCCCTCTTCTATCCACAACTGGAAGGAGAGGTTCTTCTATGTCCGATGCCCGACCTTGGAGCTAGGATTATCCCCTTGGGGCTCTCTTAGGGATTTCGTCCGTCGGGCTTCTCGCCTAGAAAGGGACGACCTCGAAGCCTCCAAAAAGCTCGAGGCCTATCAAGCCCCCCTCCTCTTCGAACTCCTGAAAGAATAACTTTTGTTCAACGTCGGCCTGAGTCCTCTTAACCCTGCCGGTACCATTTTTTTTTTGGCTGCTTCCCCTTTCTCTTATTTCATCTCTGAGCTAGTTGATCTTCTTTTATTACAGACATGGATGCAGGCATGGCTCGGAGGTTAGCCCAGGGTCTCAAGACCCACAAGAGAAAAGATGCCTCGACTTCGGGGTCGGTGAAGAAAGCTAGGACAGAAGGGACAAGCTCGGTCGTGTCTGCTCCGGTTGCCATTGTCATCGAAGTCCCTTCCAACGCCGAACTCGAAGTCCCCCGAGCCCTTTCAAGGAGCCCCCCAACCGAGGATCCTGCTCCAGAGGCTCATCCCGAGGGGGCACCCGGGGCCGAAGGGAGGAGGAGAAAGAAGACCCTGGCTCGGAAGAGCCGTAATCGCAAGGTTGCTGTCGAAGGGGCCGGTGGCTCCGAGGAAGACCTGAGGGAAAATTCTTCAACAACAGGGATTTAATAAAGAGGCTGATCGAAGGGTGCATTCTGCCCGAGATCGTCCAGAGGATCGTCCTTGCTGATCTCGAGCTGTGGGTCTGGGACTCTCTGGGATCTTTCTTCGAAGTAGGTTAACTCACTTTTTTCTCCTTCTTGCTTCTTTACTTAATTTATTCTTCAGCCTTTATATTGACTCCCCGACCTTTCTTGCAGATTAGGCACCAGCTTGTCGCCAACGTCGAGGCAGTGAAGATCGCCAAGAGGGAGGCAGCTCGGGCAGAGGAAGGTTGCCTGGCTGGTGCCACCCACCTCGAGGAGAAAATCATCGAGGTCCTAGGTCTCCAGGAGGTGCTGGAAAAGGAGGGCAAATCTTGTCCGATCTGAGGACCGCCTTGGAGGAGGAGAGAAAGAAGGCTGAGGCCGAGGTCTTCGAACTGAAGGCACAGGTTTCCGAGCTGAAAGCATGGATTTTGTCCCTGATCTTGGAGGCAGGGGCCCAAGCAGTGGAGTTCAAGGCCTCCTCCAAGATGGAGGATCTAAAGGTCCAGTTCGGCCAAGACACCTTCATCAAGGGTTTCGAACTCTGCCAAGAGAAGGTGGCTGGGAGGTTTCCTGAACTGGATCTCAGCTTTCTGGATGAGGCGTCTGACGATGAAGCTGGACCATCCGAAATCGCTGTCGGTCCTCCTCCAGTCGGGACCTCGTTGACCCTGCGGCCGCCGCTGCCGACCTTCCGGGGATGTCGAGGCCCTCCATTTCTACCCAGAGGTCTGGAACCTCTAGCTTTGTATTTTTTCTTTGTGGTGATTTTTTTTCATTTTCTTGTACTTGAAAATTATTTAATCAATGAAATCAGATTCTTCTTCACAGAGGCCCCCCCCTTTTTTTTTCTATATTCTTTTCCTTTTCTTTTGTCTCCTTGTACTAATTTGAGTCATGGCATTTTTGTCTCCCGACGACAGTGTCCTGCCGAAGCTCTTCCCCTGCCACAGGGGGTTCCTCTGAAGTCGATGATCCGAGACTTCAGAAGGAAAGTTCGTCAGTTGACGAAGAAATCCAAGAAGCTGGAAAATGAACTTCATCGGTTGAGGAAGAGCCATTCGAAAGTCACTGCAGAGGCTATTCGCTTTCAGGACCTCCACAAAAAGGGTCTCATGGAATACACCCGGAGGAAGGCCGACTTCATGACGGAGCTTGAGGAACTCCAAAAATGTGCCAGCGACCGATCTTGGACTCAGGCTTCCAAGATCAGTTCCCTTGAAGTTGAGTTGGCGGTCACATGGGAGAAGATCGGCCAGTTGGAAGGGAGCTCGTCCTGGCTCACAACCCAAGCCGACCACGATCGAGATTGGTCAAAGAAGTTCTCCGACCTTCAAAAGCAGCTGCAGGATGCTGAGGCAAACTACAACGCCTACCGAGTTGGTTGGAGCAGACAAGTAGAGGACTACCGAAGAAGCTCCAAACGACGACCGACGAAGTTGCCCACCTTCGGAGGCAGTTGTCTGAGAGAGTCCAGCTTGCCTCCGCACAAGGCTCCGAGAGCTCCGCTCCTTGAGGGGACCGTGGCAGAACTGTCTGTGGCCCTTAGGCGGAAGGAGGCCAAATTGCAGTGGCTGAAGATTTAGCTGGTCCACGAGCAGCAGGCGGTCAAAGATGCCGAGGCGAAGTCCGAGATCCTGAGTAAGAGGCTTCGAGAGTTGGAGGGCGAGAGCCGGTGGTTCCACCAGATGTACCGGGATATGTCACCGAGAAAGATGGAACTAGAGGAAGAAGTTGAAAACTTGAGGCAATCCCTAATAAGGACCGAAACTGAGAGCTCGAAGTCGGAAGAAGCTGGGCTTCCTTAGAGCTCCTTTCTCTTCTTTTTTTTTTGTTGCCTTTCATCCTTCCATGTATTCTTTTTCTTTTCTTGTCATCTCTCTTTTTAGCTTTCAAGGCTTTGTAATATATACTTCACTAATGAAATGAAAAGAAAATTTTCCATTACCTTGGCCATTTTGGTATTGAGTTGTCGTTTACTGAACTCTTTTTGTCTTTTGGCTTGTTCGACGCCGTCGTTGTTCGAAGGTTTCTGATCGCCATCGTATTGATTTGCCTTTTTGGTTCATGATCGTAAGTCTTTTCGAGGCCATTTGAGTTTGATGCTTCCTCCCGATGCTCGAGCTTGGGGACCCGAACTTCTCGTTACTTTGAGGAAGTCGATTTCTCCTCAGCCTATGTCGAGTTCTCTTTTAGTGATTGAGGATTTTTTGATAGGAATATCCTCCCTCGTTGAGACGAGGTCCCTTGTGTCTTTGATGTATTTTATTTTTCACTTGTCGCTGGTATAGTTCGTCACTTTCTCTTTTCATCTCCCCCTCTCTTTTTTTTTTGTGTTCGAGTGAGGGTTTTCCCTCTGCTCTTAACGGGGTCATGAGAGCGTAGAGGAGCCGTTGAGGAGGCCTTCCCCCTTATCCAGTCTTGATCGACTGGGTCTTTGTTTGTGTCAGGATGAGGTTCTCCTCTTATTCCCGACAGTCAATTTTAGCTCATGTTAGGATGAGGTTCTTCTTCTGTTCCTAATGGGGCTGTGGGGGCACGTAAGGGCCACTGTAAGGGCCTCTCCCCCCATCTAGTCTTTAAGTAACGGGCCTTCGACTTTGCTCATGTTAGGATGAGGTTCTCCTCCTGTTCCTAATAAGGCTGTGGGGGCACATAAGGGCCATTGCGCGGGCCTCTCCCCCCATCCGGTCTTTAAGTAATCGGGCCTTCGACTTTGCTCATGTTAAGATGAAGTTCTCCGCCTGTTCCTAACAAGGTTGTGGGGACACATAAGGGCCGTTGCGCGGGCCTCTTCCACCATCCGATCTTTAAGTAATCGGGCCTTCGACTTTGCTCATGTTAGGATGAGGTTCTCCTCCTATTCCTAACAAGGCTGTGGGGGCACATAAGGGCCGTTGCGCGGGCCTCTCCCCCCATCCGATCTTTAATAACCGGGCCTTCAACTTTGCTCATGTTAGGACGAGGTTCTCCTCCTGTTCCTAACAAGGCTATGGGGGCACATAAGGGCCGTTGCACGGCCTCTCCCCCCATCCGATCTTTAAGTAACCGGGCCTTCGGCTTTGTTCATGTTAGGATGAGATTTTTCTCCTATTCCTAACATGCTTAATTTCGATTGAATGAGGGAGTTACTTTCTGTCGTTATAAGTTCATGCCAAAAGGATAAATATGCAAATATAAAACTTTTATTTAAGGCAAAGCTATTGGTAATATATCTACAGATTTTTCGGATCCTATAGCCGCAAAAGGTCTGCTCCCTATCGGGGTCCTCCTGAGATGGAGTTGATAATCCTAATCAGAGGCCGATCTTTAGGCTACTCCTCCCTCCTTGGTGGCTCCGACTGCGGCAAGGCCCTGGGCCGATCTTTCCTACCTTCAGGTCGGCATCGAATGAATCTGTCGAGCCAACCTCATCTGATGAGCTCTTCGATCTCGTCTTGGAGTTGAATACACTCTTCCGTGTCATGGCCGTGGTCACGATGATAGAGGCAGAACTTATTAGGATTGCGCTTCCCGAGGGAGAGCTTCGTCGAACTCTGTGGTCTGGGCTCCTCTGCCTATGAGCCTGGGGAGGAGTCTGGACACACTTATGTTCAGAGGGAGTTCGAGAACATGGCCGAGCTTCACTCGGTCCTTTTTCAACTACGGGCTTGCTGGAGTCCCCCGCCTGCTGCTGCTTCGTGGCCTCCTCATCCTTCATCTTGAAGGCTTCTTCTGCTCGGGCACATCCTTCGGCCCGAGCCAGCAAATTAGCAAAGTTCCTAGGATATTTCTTTTCCAAAAAAAATAAAAGATCGTTCTTTTGAAGATCGCCCTTCAGGGCGGCCATCGCGACCGATTGGTCCAAATTTTGGACCTCCACGCGGCGACATTAAAGCGATTGACGTAGGCTCGGATGGATTCTCCCTCCTTCTGCTTGATGTTGATAAGGGACTCCGAACCTCTTCGGGGATGCCGACTGCTAACAAAATGAGCCGCAAACTGGTGGCTCATCTGATCAAAGGAGAAGATAGTACCCAACTTCAGCATCGAGTACCAGTTCCTTGCTGCTCCTTTCAAGGTAGATGGGAAAGCTCGGCACAAGATGACGTCTGGCGCGCCATGGAGCAGCATCATTATTTGGAAGGCCTCCACGTGGTCAATCGGATCTGAGGTCCCATCGTAGCTTTCGAATTGGGGGAGATTGAAGTTTGGCGGGATCGGTTCTTGTATGATCATTTGAGAGAAAGGAGGGTCAGTACAGATGTCCTCACCATAAGCAGGGAGAGCATGACGGAGCTCTTCGATCCACCGGTTCATCTCCCAGAGCCTTCGATCCAGGAGGTCCTCTCGACTGCGAGTCTCGAGGGTCTTCTGGTAGAGTGGAGGTAGGGATCCTCCGAGAGTAGAATCATGATCAGACTGAGAGCTCTCCACCTTCGGATTCTCCTTTCTAGGGAAGACAGGACGACTGGCCTAAGTGGCCCGCCCTACTACCAGATCTTGGAACTCCAACGATGCTCTTTCCAACCACACTAACATCTGCGGCTGTTGCTGCTGCTACTGCATGGCCTGCACTGCTTCGGTGAGGCCTCTGACCTGCTGAACCAGTAGGTCAAACTACTCCATCCAACCGCCGTTGCCGGAGGAGGAGGAGCCTGGAAAATTGGAGGCGAGGTCGGAGCCTAAGATCTGGCCGCAGAGGCCGTGGATCGCCAAGTGGATGCCTTTCGGGGAGGCATCAGGTGGAGATCCAGTAGGAGAAGGAGAAGAGGATGTCGGAGAAGATGATCGGAGACAGTCCCGTTGAGCACTCTTTTAAGAACAAGGGTACTGCGAAGACACAGCCGCCCTTCCTCTAGCGCCAATTCTGTTGGTGCAGAATTCCATCGAAGCTGGAGTTGCTGGAGTTGAGATGACCGCGATCGTCATCGGGACCTGTAAGGGAAGTCTAAATCAGAGTTGGGGGTGCTCTGGCAAGATCCTCTGACGCTCAAGTCAGTACTCTGCCTCAACAGAAATGGAGTGCTCGAGTGAAAATTTTAGCAGAGTTTTGGGATAGAGTTTAGAGCTTAGAGAAGAATGTATCTAGGGGTCCCTTTTTATAGACGGAGAGTGTAACTGATTGATAGCGACATCTGTAACTGCCTGGTAGTGGGCTGTTTAGAGCTGCGCGGAGTTTGTTACGGAGAGTAGTGGCATCAGGGGTCGTTCAGGGCCACATGGAGTTTGTTATGGAGAGTGGAGTGGTGTCCGTTGTCGTGACTCGTCAGAGAGTGGTGGAGCCACACAGAATCCATTACAGAGAGTGGAGTAGGGCAGTGGCCGTTGTCGTGACTTGTCGGAGAGTTCGGATCTGTTGGCTGGAGCTCGACTGGGATGTCTGATGGAGTGGAATGGCTCTCTATCCCGTCGATCTAGGAGAAGCTCGGATGTTTTTTAGGCTGCTGACGAGTCTACTATTGTCGGATGCCTCAGGCGCTGATGCCACAATGGGAGTCATCTACTGTAGAAGCTCGGATGGAGACTTTTTGTTGGTGAAGTCCGGTAGGAGTCTGATTGCTAGAGAAGTCCATCTGAAATTTGCCTGATGTGGAAGCTCATCTGATATCCATCCGCTATGGAAGTTCGGATGGAGTCTGGTTCTTGTAGAAGACTGAAAGGAGATCATTTATTGTAGAAGCTCGATCGAAGGTCGGTTGTCATGGGAGCTCAGAGTAGCGACCTGGCCGATGGGTCCTGTCCCATTGTAGAAGCTCGTCTGGGATCCGACTATGAAGAAGCTCGGCTGAAATCTACCTGTAATAGAAGTTCGAAAGAAATGTGTTGACAGTAGAGGCTCGAATGGAATTTACTTATAGTAGATATCCGAGATAGACCACCCGCTGTGGGAGTTCGGAGTAGACCGCTCGTAGTAGAAGTTCGGAGTAGACTGCTCGTAGTAGAAGTTCGGAGTAGACCGCTCGTAGTAGAAGTTCGGCTCTCCTAGGAGCTCGGTTGGAATTCTGAAGATGGTCGACCATCATAGAAACTTGGATGGAGTCTGATTACTGTAGAAATCTCATTGTCAAAGAAGCTCGGATATTGACGAAGTTCGGAAGAAGTTCGGAGAATAGTTGATCACTGTAGAAGGTCGGCTGATAGTGAGGCCTAGAGAGCCTTTGGAGTGGCCCAATAGATGGATGGAGAAGCTCATTGTCAGAGAAGTCTGGAAGCTCAGACGATCGAGGGGGTTCAGAGAGATGCTACACAAGGTCGGAAGCCAGAAAAGTCCTGGAAGTGTCGGTCTTTTACAAACTTCGGTCGGGGGGTATTTTATACCCAACAGTCATGTTCTAATGAGAGAAGAAGAAAAGAAGGTCTTCTCTTAAGGTTTATTTTAGAACCCTTCTTCTCTATAAATCATGAGATTTTTCTATGAGAAAAATCAGATATCATAAGATCTGGAAGTTAGAGAAACATCTAGAGAAGAAGGTCTTCTCATGTCCTAGCATAGAGATATTTTCGGGACATCAATCGTTGATGTACTGAAAGAGAAGCTTTCTTCTCTTAGGACCCTTTTTCTTTTACAGATTATTTCTGATTTTAGAGAGGGCAAAGAGTTTGACTTCTTCTTATTCCTCCTCATATTCTTCATCTCTTAGAATATTCAAGAGATCCGAAGAATATTTTTTTAGATTAACCATCCAGAGGGATCTGCAAGAAGCTAGCACTTCGAGCGGATCTTCATTCGATGAATCTTTGATTTTGTTGCAGCCTCATGTGGATCACCTGTAGAGGCTGGATGCGTGTGCGGCTCCAAAGATAATAAAAAAAATCAACTGTGGAGTTCTTGACCCATATGAAGGTAAGAGATCTGATCTCTTCTCTTATCTAGATGTGATCTAGGTTTTAGATCTGAAACTGTTTCAGATCTAGGGTATTATTTTGATCAATATCAAAGCTTTTATTTTCTAATTTATAAATATAATATGATATATTATAGGTCCTAATTGTAGGGTTTAGTAATTTGATTACATGTATTTGTAGATTAAATTATTTAATTTACATATTTCACTGCATTATATTTCAAAAATATTTTAAAATTCATGCATGAAATTCTATACCTTTTCCAACAGTGGTATCAGAGAATCTAGGTTCTTTTATAACATATTCATGATTGTATTAAATAAATCTAAAAAATAAAATAATGATCGCACGGACTGTAGGTTGTCCTGCTGTAAGGTTTACCCCTTATAGTGCAAAGGTTGTTCTGGTACATTGCGATCTAAAAAATTTAAAAGAATTTAAATAAATCTTATCATGAATATTTTAGATTAGGTTTATTTCATTTCATAAAATTTTATGTAATGTACATAGATTAAAATCATCCAAAAATAGGATCTTGCGAAGGTTCTGTTTGCTAATCAAACTGGCTCGCCTAAAAATCGGGCTGGCTCGACCAGCATGCCAGCTTGACTAAAAAGTTGGTTGAATTATATTTTTGACTGATTTTAATTATTTTAACCTATAATTAGTGTTTGTTAGTGAAATAAGCCAACCCATTTTTGAAATGAGTCGACCTATTTAGTGAAACAATACTAGATTGTATTAAATCTTTCAAAAGTTGAAAATAGATTTCAAAATGCCAAACTCCAACCCTTAGCCATGAACTTAATTAAAAGAATTAAGTGATTATTTAGGATCTAGGTTTGTGATTTAAAAATCCTAAGATAATTTCATAAAACATGGGTTAAAGAGTAATGGGTTAGCTTTGATTAGGCCATTAACTGGGTTAGACCTAGGGTTAGATTAAATATGGACTAAGTTAAGAAACTGATCAAACCTAATTAAAAGTTAATTAAGATTAGGTCATTTCTATAGATCACTTCAATAGTTGTGGTTGATTAAAGTCCATATATCTAACAAATGGACATTGATCGTGGCTCAGCGGCTAAGCCCGAGTGTTTAGGCAGACCAAATCAAAACTGATAAACCAGTTGGTGTCTAAGGTAAACCTGACCGATGGTTTTTAATTGGTAGCCCGTTTACCTGACCATTTCTGATGGTGTCTAAGGCAAGCTTTGGCAAACCCTCCCACCGATCATACTTACCTGACCAATGTGGTTAATCAGATCTTGATTAGGTTGTTCATTGATTCGTGCTAACCCATGTCACATAGGAAATCAGTGAATCTGATTTCATTCAGTGAGACTAATCTAGGTGCCCATGGACCAAATTTGATCCTAGTCCTTGTTAATGACTTGAGAAGTCAGTGGGAGGATTTGACTTGGTGAAGTCAGTGGGAGCAAATTGATCCATGTCCTTTCTATCCTTAAATCACTAATAATTTTAAATCCTCTAAAATTATTAGATCCTTAAAATGATAAAGTTATGGAGATAATTGAGTCATAGCCTCCCATTAAGGTGTTTGATAATGAGTCCATTAACTCAATAATCATTACAGACCCAAAGGCCTGGTGCTTATTGACTAATAGAATTATCACTCATCATATGATGACTTGAAAGTATCTCTCTAATGGTGGTTAGGTTAGCCAACCAAAGTTGGACTTAATCATTCGTTGGTTAGATGCACCAAGTATGGTCATGTTAATGGTTGGACCTAATCGGATCCTTACAGTGGAGGCCAAAGCCTACTGATTAGGTTTCTGAGGTAAAATTAAATTATTAAAAATTATTTGGATAAATAATTGATTAATGAACCTATCCGTAGATGCAGATGGGTTGGCCGATCAAAGTCGAGCTTGTGTGTAGTCTATGTGGATTCTAGTACCTACTAGGAAATTAAAGTAATTCTCGAATTGGAGGTAGAGGCTATCAATTTGAATAAAATAGTGAGAGAACCTTGAGACTAAAGTTCAAGTCTCTAGGCTTAAAATAATTCATATACATTAGGTCATTGTTCTCTTTTCTCAAAATAAGGCTAAATCTTAATTGTTGCAATCGCTGTTAGACAGTGATGACTTATGGGATCCAACTTCGTTAATTAGTATCGAAAGTTGAATTTGGTTCAGCAGTACGAATGGGTTCGTATTGGGGCTTCTTAGTCCGGTCAAAACAATTAGTCCAAAATTGATCCAAATCAGGCATGTTGCTTTTATTAGAAGCAGGGTCATAGGAAGAAGAATTATCTTGCTTCCCTTGACCATAATAGGCTGAACAAGAGAAAGAAGCAAGAGTTGCTCATCAAGGATGTTATATGATAACACCTTAAAGTTTCTCTATGAAATTCTACCACCTAGGTATTAGATACCGATGGTCTTATGCAATTTATTGCTCGGACTACAAGTAAGTGTTATGTTTGAAAATGGTGAAAAATTCTTAAATGTTAGGGATGGAAGTCTTATTCCAATCCTAACTTTAGAAATTGTAGAGCTTATTTTCAAATATTATCATTTAGAGTAATTGTTACTATTGTCTATTGTTTATGATGAATGTAATCTTTGTTAGCCTTTTGGCCAAAGATGATTATCATTCATTAATAAAGGAAGATTATTGTGATATTATTATGAATAATATTACAATAATACATGGACAATAAGGAAATGATATTTAACATTTGCACAGCCTATTAAGTGTAATGTACATACCCAAGTTAGATAATGTCATGGATATCTATCTTTGGTATTATAGGCTGAGTCACCTTGATAAGAACAGGATAAATGGATTAGCTTGAGAGAAAAATCTCACATCAATGATTATGAATCATTGATAGCCTGTGAGTTTTATCTTCTTGGAAAGATGACAAAGTAACCTTTTAGTAGAAAAGGTGAAGGAGCTGATAAAGTTCTAAGCCTCATATATAGTGATGTATGTGGACCTGTGAACTTAAGTGCCAAAGAAAGATATTAATATTTCATTTCAGATGACCTATCTGGGCATGGGTGCATTTGGCCTGAATCATTTGAAATGTTCAAATGATTCAATAATGAAAGATTGAAACAAACTGGATAAGGTGTTAGAATTCTTTGATCAAATCGAGGAGGCGAATACTTATCCAGTGAGTTTATGACATATCTAGGAGAGAATTAGATTCTCTCTCAGTGGATTCCTTTTTGGAATAAAGTGTATCTGAAAGGAGAAGTTGAACTTTGTTAGACATGGTTCAATCCACAATAGGGTTCACTTCTCTGCCTGTTTTAGGATTGTGCTCCTGTGTGATTACCTGTTTTACTCTAAAAATATACTGAGTAAGTCTGTTATACAGATTCCATATAAGATATGGAACGGGCATAGATCTAGACTCTCTCACCTTTGGGTTTGGAGTTGATCGGCCTATGTCAAAGGTTTGCATACAGATAAACATGGTTCTTGATCTAATAGGTATTTAAGGGTTACTAATTCTATCATGCTGAAGAACATAAGATGCTCATCAGTAGTAGGGCATTCCTTTTGGAAAGGAGTTCCTTAAAGAAGGAACTGATGCCTATCAAGTTGGCTACATATCAAGTAGGATTTCAGGGTGGGCATGCACAGTGAAAGTATAATGGATTTCAAAATTTAAATTAAAAAATTTTAAATATAAAACCCTTAAATTAGTATCTCCTTAATGATTAACAATCATATATAACATAAATTCAAAATGAAATTCAAGCTATAGAAGAATACCTGCAGTGCTTAATCCAAATTCCAGCAGAACCTCCATCAGGTGCCCAATTGTTCGCCCTCCAATGGTGATCCACACAGGGCTATGATCAGGACATCAACTCTTTGAGATGATTTTTTCTTCAAAATTCTCACTCTAAGAATTTTCTTGGACACCAGGTCCTTAAGACCCTCTTCCCTCTTCCTCTTCTCCTAGCCTTCCTATCCCTACCTTTCTTCTCTCCTTGTCTTCCTTAATTCTCTTCCTAGACTCTTGTCCTAAATCAAACTTGTCCTTACTATTTTTAAAATTATCCTAATAAGAGAAGAAAAGGACTAATTAGATAATAGGGAGAAAATATTAGAAAAAAAGAAGGAATTAAAAATCTGAATGAATCCAATCCCCTGGCGCACCCCCCCTTAAATACTTAGCGATGGGTTGCCTTCAAAAATTATTCGCGCCCCTTCCATGCACCATCTCGCATCCATCAAAAAATTTCACACCTTCTGATAAATTCTCATGTCTATCTAAAAGAGTTTGACACATGGAAATCATCAAAAAAAAAATCCAAGAGATGCTTCAAACAGAAGGACTCTTCAGAATATTTTTCTCGAAGATTCTTCGATACATCATGCAGCTTCCTATAGAATAATTTTTTTCCACCACCCATCAGTATAATTTTATCCATCAAATGGCCAAAAATGAAGGTTCTAACATCAAAATGACATAGAAAAAATCTTAGATTAAGAAGTGGTGTGACAAATGGGTTAGAGTCCTCCACAAGTTGGACTCTTGGTCAGGCACATGGATCAGACTGACAGGATTTTCAAATTCAACAAATTTTCATGTTTAAACCAGAAGGCATTTTAACTTAAAAAAAATTATTTATACTCAAAATTAAGTTATAAATCATCTAAAAATTTATTTCATCATGGCACATTGGATAAGCTCAAGGATGAGGCATCCCCTCTCATGGGATGTGAAAGCTGTTTCTGCGCACAAAAACTGTACCCATGCATAAGAAAAATTCTTGACTCATGGAGACTTAGTTTTCTAGCTCCAAATTTTTAATACATATAGCTAAGGGCAGACCCAGCTCAAACCTAAATTTTTTTTGAATTAATTTAGCCTTAATTAGCCCAATCTAGAATCAATTTCAAACCTGATTCGAAGCAGGGAGCTAGTTTTTGCAACATGTGCTAGCATGTCAATTTTGCAAATATGATCTAATCCAATTAGACCCATGATCAATTTTTTTTGTGTGTGACCCATTGTGTTCCATATCTAGCTAGCAATGGGTCTGAGTGCAAGTCAATTTGATTTGATTAGAATTTAATCTAACCGATTTAGATCCAATCGAACTACCCCAATTTTAACAATTAGAACTCTTTCTAATTAGTGATTGAATTAAACTCTTTAATTTGATCAAACCTACAAGATTAGATTGACATCTAGAAATATATCATGTTTACCTAGAAGATATAAAATTTTAGTAAAAATACCAAAAATATCCTTCAATGGAATGTTACTGTGCAATTTGATCCTACGATCTCCCTGCACCCCGAATATAACTTTGGGTATGGAATGATGTCAAATCCAATATCATACTAATATTTCTCTCAATCTTATATGATAATTTAATTAATAAAATATTAAAAACTCTTTCTAATTTTTATTCTACTTTGATCAAAGGCTTTCTGAATCATCAATCGATCAGAGCAAGTAGGATGCAATCTTCTCTTATTAGGAGTGATCGATTCCATGTTGACTTACTCACAATCTCCATTACATTCTACCATATCTAGAACACCCCATACATGACTAAGTCATGAATGAGTATGAACCAAAAAATATGGATTCATGTATGCAAGGTTCTATTGTAGTCTCAGGTCAAAGAATTATATGCACAACTCCCACTATAAGAAAATATCTTTTGACGGATAAGTAAATTCCATAAGATATTTTTTAAGTCAGATTAATTTAGTGAACTTATTCTCTAATGAGCACCCACTTTCTTGTATTAGTGTCTTACACAAATGGCATATGAGATCAACCACCCTCTCCATCGAGCATACATAGGAAGTGCTAGTCTATCTGAAATATTGATCCCCTTTTCAATGCTTCTATAACTAAGAATATTTTAAATCAAAATTTTTAAAATTTTAGATCTCGTAGGTATGATCTCATCATAACCCTAAACCCATTATCCTGATTTATAGAGTTCATCATAATCATTACAAAAGTATGATACAGCATATGATAAAAAATATCTTTTATTATTTAAAGAGTCAATACATGAGTCTAAAAGATTACAAAAAAAATTCATCAAAATATAAATTTTGATTGACTTATAGGGCATATTCCTTTCACTCCATACATTCCAACCAAGTGTGGTCCTTTGTAGATCCACCTGAAGGTATTATATCTATTAGGTGTAAATGGATCTACAAAAGAAAAATTAGATCGGATGGTAAGATAGAGACCTATAAGATAAGATTGGTGGCAAAAGGTTACAGTCAACGTGAAGGCATTGACTATCAAGAGACATTTTTGCTGATGGCTATGCTGAAATCCATCCATACTTTACTTACGATTGCATCCTATTATAATTATGAGATTTGACAGATGGATGTGAAAACTATCTTCCTAAATGAATATCTTGAGGAAGATATCTATATAGAGCAGCCTATGAGTTTTACATCTAGTGATAGTGATCACAAAGTCTATAAGCTACAAAGGTCCATTTATGGACTTAAGCAAGGATCCCGGAGTTGGAACACTCACTTTAATAATGTAATCAAATTATTTGATTTCATAAAAAATGAGGAGGAGCCATGAGTGTACAAAAAGATCAGTAGGAGCACTGTCATGTTCCTTGTATTATACGTAGATGACATCCTCCTGATTGAAAATGATATTTTCATACTGACATCGGTCAAAATTTGGTTGTCAAAAGAATTCTCTATGAAAGACCTAGGAAAAACTTCCTACATTCTTGGTATTAAGATCTATAGGGATAGATCTAAGAGAATGATAGAACTCTCACAGTGAATATATATAGAAGAGGTGCTGAAGTATTTCAGCATGAAAAACTCCAAGAGAGGTCTCTTACCTCTTAGACATGGCATTCATCTTTCGAAAAAGATGTGTCCTGACACACCTGAAGAGATTCAACGTACGAGCAAGATCCCTTATGCTTTGGCTATAGGGAGTCTCATGTATACCATGCTGTGCATGCGACCTGATATAGCTCTTGCCGTGAGTGTCACGAGTAGATATCAATCGAATCTAAGTGAGGAGCACTGGATAGTTGTAAAGAACATCCTTAAGTACTTGAGAAGAATTAAAGATTTGTCTTGATTTTTGAGGGAGGTTCGGAGCTAAAAGTGGAAGGATACATCGATTCAAACTTTATGTCTGATATCGATGATAGAAGGTCTATGTTGAGGTATATTTTTCTATGTAATGGAGGATCGGTTAGTTAAAAAAATTTCAAACAACCGATCATTGCAGATTCGACCATGAAAGTCCAGTACATCGTCACCTCTGAAGCTGCTTGAAAAGTGGTATATTTTTACATTTATTGAAGATATTTTTGGTAATTTATGGTGCTAAATCTTCTTAAAAATCCTAATTTCATGAATTTATTAAATTTTTCTAAAAAATTAGTGATTTTGAAAAAAAATATGAAATTAGATATATTTATAAAAAAATAGATGTTAATTTAATTGAGTAATTTAAGCACCAAAATGAAGAGAAATTTTTGAAAAATTTAATGTATATTTTTTCTAATATTTCAAGTAAAAATCAGAGCAAAAATGGAGCTAAAATATCCTAAAAAAATAAAAAATATTACCTTCGATGCACGGTGGACCGGTCGGTCAGTCCACAGAGCCAGGGCACGGTCCACAGGAATAGTTACGCGGTCCACAGGTGCGGCTCACAGTGAGAGAAAGATCCTGGGTGCGATCCAATGGCTGAGATTTAATCCGATCCAGATCTGATGGTTCAGACTCGTTGCCGACTTTGAATAGGACTCTTTTGTGCGATCTGACGGCCCAGAAGCAATCCATCACATGATCCAACGGCTGTTATAGCTCCCGACTGTGTTAAGGACTCTTTTGCACGATCCGATGGCCAGAACTTCATTAGAACCCAGATTAGATGGCTGACATTTGATCCGACCCTGATAAGGATTATAACTCTAATTTTTGAGCTGATCTGGGCTGTCCAAGCTTGATCCGACAGCCAGAAAAATTCTTAGAAGATTAATACGTTTTCTAAGGGTTTTAGGACTCCTTTTGTGATCAGAAAAATATGAAAAAATTATCTATAAATAGGAGGTCTGGGAATAAGCTTTGAAGAAGAAAAAAATCATAGAAAAAATAAGGAAAAAATAGAGAAAAAATTCAAAGAGCTTTAGGGATCAAATATTAGGAGATTAGGAAGCTAGAGAGCTTGATGCATGGCTAAATCCCTTCAATCCAGGAATATGATGAAGCCTGTAAATGAGTTTTTTATTTTCTTCTTTTTGTATTTAATTTTTATGCAATAAAATTATACTTTTATTTCATATCTTTTTATTTTTTTTGAGGTATTGATCTAGCCTAAACGGCCTATACCCTCTATTGACGTGCCATGATCTCTGGATACGGTACGTGCTTTGAAGAGATAGATCATGGTATGTTAGATTGAATCTTAGATGTTGTAATTGAATTTAGATAGTTTATACTCCAATAGGACGAGTTATGATCTACTGATACAGTTCGTATCCCTTAGAGATAAACTATACTAATTTCAAGAATTTGATCAAAAAATCAGGGATAAGAAAGGAACCAAAAATGTAGTGGCTGATCACCTGTCTCGATTGACTGATGCACTCTCTAACGAACCATCAATAGAAGAATCTTTTCCTGATGAACAACTCATGTCCGTGACCAAAGAACCATGGTACGCTGATATTGTCAATTACTTGGCCACTGGTAGGATTCCTTCTTATTGGAATACTCAAGACAAACACAAATTCTTTGCCCAAGTAAAGTATTTTATTTGGGATGATCCATATCTGTTTAAACAATGTCCTAATTAAATCATTAGAAGATGTATCCCGGACCATGAGATCAACAGTATCTTGTCTTTTTGTCATGACCAAGCCTGTGGTGGCCACTTTGGAGCCAAGAAAACTGTTGTAAAAATTTTTCAATGTGGATTTTACTGGCCCAATTTGTTTAAAGATGCACATGAGTACTGTAAAAGTTGCACTAGATGTCAACAAGTAGGATGGATCACAAAAAGAGATATGATGCCAATAAATCCGATCTTAGTTGTTGAGATTTTTGATGTATGGGGAATCAATTTCATGGGACCACTTCCAAATTCTTTCAAAAATAAATATATCTTAGTGGCTGTCGATTATGTGTCCAAATGGGTAGAAGCTATGCCATGTAGATCGAATGATAGCAAAATTATTATCAATTTTTTTTTAAAAAATATTCTCTCTCATTTTGGAATTCATAGAGCCATTATAAGTGATCAGGGAACATATTTTTATAATCGAACCTTTACAACCCTGATGAAGAAATACAACATCACCCATAAATTGGCCACACCCTATCACCTCCAGACCAGTGGACAAGTTGAAGTTTCTAATCATCAAATCAAACAAATCCTAGAGAAGACTGTAAGCACCAATAGAAAAGATTGGTCATTGAAGCTAGTAGATGCTCTTTGGGCATATCGCACTACTTTCAAAACCAACTTAGGAATATCTCCTTACAGGCTTGTGTTTGGTAAATCATGTCACTTGCCAGTAGAGCTTGAACATAGAGTTATGTGGGCCATCAAAAAGCTAAACATAGATCTAGATGAGGCTGGATAACATAGGAAGTTACAAATTGATGAACTTGAGGAAATAAGGAATGAGGCGTACGACAATGCTAAGATATACAAAGAACGAACTAAGGTGTTTCATGATCGAGCAATCCTTAGAAAATCATTCTCATCTGGTCAAAAAGTTTTTTTGTATAACTCTAGGCTACATTTATTTCTTGAAAAATTTAGATCTAAATGGACAGGGCCCTATATTGTAAAAGAGGTTTTTTCTCATGGAGCTATAGAAATCAAAAACCCAAGCAATGGTGCTACTTTTAAAGTAAATGGACAACGATTGAAACCATTCTTGAAATTGCCTACTAAAATTGAGGAGGAGGCCATAGTTCTCCATGAGCCTATTATTCTAATTGATTACGTATCTCAGGTTCAGTCTGGCTGAAGACTTAAAACTTAGCACTTTCTGGGAGGCAATCCAGTTTTTAGTTTTTGCTTTTACTTTCTTTTGCATTATGTTCAGGTTAATCAAGGCTTGCTTTGTATGGATTTGAAGGCAATATTGGCTAAAATAGGAGAAGCACCAATTTTGAAAAAAGTTTCTGGATCTGGTGACATCCTTCCTTTTTCTTTCTCTTTTTATGCACCTTTCATTTTTTCTACTCCATTGAGGACAATGTCGATTAAGTTGGAGAGAAAAATATTTTTAAAATATATTTAAAAAAAAAATATATATATATTTTTAAAAGTCCTCAAGTAAGTTAGTATTTAGCATTTAAGCACCAGATTACATTTAAGAATTGAGTTAAACCAAGCATATTTTAAAAGAAAATTGATGTATAGACTAGAGAGTTATGAGATATTGAGGGATCAAGTATTAAAAAACTCAATAAAGAGTTAAGTTTAGAACTTAAATAGTTTTCTTTGAGCATTTCTAAATTTTTCTACCATCATCAAAGAAGAGTTTACTTCTTATGGACTTGTGTAGGGTAACTATATATTTTTTCATATATTAAAAAAAAAAGTTTTCAAGTACTTCATGCTGAGTAACCGGGCCTCTTTGCCTAAGCAAGCATTGAGTTTCACGTCAAAAGGTATGAAGGGTAAAGAAGCTTTGTTGTAAAGCTAGTTTTAACTCATAGCCTGTTTGATTCGAGCAAGTAGGTTCAAGGGGTATTTTATACCTAGTGCCCTAAAGCCATCTGGCTTGGGAGTCATTGACTGAAAATTCACTACATGGGTCAAATAGAAAACTTAAAGGGTTAAGACACTCAATAGCAGTACAATGTTAAAAAAAAAAGAAAAAAAAATCAATCAATAAATGAAGGATAGAAGTAACAATATACTTGTCTATATGAAGGTTAATAATTTGGAGATAAAGGTAGCGATAATTTAGAAAAGTTCAGAAAAGGTTTAGTGTTCTTAGTTTAACTCTTATATTGACAAGTATTAATACCCCAATGACATACCTCATTTACACTCTATTGAACATCAGTGGCCTTTTTAAAATTGTTTGGTGAAATTTGAGACTTTAAGTTAAATGATACTTAAATCTAAATTCTTTCTTTACTCGAGGACGAGCAAAGTTCAAGTTAAGGAGTGTGATAAGTGGTATATTTTTATATTTATTGAAGGTATTTTTGATAATTTATGGTGCTAACATCTTCTTAAAAATCTTAATTTTATGAATTTATTGAATTTTTCTAAAAAATAAATGATTTTGAAAAAAATATGAAATTAGATATATTTATAAAAAAAATAGATGTTAATTTAATTGAGCAATTTAAGCACCAAAATGAAGAAAAAATTTTGAAAAATTTAATGTATTTTTTTTAATTTTTCAAGTAAAAATCAAAGCAAAAATGGAGCTAAAATACCCTAAAAAAATAAAAAATATTACCTTCGATGCACGGTGGACCGGTCGGTCGGTCCACAGAGCCAGGGCACGGTCCACAGGAATAGTTACGCAGTCCACAGGCACGGCTCATAGCGAGAGAAAGATCCTGGGTGCGATCCAACGGCTGAGATTTAATCCGATCCAGATTCGACGGTTCAGACTCGTTGCTGACTTTGAATAGGACTCTTTTGTGCGATCCGACAGTCTAGAAGCAAACCATCATGCGATCCAACAGCTGTTATCACTCCCGACTGTGTTAAGGACTCTTTTGCATGATCTGACGGTCAGAACTTTATCAGAACCCAGATCGAACGACTGACATTTGATCCGACCCTAATAAGGATTATAACTCTAATTTTTTAGTTGATCTGGGCAGTCCAAGCTTGATCCGACGGCCAAAAAATTCCTAGAAGATTAATACATTTTTTAAGAGTTTTAGGACTCCTTTTGTGATAAAAAAAATATGAAAAAATTATCTATAAATAGGGAGTCGGGAATAAGCTTTGAAGGAGAAAAAAATTAGAGAAAAGGTTAGGAAAAAAATAGAGAAATATATATATATATTTTAAAACTTTTTCAAAATTATTATTTTACAGTAAAAATAATTAATTAATCTAATTAATTAATATATATTTATCCTACACTAGGATCTAAATATGATATACAGCATGCATGGATTTAAATTTAAAATTCAAATTTGAACAGTAAATAATTTACTGTTTTGTGTTCAGAACACAATACCTTTGTGCGGATAGTCGATCACCATAATTTGATCACCGTCGGAAGAGTCTGATCATCATGACACAGCCACACAGTACATTTGGCCTCTGCAGATCGTTCACACGAGGCTCTCGATCTGATCGGCTCCTCAAGAGTACTAGCTCGTTGTAGAGCCCTTTCAACGGCCGATGCTGATCGAACTCCTTCGATCGATATTTGCTGATTCTTTGGATGCTCTAGATTATTAGTAGATATGCTTGAGAGGATGTTGAAGATCTCCCTAAAATTTGGTGGGCTCACGACACTCGTAGCTCGCCTTCTCACTTCCCGAACCCCAGGCTGAAACCCAAGGGAACTCACTGGAAACCCTGCGCCCATTTGTTTTTTCTTTTCTTTCTTTTTCTCTTGGAAGGATATGGACTTCCTACTTGTGCACAAGGCTTCCTCATGCCCCACTCTTTTTTTTCAAAAAATTCTATGCATGCCCCACCTTTCTCCTCCTTTTAAAACAACATCGAACGTGTCTTATCCGCGTGAGAGGATAAAGATAAGTGGTTGCACATTTGAATTCAAATCAAATTTGTATTCAAATGCAAAACCAACTCATCCCTATCCACTTGGGCATGAGAAGAGAAGGGGCGTGAGTTGATTTGTGTGTGGAGAGTTTACACGAGAAATACTTTCTCGTATAAAATATGGGGTGCATAAGATAAGAGCATGGCATATGGATTAGTTGGTTGCTCATTCAAATTCAAACTTTCTTTTGAATTTGAATAGCCAACCAACTTATTTTTATTCAGATAATTAGCACACAAGGGTGGGAATGAAATGCCTTCTGTGTGGAGAAAATTCATGAGAAGTTACTTCTCGTGAATTCAAATATGTGCAGAAGAAGTGAGGTGGCGCAGGGAGAAAGGTCAAGGTGGTTTGAACCTAATTGAGCCAACCTGATCTAAATAGGTTGAGCACAATTAGACTAAATTAAACCCAACTTAATTAGACTTAATTAGACTCAATAAAATTTTAATCAAATCAGAAATTGATTAAGCCCAACCCCTGATCAAATCAGGGATCAAACCATCTTGACGATTAGGTCAACTCTTAACCTAATCGGGTCAAACCCAACTGAATCAAATTCAATTGGACTTGATCCAAAAATAATTACTCAATCAAATTGAGTTAATTAGTGATCAAATTACTAATTAAACCTCTCATAAATATTGAGTCTAAATTCGATAGGCAATCGGGTATCAAAGTCCATCAATATGAAACCTTGATCATAGAGTCCCAAACCACTGGGACTCTTGACCTCGGTACCCAAAATGTGTGGGACTTGTGATCAGAGAATCCTGATTCTCGATCACAGAGTCTCAGACACATAGGACTCATAGTCCATGAATATTAGGACTCTTCATCAGCCATCAGATCAGATAGGAACCTCTAATGTGTGTGACCCCGCAGGTTCGAACCTAAACCGGTAGCACAGGAATCAATTCCTGTACTAATCAAAGTGACTATCTAGTAATGGTACTTGACGTCTGGATAGGTCGAATAGTCACAATCGCAACACTCAGAACCTACATGAATATGGTTACTGTATAATTCATCCCTTTTGACCCCTGTGTTTAGGATGACTCAGGGTTAAACTGTCAACCCTGATTAGATTATCCGAGTCGTGCTCAACTCAATCAGTCCTGTGACTCCTCACTAGGACTACCCTGGTCAAGATTTTGCTAAATTGAAACACGACTATATACAGCTCCTGAACTGGAGTGGTTAATCCCATCTTGACACACGCACCGACAAGTCAAGTACTTGACTACATCCAGCAACCTTCCATCACTGAATTAGAAATTTAGATAGTCCAGTGCCTAAGTGCAGTGAGTTACTTGCAAGTCACCATGGCGGTCTCAAGTCGGAGGGACATTTATACCCATATCCCATCGGAGCAAATCTTGACAGTAGAGATAGCTCCAGAGTCAGTCACGTTCAGTGCAAATGTACCCTTACATCTCACCTGTGTGCCATACCAGTGTCTCCACACTCCTTGGTTAAGAGGACAACCAACCTATATGGCACACAACGACCTATGCTTGATAAACATTATTATCCTTGGTAACAACATATCATTTGATCGCGAACAGGTTTAAGGACTAAACGATAAATCCTCCTTTGTCGAGTCTAAATAGTCCTAAGGACTTCACCACAACACAGGAGTTCATTAGAAGATGATAATTTGTGATGAAAAATGCCAAAATAACTTTTATTTATTTATGATTCATGTACTAATACAATAAAGATTACAATCGTCAACAGGCTGACGATTGGCTTTGGGATACTATTTCCAATAATCTCCCACTTGGCCTAAAGCCAATCGGTGCAGTATCTAATACCCATCTTCGACTTGAAGTCGTCGAACTCCTTCACCGCAATGGCTTTAGTGAATGGGTTGGCCAGGTTCTCCTTTCCATCGATCTTCTGAAGGTCGACGTCACCTCGATCTATGATTTCTCGGATGAGATGATAGCGACGCAGAATATGCTTCGTCCGCTGGTGTGCCTTTGGTTCCTTTGCCTGAGCAATGGCTCCAGAGCTGTCATAGTAGAGCAGAACTGGACCAACAAGGGAGGGTGCTACTCCGAGCTCGGTGATGAATTTTCTCAGCCACACCACTTCTTTGACAGCATCTGATGTAGTGACATACTCTGCCTCGCAAACTGAATTAGCCACTGTGTGCTGCTTGGAACTTTTCTAGCAGACAGCCCCACCATTAAGGGTAAAAATAAATCCCAACACACTCTTGCTATCATCGTGATCAGACTGGAAACTAGAGTCTGTAAATCCTATAAGTCTCAAGTCTGATTACCATAAACAAGCCACTGGTCCTTAGTATTTCTTAAATACTTCAGGATGGTTTTAACAACCTTCCAGTGATTCTCTCCTGGATCAGATTGGTATCTACTCACTACTCCTAGTGAGTACGCCACATCTGGTCGTGTACATGTCATGGCGTATATGATAGATCCCACTGCTGAAGCATATAGAATTCTACCCATACGCTCTCTTTCTTGAGGTGTTGTCGGACAATCCCTCTTTGAGAGAGAAATTCCATGGCCTATCGATAGATAGCCTTTCTTGAAATTCTCCATGCTGAACCTTTTCAGCATAGTATCAATGTACGTGGACTGGGATAAGCCAAACAGCCTTTTAGATCTATCTCTATAGATCCTCATCCTAGGATGTAGGAAGCTTCTCCCAGATCCTTCATAGAGAATTATGACGATAGCCAAATCTTTATTTCCTGTAATGCAGGGACATCATTCTCGATTAACAGAATGTCATCTACATACAATACAAGAAATACTACTACTGGACCATTAGCCCACTTATAAATGCAGGGCTCTTCTCCATTCTTAACGAAGCCATACGTCTTGATCGTCCTATCAAAATGTATGTTCCAACTCTGGGATGCCTGCTTAAGTCCATAAATGGACCTCTGTAGCTTACACACCTTAGACTCATCTGTGGATGTGAATCCTTCAAGTTGTATCATATACATCTCTTCGTCCAGCTCTCCATTTAAGAAAGCTGTCTTCACATCTATCTACCAGATTTTATAGTCCAGATGGCAGCTATCGCAAGCATAATCCGAATGGATTTGAGCATTGCCACAGGAGAAAATATCTCGTCATAGTCTATACCATAACATTGACGATATCCCTTAGCAACCAGACGGGTTTATAGGTTTCCACCTTTTCGTCTGCGCCTCTCTTCCTCTTGAAGACCTATTTACACCCTATGGGTTTTACTCCTTCGGGTGGGTCAACCAATGTCCACACATCATTGACCTTCATGGACTCCATTTCGGATTTCATGGCCTCTAGCCATTTCTCAGAGTCAGGTCTCTGCATTGCATCCATGTAGGTGATCGGATCCTCATCATTTTCATCAAGTTCGATAGGATCTCCGTCCCAGACCAAGAAACCATAGTATTTATCCAGTTGACGTGGTACTCTACTAGATCGCCTTAAGGGTGCATCAATAATGGGCTCCGAATTTGGTCTAACCAAATTCGGTTCAGGTTCAGCTACTTGTGTCGATTTTTTCACCTGCCGAACTTCCTCAAGTTCGACCTTAGAGGCAACAGTCCCTTCACCAAGGAACTCCTTTTCTAAAAAGATTGCCTTAAGGCTGACAAACACCTTTTGCTCATCAACTAGGTAAAAATAATATCCTTTGGTCTCTTTTGGGTACCCTATGAAATTACACTTGTCAGATCTAGGTCCAAGCTTGTCCATAATTAAACGTTTAACATAAGCCGGACACCCCCAAACCCTTAGGTGCGAGAGTACTGGCTTACGTCCTATCCATATCTCATATGGTGTTTTGGTTATAGACTTACTCGGAACCCTATTTAGAAGGTAACAAGCCAATTTGAGCGCATATCCCCAAAGGAAGATCGGCAGACCAGCAAACCCCATCATGGATCGGACCATGTCCAACAAGGTCCGATTCCTCCTTTCAGACACACCATTATGCTGTGGTGTTCCAGGAGGAGTCCACTGAGAGAGAATCCCATTCTCCCTTAAATATGTCAGAAACTCATTGGAAAGGTATTCACCTCCTTGATCAGATTGAAGAGTTTTAATACACTTCCCAGTTTGTTTTTCTACCTCATTTCGGAATAGTTTAAACATTTCAAATGACTCCGACTTATGCTTCATTAAATAGACATATCCATACCTCGATAGTCGTCTGTGAAGGTTATAAAGTAGAAATATCCTTCTCTTGTACTTGAGCTCATGGGTCCACATACATCAGAATGTACCAGACCCAAGAGTTCACTGGCTCGCTCACCTTTTCCAATAAAAGGTGACTTAGTCATCTTCTCAAGAAGACAGGACTCATAGGTTGGAAGTGATTCACAATCAGCAACTTTAAGAATCCTTCTTGAGCCTACCTGTTTATTTTATTCTTATTGATATGACCTAGCCTACAGTGCCAAAAGTAGACTTCTGACACATTATCTATTCTAGGGCATTTACCGGAGGTTTGAACCACATTAACAGGTTATGATAGTAAGTAAATTCTATTATTTAGTTGTCCAACAAACATTGTAACACCATTCAAAATGATATTACAAATATTTTTTTTATTAAAAATTGATAACCATACATGGCCAAAAGGCCTACAGAAATAATATTTAATAAAAAGTTTGGACAATAGTGACATTCACTCAGAATTACATTACAAGAATTGATTACAAGGTTCATGATTCCTAAAGCTAGAACTGGAATTTTGCTTCCATCTCCAACGTTCAGGAACCTCTCGCCGTCATCAAATCTCTTACTGACCTGCAAACCCTGCATCAAATTGCAAATATGATAAGGGCTTCCGATATCCAATACCCAGGTAGTAGTATGACAAATGGAAAAGTTGCAAGGTGTTATCATATAAATATCTTGCTTCTTCTTTGGCCTGTTTGGATCCAGGGAGGCAATGTATAGAGGACAGTTCCTCTTCCAGTGCCCCTGCTTCTTGCAAAAGAAGCACTTCGTCTGGCTCTGGTCGGGCTTGCACTTCTTGGTCTGACCCTGTGCAGACGTCCCAGCATGCGGCTGCACCTTCTTGTTCTTCTTCTTCTTGTTCTTCTTCCCTTTCTTAAAGGGTCGACGATCAGAAGAAGATCCTCCCATAACATTCACCGACTCCTTATGGAGCTGGTGGTCCTTCTCAAAGTTCTGCAGCAACCCCAACAAGCCGTGGTAGTTCACTGCAGGCTTTGTCATTCAAAAATGAGTAAGAAGGGGAGGAAAGACTTGGGCAATGAATTAAGGATCGCATCCTTACCGAGTTGCTCATGTAGGGGAAAGCCTAGTTTACTTAGGTGCTCAATCATTTCGATCATGTACAGTACATGATCGGTGACTGAGGCCCCATCCCTCATCCAAGCATTGAAAATGGCAAACTAGTTTTGTGCCTTTCAATGTCGTCAGGCGTGCCAAAGGAGTCACTCAACATTTGAAGCATCTCCTGTGGCTGGACATTCTCAAATCTGCGGCTGAACTCATCATTCATTGCCGCCAGCATAATACACTGAACGGTGGTGCGGTCATTGAGCCACTTCTGGTAAGTGTCTCGGACCATCCCTCTAGCATTCGGGGCTGGCTCCTCAGGTGTCGGATCCGTTACTATATAAAGGATCCGCTCATGCTCAAGGATGATTTTTAATTTTTGATACCAGCTATCAAAATTAGGTCCCATGAGCTTGTCATTATCTAATAATGATCGAAGCGACAGGGTAGTGGCCATAGCTGCATAAAGAAAAACCAGACCTTAATTAGTACACAAATTATTAATACTAAAGACTTGGACTTTAGTCTAAAGTTTCTCCCAGTATTTTTATGAACTGGTAGCCTCAACCTCCAATTCGAGGAATTATTTTAATTTCTTAGTGGGTACTAGAATCCACACAGACTACACACGAGCCCAACTTTGGTTGGTTAACCCATATGCATCTATGGGTAGGTTCATAACCAGTTGTTTCTCTAAACAACTTCTAGTAATTGATTTTACCCCAGAACCTAATCAGTAGGCTTTGGCCTCCACTGAAAAGATCTGGTTAGGTCCAACCATTAACATGACTTGATTTGGTGAATCGGACCAATAAATGATCAGGCCCGACTTTGGCCGGCCAACCTGACCACCATCAGAAAGACTCAAACCAAATTATCATATTATGAATAATAATTCCATTAGTCAATAAGCACCAGGCCTTTGGGCCTCCAATGATTATTAAACTAATGGACTCATTATCACTCACTTAATGGGAGGCTATGACTTAGTTATCACTATAACTTAATCATTTTTAGGACCTAATAATTTTTGAGATTTTATTAAAGGATAGATGAGAAAAAAATATCCAGTCAATTTTAATCCTTCCACTGGCTTCAGTAAGTCAGATTAAAAAGGATTTAATTAAAGCTGGCATTAGGAGCACCTAAATCAGTCAAACTGATTTATCTAATGACATGGGTGAGCCCTAATCACCAAGTGATCTAATCAAAATCTAACTCACCAGGTTGGCCAGGTAAGTGAGATCAGTGGTGGGGATATGCCATTAACTCGTCAGAGATCGAATCAATGCGAGTAGCTCCCACTTAAGAACCACTGGTCAAATTGCCGAACTTACCTTAGACATGAACTGGTTTATTAGTTTTAATTTGATCAACTTAGTAAATTAGGTTCCACCGCGTAGCCATGAATTAAGTCCATATTGGTCTAGTCAAAGACATGGACCCATTCAACTACAACTATTGGAGTTGAGTCTAGAGTGTCCTTGACCTAATCTAATTTAACTTTTGATTAGATTTGATCAATTACTCTAATTTAGTCCATTTCTTTAAGCTAACCTTAGGTCTAACCCAATTATGGACCTAATCCATCTAACCCATTGACCCACAAGTTTATGCAATTGTCTTAGATCTTAATTCACAATTCTAGACCAACTTGACAATACTTAATTCTTTTAATTAAGTATTTGGGTTGATGGGTCAGGGTTTCGCTTTTCAAAAATAATTTTCAAATTTGAAAGATTTTATTTTCTGTTCACCAAATATGTTGACTCATTTCACAAATAGATCAGTACATTTCATAATAGCAATCCTATTGCTAATTACATAACAAAAAATAACTCAATCAAAATAAATCATGAATATTTTTTTAGATTTAATCTAACACATTCATGATAAATTTTATAATTGAACCTTTACAATTAAGTCCTTTTGATGCTTTAGCTGTATGGGATATAATTGCAGCGGCACCCCTACCATCATAGGAGATCCCATCGAATGGGAAGAGAGGGCCTTTAAACCCTACTTTTCTCTTATGACCGGACGACCATGGCAACCAACCCAATTCGATTACTTGCTACTTGGATCAAGTATATCTAAATATACCAATTTCAAAATTTAAATTTTAAATTTTAAATTTCAAATTTTAAATTTTGAATTTCAAATTTCAAACAAATTTTAAATTTCAAGTTTCAAAATTTTGAATTTCAAATTTTGAATTTTAAATTTTGAATTTTAAATTTGAAATTTCAACCAAATTTTAAATTTCAAATTTCAAATTTTAAATTTGAATTTCAAATTTTAATTTTAAATTTTGAATTTCAAATTTTTAAATTTTAAATTTTGAATTTCAAATTTTAAAATTCAAAATTTAAATTTTAAATTTCAAATGTTTGAATTTTGAATTTCGAAAACTTTCAAAATTCAAATTTTAAATTTTGAATTTCAAATTTTAAATTTAAACTTTTAGATTATAACTTAATCTACGCATACAAATTCATATATCATATTTTAGAACCTGCTCTGATACCATTTGAAGTGAAATTTGAGTGCAGGTGTAAAATGGTAATTTTAAATTTTTTTTAAAATTATTATTTTACAGTGAAAATAATTAATTAATCTAATTAATTAAAATATATTTATTCTATACTAAAATCTAAATATGATATACAACATGCATGGATTTTAATTTGAAATTCAAATTTGAATAGTAAACAATTTACTGTTCTGTGTTCAGAACATAATATCTTTGTGCGGGTAGTAGATCATCATAATTTAATCACCATCGGGAGAGTCTATCATCATGATGTAGTCATACAGCATGTCTAGCCTCTGCTGATCGTTCACACGAGGCTCCCGATCTGATCAGCTCCTCACGAGTGCTAGCTCGTTGTAGAGCCCTTTCAACGATCGATGCTGATCGAACTCCTTTGATCGATGTCTATCGATTCTTTAGATACTTTGGATTATTAGCAGCGTGCTTGAGAGAATGTTGAAGATCTCTCTAAAATTTGGTGGGCTCACGACATTCGTAGCTCACATTCTCACTTCCCGAACCTCAGGCTGAAACCCTAGGGAACTCACTAGAAACCCTACGCCCACTTATTTTTTCTTTTCTTTCTTTTTCTCTCGGAAGGATATGGACTTCCTACTTATGCACAAGGCTTCCTTACACCCCACTCTTTTTTTCCAAAAAATTCTACACATGCCCCACCTTTCTCCTCCTTTTAAAACAACATCGAACGTGTCTTATCCGTGTGAGAGGATAAAGATAAGTGGTTGCACATTTGAATTCAAATCAAATTTGAATTCAAATGCAAAACCAACTCATCCCTATCCTCTTGGGTGTGAGAAGAGAAGGGGCATGAGTTGATTTGTGTGTGGAGAGTTTACACAAGAAATACTTTCTCTTGTAAAATATGGGGCGCACAAGATAAGAGCAAGGCGCATGGATTAGTTGGTTGCTCATTCAAATTCAAACTTTCTTTTGAATTTGAATGGCCAACCAACTTATTTTTATCCAGATAATTGGTACACAAGGGTGGGCATGGGATGCCTTCTGTGTGGAGAAAATTTATGAGAAGTTACTTCTCGTGAATTCAAATATGCATAGAAGAAGTGAGGTGGCACAGGGAGAAAGGTCAAGGTGGTTTGAACCTAATTGAGCCAACCTAATCTAAATAGGTTAAGCACAATTAGACTAAGTTAGACCCAACTTAATTAGGATTAATTAGGCTCAATAAAATCTTAATCAAATCAAGAATTGATGAAGCCCAACCCCTGATCAAATCAGGGATCAAACCATCTCGACGATTAGGTCAACTCTTAACCTAATCGGGTCAAACCCAACTGAATCTAATTCAATTGGACTTGATCTAAAAATAATTACTCAATCAAATTGAGTTAATTAGTGATCAAATTACTAATTAAACCTCTCATAAATATTGAGTCCAAATCTGATAGGCAATCGGGTATCAAAGTCCATCAATATGAAACCTTGATCGTAGAGTCCAAACCAGTGGGACTCTTGACCCCGGTACCCAAAATATGTGGGACTTGTGATCAGAGAATCTTGATTCTCGATCACAAAGTTTCAGACACATAGGACTCATAGTCTACGAACATTAAGACTCTTCATCAGCCATCAAATCAGATAGGAACCTCTAATGTGTGTGACCCCGCAGGTTCGAACCTAAGCCGGTAGCACAGGAACCAATTCCTGTACTAATCGAAGTGACCATCTAGCAATGGTACCCAATGTCTGGATAGATCGAATAGTCATAATTGCAACACTTAGAACCTACGTGAATATGGTTACTGTATAATTCATCCCTTTTGACCCCTGTGTTTAGGACGACTCAGGGTTAAACTGTCAACCCTGATTTGATCATCCGAGTCATGCTCAACTCAATCAGTCCTGTGACTCCTCACTAGGACTATCCTAGCCAAGATTTTGCTAAATTGAAACATGACTGTACACAGCTCCTAAACTGGAGTGGTCAATCCCATCTTGACACACGCACCGACAAGTCAAGTACTTGACTACACCCAGCAGCCTTCCGTCACTGAATTAGAAATTCAGGTAATCCAGTGCCTAAGTGCAGTGAGTTGCTTGCAAGTCACCATGGCGGTCTCAGGTCGGAGGGACATTTATATCCATATCTCATCGGAGCAAATCTTGACAGTAGAGATAGCTCCGAGTCAGTCACGTTCAGTGTAGATGTACCCTTACATCTCACCTGTATGCCATACCAGTGTCTCCACACTCCTTGGTTAAGAGGACAACCAACCTATATGGCACACAATGACCTATGCTTGATAAATATTATTATCCTTGGTAACAACGTATCATTTGGTCGCGAATAGGTTTAAGGACTAAATGACAAATCCTCCTTTGTCGAGTCTAAATAGTCCTAAGGACTTCACCACAACACAGGAGTTCATTAGAAGATGACAATTTATGATGAAAAATATCAAAATAACTTTTATTTATTTATGATTCATGTACTAATACAATAAAGAGCACAACCGTCAACAGGCTGACGATTGGTTTTGGGACACTATTCCCAACAGCTAAATCCCTTCAATCCAAGAATATGATGAAGCTTGTAAATGGATTTTTATTTTCTTCTTTTTATATTTAATTTTTATGTAATAAAATTATACTTTTATTTCATATCTTTTTATTTTTTTTGAGGTATTGATGCAGCCTACACAGCCTATACCCTCTATTGACATGCCGTGATCTCTGGATATGGCACGTACTTTGAAGAGATAGATCGTGGTATGTTAGATTGAATCTTAGATCTTATAATTGAATTTAAATAGTTTATACTTCAATAGGATGAGTTGTGATCTACTGATACAGTTCGTATCCCTTAGAGATAAACTATACTAATATCATAATTACAAGAATTAAATATTATAATATAAAAAAAAAAATAAATCTCTTTGCATGGTGGATTCAGAATTCTTGGATTATTTCTCTGAATTATTTTCTTTCATAATTTAATTTACACTTGATTTTTTTTTGCTATTCTATTTCTTGTTAATCCTTCTACAATTAATTCTCTTTTTATTTCTTCTTAAAAGAAAAAGATAATCGCCCTAGATCCCCATGAAATGATCCCTACTCACCCTATCTATATAGTTTGAGTTGGTTTTTATTCTTGCCCGTTTACGACAGTGATCACTGCTAAAGAAGTATTCTGGTTCAAAAAATTTGTTATGGAGCTAGGTGTGATGTCATCAAATGCAATTGCACTATACTGCAACAACAACGGTGCCATAACCCTTGCTAAGGAGCCCAGGTCTCATCAGAAATTCAAGCATATTGAACAGCGATTCCACATTATACATGAAAATCTTGAGAAGCAGTTCATCGAGGTGCAGAAAGTTGACTCCGCACAAAACATGGCGGATCCACTGCAAAACCACTCAGCAAGCAGAAGATCGAAGCTCACCTTGAAAAGATGGGTCATAGGTTTATGGCCAATTGGCTTTAGATCAAGTGGGAGTTTGTTAGATGTGTGCCCTAGAAAGTCAATTGTTGGCTGACACATTTATTTTTTCAGGGCTTGTATTTGAACTTGTAAAACTTTTATTATTAATAAAAGGCATTCTTATTTTCAGTCATATTTATGTGTCCTTGATTTATCTTAAAAATTAACAAAGATGATTTTGCATATTCTTAAGGTATTGAGAATTTGAGACATACACTATTAGTGGTTAATTTTAAATACTTTCGATCAGAGGATCATCACGGAGGACAGTGATTGATCCAGTTAGATCAGTACACGATTACCTCTTTTACAAGCAGATGAGTCTTGAGTCAGTAGTATGGTGATACTAAGGTGATAATGCAGGTGGTTGTTAGAGAATAATTTGCACTGAGCATGACCATTACGAAAAATCATTTGGATGTCTATTCACTTGTCAGTAGTATTCTCAATGCTATAGTGGTATGTGTAGGAACCAGATCTAGGGTTTCAGGGTTAGATCTTGAAAAAGAGGGTTAGATCTTGAAACTTTTTCAAGATCATACAGCGGAAGACTAAAATAAATCAAAATTTACTTTTTAAGATCAGAAAATCCCTAGATCTAAGATCCTATTACATGATTATTACATGGCATTAAATCAAAAATTAAAATATATAAATATAGCATGAACTACATGTTGATCATATCAACATGTTTCTATACTACATCTAATGTATGTATTAAACAATAGATCAGATCTATTACCTTGCAAGTTAGACGTTCTAACCTTGCTGATCTGGGCTTGAGGATGATGTTGCAAGCCGCACACACGTCCGGCCTCTAGGAGTCATCCACACGAGCCCACGAATCTCGATCAGAAGTCCTGCTTCAGGAAATCAGCACAGTATGCTAGTACTGCGCTGATCCTTCTTTGATGGTTGATCAGGTGCCTCCTTCTTCTTGATTTGGACTCTTCCAAAGATGGAAAGTAAAAGGAGGAGTTTCAGATCCGAGACACTCTCAGGAAACTCAAGATGGAGGGAGGAAAGATATGAAAACAAAAACCCAAGAAGAAGACCCTCTTCTTCTTCACGTTTTTCTCTCTAGACACCCAAACTTGCATCTTTTATATCTCCACAATCCAAAGGTATTTATCTTTGATTTTTGGATGGCAAAAGGTCTCTCAAATCTCTAATTTTCTAAAATTTTACAAAGAAAATCATCTTATATAGAGAGATATGATAGAGTCCTTGTCTAGGTCAAACACCTAGTCAAGGCTTATCCAAACATGGCAAGTTAAGGGACGCCCAACTCTTGAGCACCTCCTTCATATTTTCATACATGGATCACCAGAAAAGGATGCACAATGTATACCCTAAAAGCCACAAAAATTTAAAAAAAATTTGGATAAATTTGGTGTAAAATTGAAAGAGTTTTGGATTTCTAAAACTCTATCTCATAGAATTCGAAATCCAAACTTATTCCTTTTAGATTTGATCCAAACCACCTTCCATGTAAGAAAGAAGAGAGGAGACCTTTTGTGAATGTGGGAGAGATCTGAGAGAGGGCTTTTGTCACAAAATAAGTGGAGATTGGCGTTGAATAAGAGAGAGGGCGTGGAGAAGGATTATGTGGCGCAAGGTGGAATCCTAGTCTTACTAGGATTCTGTCTTATGACTTGTTTTAATTTGGTTTCCCAAACCAAATCAAATCAAAATTAGATCAACCCAATTAAAATAGTTTTAACCCAATTAAGAACCTAATTTAATCAGATTAAATTAGATTTAAATCTGATTTAATTTTCTAATCAAATTAGAATTAGATTGACCCAAGTCCTAGTTGAACTAGGACTAGTTTTTCCTTGCACTTGGCTTATCCAATAAACCAATTGGACTTGATCCAATCAAGTACAAAATAAATCTAATTAAATTATATTTAATTAGACTTAATCTCAGTCCATTGGCTTAATCAAATTAAGTCAATTAGCAATCGAATTGCTAATCGATCCTCCTGCAACACTTACACTGGGTTAAATGTCAATCGTATTGATCATTTAACCCTAGAACGATTCTTAATCGTTGATCAACCATCTG
>NC_026001.2:58599137-58677218 GCF_000442705.2 Elaeis guineensis
CTGAAGCAACCCCAGTAACCCGTGGTAGTTCTCTTCAGGCTTTGTCATTCTATAATGAGTGAGGAATGGGAGATAAGACTTGGGCAGCGAGTTCAGTATTGCATCTTTCCCAAGCTGCTCATGCAAGGAAAAGTCGAGCTTGCTCAATCATTCCATCAGCTCGATCATGTACAATACATGATCAGTGACAGAGGCACCATCCGCATTTTGGCATTGAAGATGGCACAACTAGTCTTGTGCCTCTCCACGTCATCGGGTGTGCCAAAGGCATCCTCCAACACTTGAAGCATGTCCTTTGGCTGAGCCGTCTCGAATCTGCGACTGAACTCGTCGCTCATAGCAGCCAGCATGATACAGCGCACCGTGGTCCGATCACTGAGCCACTTCTGGTAAGTGTCTCTGACTGTTCCACGTGCATTGACAGCTGGCTCCTCAGGTGCAGGATCCATTATCACATATAGGATCCGTTCATGCTCCAGGACTATCTTCAACTTTCGTACCAGCTACCGAAGTTGGGTCCCACCAACTTATCATTGTCCAACAATGATCGGAGCGATAGGAAGTGGCCATATTTGCACAAAGGAGAACCATAACCTAATTAGTAATTGATTCATTAAACCTAAAGATTTGGACTTTAATCAAAAGGTTTCTCCACTATTTTATTCGAATTGGTAGCCTCTACCTCCAACTCGAGGAATTACCCTAATTCCTTAGCGGGTACTAGAATCCACTTAGACTGCACACAAGCCCAACTTTGGTTGGTCAACCCATGTACATCTAAGGGTAGGTTCATAACCAATTGTTTCTCTAAATAATTTCTAGTAATTTTAATTTTGCCCAGAAACCTAATCAGTAGGCTTTGGCCTCCACTGTAAGGATCCGGTTAGGTCCAACCATTAACATGATCATACTTGGTGTATCTAACCAACGAATGATTAAGCCCAACTTTGGTTGGCTCACCTAACCACCATTAGAGAGACACTTCCAAGTCATCATATGATGAGTGATAATTCCATTAGTCAACAAGCACCAGGCCTTTGGGTCTGCAATGATTATTGAGTTAATGGACTCATTATCAAACACCTTAATGGGAGGCTATGACTCAGTTATCTCCATAACTTTTCATTTTAAGGACCTAATAATTTTAGAGGATTTAAATAATATAGAGGATGAGTCAGATGAACCAGCTTATCATGATCCTCCCACTGGCTTCACCAAGTCAGCTTAAGGGAGACCAGGGCTGGTCTAGGAGCACCTAAATCAGTCACACTGATTTACCTAGCTGACATGGGTCAGCTCGAATAGTCAAGTGATCCGATCAAAACATAATTTCACCAAGAGGCCAGGTAAGTTCGATCAGTGAGGGTCTGCCAAAGCTTGCCTTAGACACCATCAGAAATGGCCAGGTAAGCGGGCTCCCAATTAAAAACCACCGGTCTGGTTTACCTTAGACACCAACTGGTTTAATTAGTTTCGATTAGATCAACCTAACAGTTCGTGCTAGACCGCTTAGCCAAGAATCAAGTCCATTTGGTTCTCGTTAAAGACATGGACTTGACCAACTACAACTATTGTAATTGATCTAGAGAATCCTTGACCTAATCTAAGACAACAATTGATTAGATTTAGTCAATTCTCTAATTAAGTCCATCTTTAATCTAACCATAGGTCTAACCCAATTAATGGACCTAATTCCACTAACCCATTAACCCAATGTGTTATGATTTGTGTCTTAGGTTCTTCAATTCACAATCCTAGAACCTAATCAAACAACTTCTTAATTCTTAATTAAGTTTTGGGCTGAGGGTTGGGTTCGGCTTTTCAAAAAATAATTTTCATATTTGTAAAATAATTTTACAATATGATTCTACCAACCATATTGCATGTTTGATTCATAATCAAGATGCAAGTGAATAAACATGAAACTACTTTAGATCTATCTAAACAGTTCATGTAATTGAACAATTCAACTTTAAACAGTTCTTTGCACAAAATTATTAACAAAGAGATTTTATTTCAGATTTAAACATTTTAAATCTAATAAATCATAATTTAATCTAGATCATATCTAATAAATTTATGATTAAAGATAGATCTACACAAACTAGGACAACCTTTGCACTGTAAGGGGTAAACCTTACAGCAGGAACCTTGCAGTTTGTGATTGATCTAAAATTTTAATTTCAGATTTAATAATCAGATTATAAGTTAGATCTATCTAAAATAATCTAAGCATGTATAAATAATCATGTAATAAAGAACCTAGGCTCTGATACCAATTGATGGAACCAGATCTAGGGTTTCAGGGTTAGATCTTGAAAAGAGGATTAGATCTTGAAACTTTTTCAAGATCATACAGCGAAAGACTAAAATAAATCAAAATTTATTTTCTAAGATCAAAAATCTCTAGATCTAAGTTCTATTACATGATTATTACATGTATTAAATCAGAAATTAAATATATAAATATAGCATGAACTACATGTTGATCATATCAACATGTTTCTATACTACATCTAATGTATGTATTAAACAATAGATCAGATCTATTATCTTGCAAGTTAGACGTTCTAACCTTGTTGATCTGGGCTTGAGGATGATGTTGCAAGCCGCACACGCATCCGCCTCTAGGAGTCGTCCACACGAGCCCACGAATCTCGATCAGAAGTCCTGCTTCAGGAAATCAGCACAGTATGCTAGTACTGCGCTGATCCTTCTTTGATGGTTGATCAGGTGCCTCCTTCTTCTTGATTTGGACTCTTCCAAGATGGAAAGTAAAAGGAGGAGTTTCAGATCTGAGACATTCTCAGGAAACTCAAGATGGAGGGAGGAAAGATATGAAAACAAAAACCCAAGAAGAAGACCCTCTTCTTCTTCACGTTTTCTCTCTAGACACCCAAACTTGCATCTTTTATATCTCCACGACTCAAAGGTATTTATCTCTTATTTTCGGGTGGCACAAAGGTCTCTCAAATCTCTAATTTCTTCTTATAAATTTCACAAAGAAACTCATCTTATATAGAGAGATATGATAGAGTCCTTGTCTAGGTCAAACACCTAGTCAAGGCTTATCCAAACATGGCAAGTTAAGGGATGCCCAACTCTTGAGCACCTCCATATATTTTTATACATGGATCACCAGAAAAGCTATGAAAATTCCAAAAAAAATTTGGATAAATTCGGTGCAAAATTGAAAGAGTTTTGGATTTCTAAAACTCTATCTCATAGAATTCGAAATCCAACTTATTCCTTTTAGATTTGATCCAAACCACCTTCCATGTAAGAAAGAAGAGAGGAGACCTTTTGTGAATGTGGGAGAGATCTGAGAGAGGGCTTTTGTCGCACAAAATAAGTGAAGATTGGCGTTGAATAAGAGAGAGGGCGTGGAGAAGGATTATGTGGCGCAAGGTGGAATCCTAGTCTTACTAGGATTCTGTCTTATGACTTGTTTTAATTTGGTTTTCCAAACCAAATCAAATCAAAATTAGATCAACCCAATTAAAATAGGTCTTAACCCAATTAAGAACATAATTTAATCAGATTAAATTAGATTTAAATCTGATTTAATTTTCTAATCAATTAGAAATTAGATTGACCCAAGTCCTAGTTGAACTAGGACTAGTTTTTCCTTGCACTTGGCTTATCCAATAAATCAATTGGACTTGATCCAATCAAGCCCAAAATAAATCTAATTAAATAATATTTAATTGACTTAATCTCAGCCCATTGACTTAATCAAATTAAGCCAATTAGCAATCGAATTGCTAATCGATCCTCCTGCAACACTTGCACTGGGTTAAATGTCAATCGTATTGATCATTTAACCCTAGAACGATTCTTAATCGTTGATCAACCATCTGATCGGATCATGAACTCTAATGTGTGTGACCTCATAGGTCCGAACCTAAGCTGGTAGTATAGGAATAAATTCCTATACCAATCGAAGTGACCATCTAGCAATGGTACCCGACGATCGGATAGGTCGAATGTGTAGAACAACATCCTTAGAACCCATGCGGATATAGTTTTCATATAATTCATCCCCTTGACCAAAATGATCATAGGACACCCCAGAGCTCAACTGTCAACTCTGATCAGGTTGTCCACATTGTATTTCAAAATATCAAATCCATCTGATGGATTATCCTGGCCAAGGTTTTGCTAAATTGAAATACAGCGACTCATTCTTCTCCAACTCTTGGAGTGGTCAATCCCATCTCGATCACACTCTGACTTTGCAAGTACTTGACTGTGCCCAGAAGCCTTTCGTCTCTGAATTAGAAATTCAATTAGTCCAGTACCAAAGCACTGTGAGTTGCTTGCAAGTCACTGAGGCGATCTCAGGTCTAAGGGACACTTATACCTATATCCCATCAGAGATATTCTCGACAGTAGAATACTCTGGAGTTGGTCACGTTCAATGACGATGTACCCTTACATCTCACCTGTATGCCATACCAGTGTCTCCACACTCTTTGGTTAAGAGGACAACCAACCCATATGGCCTACAGCGACCTATGCTCGATAGAAGCTGTCGTCCTTATTAACAGCCTATCATTTGGTCCTGAACAGTTTTAAGGACTAATCGATAAATCCTCTCTTTATCAAACCTAAATAGTCCTAAGGACTTCATCATAACAACGGAGTTCATTAGAAGATGAAAGCTTATGATGAAGATGCCAAATATATTTTATTTATTAACAAATCAATTATAATACTTGGTTGCTCAACCGTCAACAGCTTGACGATTGGCTTTTTGGGACACATTTCCCAACAACTCCCACTTGTCCTAAAGCCACTCGGCATAGTATCTAATATCCATCTTCGACTTATGGTTGTCGAACTCCTTTATTGCCAGGGCTTTAGTGAAGGGGTCGGCTAGGTTCTCCTTTCCGTCGATCTTCTGAAGGTCGACGTCACCTCGATCCATGATCTCTCAGACCAGGTGGAAGCGGCGCAAGATGTGCTTCGTCCGCTGATGTGCTTTGGGTTCCTTCACCTGAGCTTTGGCACCAGTGCTGTCGCAGTAGAGCAGGACTGGACCATCGAGGGAGGGTGCTACTTCGAGCTTAGTGATGGATTTTCTCAGCCACACAGCTTCCTTTGCAGCATCCGATGCTGCGATGTACTCCGCTTCATAAATAGAGTCCGCCACAGTATACTGCTTGGAACTCTTCCAGCAGATGGCTCCATCATTCAGAGTAAAGATATAACCCGACACGCTCCTGCTGTCATCATAGTCAGATTGAAAGCTAGAGTCTGTGAACCCCACAAGTTTCAGATCTGACTTGCCATAAACCAACCATTGGTCCTTAGTATTTCTCAAATACTTAAGGATGGCTTTAAACACTTTCCAGTGATTCTCTCCAGGATCAGATTGGTATCTACTCACTACTCCTAGTGAGTATGCCACATCTGGTCTTGTACATGTCATGGCATACATGATAGATCCCACGACTGAAGCATATGGGACTCTACTCATACGCTCTCTCTCTTCAGGAGTTGTCGGACAATCCTTCTTAGAGAGAGAAATTCCTTGGCCTATCGGTAGATAGCCCTTCTTAGAATTCTCCATGCTGAACCTCTTCAGCACAGTGTCTATGTACATGGACTGGGATAACCCAAGCATCCTTTTAGATCTATCCCTATAATCTTCATCCCTAGGATGTAAGATGCTTCATCCAAGTCCTTCATGGAGAACTGTGATGACAACCAAACTTTTATTTCCTGTAGTGCGGGGATGTCATTCTCGATTAAGAGAATGTCATCCACGTACAAGACAAGGAATACCACAACTGGATCATTTGCCCATTTATAGATGCAGGGCTCTTCTTCATTCTTAATGAAGCCATACGTTTTGATCACCTTATCAAAACGCATGTTCCAACTCCGAGAAGCTTGCTTCAGTCCATAAATGGATCTCTGAAGCTTGCACACCTTGGACTCATCTGTGGATGTAAACCCTTCAGGTTGTATCATATACACCTCTTCAGTCAGCTCTCCATTCAGGAAAGCTATCTTTACATCCATCTGCCAGATCTCATAATCCAGATGGGCAGCTATTACAAGCAATATCCGAATAGATTTGAGCATTGCCACAGGAGAAAATATCTCGTCATAGTCAATACCATAACGTTGACGATACCTCTTGGCAACCAGACGGGCTTTATAGGTCTCCACCTTTCCGTCTGCACCCCTCTTCCTTTTGAAGACCCATTTACACCCAATGGGTTCAACCCCTTCTGGTGGGTCAACCAATGTCCATACATCGTTGACCTTCATGGACTCCATTTTGGATTTCATGGCTTCAAGCTATTTCTCAAATCAGATCTCTGCATAGCATCCATATAGATGATCGGATTCTCATTATTCTCATCAAGTTCGATGGGATCACCGTCCCGGACCAAGAAACCGTAGTATCTATTCGGCTGACGCGATACTCTACCGGATCGCCTTAATGGTGCAGGTATATTGGGCTCCGGATGTGATCTAATCATATCCGACTCAGGTTCAGCTATTGGTGTCGGTCCTTCTACCTGTTGAACTTCATCAAGTTCAACCTTAGAGGCAACGGTTCCTTCACCAAGGAACTCCTTTTCTAAAAAGATTGCCTTAAGGCTGACGAACACCTTTTGTTCATCAGCATGGTAGAAAAAATATCCTTTTGTCTCTTTGGGGTACCCTATGAATGAGCATTTGTCAGACCTAGGTCTAAGTTTGTCTGTGACTAATCGTTTGACATAGGCTGGGCACCCCCAGACCCTAAGGTGTGAAAGTACTGGCTTACGCCCTGTCCATATCTCATATGGAGTCTTAATTACAGACTTACGTGGAATCCTATTTAACAGATAACAGGCCGATTCGAGTGCATATCCTCAGAAGGATATCAGCAAGCTAGCAAAAACCCATCATGGATCGGACCATGTCTAACAAAGTCCGATTCCTCCTTTCAAACACACCATTATGCTGTGGTGTTCCTGGAGGAGTCCATTGGGAGAGAATCTCATTCTCTCCTAGATATGTGAGAAACTCACTAGAAAGGTATTCTCCTCCTTGATCAGATCGAAGAGTTTTAATACTCTTCCCAGTTTATTTTTCTACTTCACTTCAGAATCGTTTGAACATTTCAAATGAATCCGACTTATGTTTCATCAGATAGACATATCCATATCGGGATAGGTCATCCGTGAAAGTTATGAAGTAGAAATATCCACCTCTAGCACTGGTGCTCATGGCCCACATACATCAGTATGTACTAGGCTCAAGAGGTTAGTAGCTCTCTCACCTTTTCCAGTAAAAGGTGACTTGGTCATTTTACCAAGAAGACAGGACTCACAGGTTGGAAGTGATTCACAATCACTAACTTCGAGGATTCCCTCTTGAGTCAACCTGTTTATTCTGTTATTGTTTATATGACCTAGCCTACAGTGCCATAAGTAGATATCTGACACACTATCTAATCTAGGGTGCTTGCCAGTAGAATAGACTCTTATCAGGCTTGACTTTTTGGTCTGGCTCTGCACTGATGTCCTAGCCTGAACTTGCACCTACTTTACTTTCTTCTTCTTGTTCTTCTTCCCTTTCTTAAAAGGTCGAGAACCAGAAGACGAACCTCCCACTAAATTCACCGACTCCTTGTGAAGTTGGTGATCCTTCTCAAAGTTCTGAAGCAACCCCAGTAACCCGTGGTAGTTCTCTTCAGGCTTTGTCATTCTATAATGAGTGAGGAATGGGAGATAAGACTTGGGCAGCGAGTTCGGTATTGCATCTTTCCCAAGCTACCTATGCAAGGAAAAGTCGAGCTTGCTCAATCATTCCATCAGCTCGATCATGTACAATACATGATCAGTGACAGAGGCACCATCCCGCATTTTGGCATTGAAGATGGCACAACTAGTCTTGTGCCTCTCCACATCATCGGGTGTGCCAAAGGCATCCTCCAACACTTGAAGCATGTCCTTTGGCTGAGCCATCTCGAATCTGCGACTGAACTCGTCGCTCATAGCAGCCAGCATGATACAGCACACCGTGGTCCGATCACTGAGCCACTTCTGGTAAGTGTCTCTGATTGTTCCACGTGCATTGACAGCTGGCTCCTCAGGTGCAGGATCTATTATCACATATAGGATCCGTTCATGCTCCAGGACTATCTTCAACTTTCGATACCAGCTACCGAAGTTGGGTCCCACCAACTTATCATTGTCCAACAATGATCGGAGCGATAGAAAAGTGGCCATATTTGCACAAAGGAGAACCATAACCTAATTAGTAATTGATTCATTAAATCTAAAGATTTGGACTTTAATCAAAAAGTTTCTTCCACTATTTTATTCGAATTGGTAGCCTCTATCTCCAACTCGAGGAATTATCCTAATTCCTTAGCGGGTACTAGAATCTACTTAAACTGCACACAAGCCCAACTTTGGTTGGTCAACCCATGTACATCTAAGGGTAGGTTCATAACCAATTGTTTCTCTAAATAATTTCTAGTAATTTTAATTTTGCCCCAGAAACCTAATCAGTAGGCTTTGGCCTCCACTGTAAGGATCCGGTTAGGTCCAACCATTAACATGATCATACTTGGTGTATCTAACCAACGAATGATTAAGCCCAACTTTGGTTGGCTCACCTAACCACCATTAGAGAGACACTTCCAAGTCATCATATGATGAGTGATAATTCCATTAGTCAACAAGCACCAGGCCTTTGGGTCTGCAATGATTATTGAGTTAATGGACTCATTATCAAACACCTTAATGGGAGGCTATGACTCAGTTATCTCCATAACTTTGTCATTTTAAGGACCTAATAATTTTAGAGGATTTAAATAATATAGAGGATGAAGTCAGATGAACCAGCTTATCATGATCCTCCCACTGGCTTCACCAAGTCAGCTTAAGGGAGACCAGGGCTGGTCTAGGAGCACCTAAATTAGTCACACTGATTTACCTAGCTGACATGGGTCAGCTCGAATAGTCAAGTGATCCGATCAAAACATAATTTCACCAAGAGGCCAGGTAAGTTCGATCAGTGAGAGGGTCTGCCAAAGCTTGCCTTAGACACCATCAGAAATGGCCAGGTAAGCGGGTTCCCAATTAAAAATCACCGGTCTGGTTTACCTTAGACACCAACTAGTTTAATTAGTTTCGATTAGATCAACCTAACAGTTCGTGCTAGACCACTTAGCCAAGAATCAAGTCCATTTGGTTCTCGTTAAAGACATGGACTTGACGAACTACAACTATTGTAATTGATCTAGAGAATCCTTGACCTAATCTAAGACAACAATTGATTAGATTTAGTCAATTCTCTAATTAAGTCCATCTTTAATCTAACCATAGGTCTAACCCAATTAATGGACCTAATTTCCACTAACCCATTAACCCAATGTGTTATGATTTGTGTCTTAGGTTCTTCAATTCACAATCCTAGAACCAAATCAAACAACTTCTTAATTCTTAATTAAGTTTTGGGCTGAGGGTTGGGTTCGGCTTTTCAAAAAATAATTTTCATATTTGTAAAATAATTTTACAATATGATTCTACCAACCATATTGCATGTTTGATTCATAATCAAGATGCAAGTGAAATAAACATGAAACTACTTTAGATCTAATCTAAACAGGTTCATGTAATTGAAACAATTTCAACTTTAAACAGTTTCTTTGCACAAAAATTATTAACAAAGAGATTTTATTTCAGATTTAAACATCTTTTAAATCTAATAAATCATAAATTTAATCTAGATCATATCTAATAAATTTATGATTAAAGATAGATCTACACAAACTAGGACAACCTTTGCACTGTAAGGGGTAAACCTTACAGCAGGATAACCTTGCAGTTTGTGATTGATCTAAAATTTTAATTTCAGATTTAATAATCAGATTATAAATTAGATCTAATCTAAAAATAATCTAAGCATGTATAAATAATTATGTAATAAAGAACCTAGGCTCTGATACCAATTGATGGAACCAGATCTAGGGTTTCAGGGTTAGATCTTGAAAAAGAGGGTTAGATCTTGAAACTTTTTCAAGATCATACAGCGGAAGACTAAAATAAATCAAAATTTATTTTCTAAGATTAGAAAATCCCTAGATCTAAGATTCTATTACATGATTATTACATGGTATTAAATCAGAAATTAAAATATATAAATATAGCATGAACTACATGTTGATCATATCAACATGTTTCTATACTACATCTAATGTATGTATTAAGCAATAGATCAGATCTATTACCTTGCAAGTTAGACATTCTAACCTTGCTGATCTGGGCTTGAGGATGATGTTGCAAGCCACACATGCATCCGGCCTCTAGGAGTCATCCACACGAGCCCACGAATCTCGATCAGAAGTCCTGCTTCAGGAAATCAGCACAGTATGCTAGTACTGCGCTGATCCTTCTTTGATGGTTGATCAGGTGCCTCCTTCTTCTTGATTTGGACTCTTCTAAAGATAGAAAGTAAAGGGAGGAGTTTCATATCTGAGACATTCTCAGGAAACTCAAGATGGAGGGAGGAAAGATATGAAAACAAAAACCCAAGAAGAAGATCCTCTTCTTCTTCACGTTTTTCTCTCTAGACACCCAAACTTGCATCTTTTATATCTACACGACCCAAAGGTATTTATCTCTGATTTTTGGATGGAACAAATGTCTCTCAATTCTAATTTTTCTAAAATTCACAAAGAAACTCATCTTATATAGAGAGATATGATAGAGTCTTTGTCTAGGTCAAACACCTAGTAAAGGCTTATCCAAACATGGCAAGTTAAGGGATGCCCAACTCTTGAGCACCTCCTTCATATTTTATATATGGATCATCAGAAAAGGATGCACAATGTATACCCTAAAAGCCATGAAAATTCCAAAAAAAATTTGGATAAATTCGGTGCAAAATTGAAAGAGTTTTGGATTTCTAAAACTCTATCTCATAGAATTCGAAATCCAAACTTATTCCTTTTAGATTTGATCCAAACCACCTTCCATGTAAGAAAGAAGAGAGGAGACCTTTTGTGAATGTGGGAGAGATCTGAGAGAGGCTTTTGTCGCACAAAATAAGTGGAGATTGGCGTTGAATAAGAGAGAGGGCGTGGAGAAGGATTATGTGGCGCAAGGTGGAATCCTAGTCTTACTAGGATTCTGTCTTATGACTTGTTTTAATTTGGTTTCCCAAACCAAATCAAATCAAAATTAGATCAACCCAATTAAAATAGATCTTAACCTAATTAAGAACCTAATTTAATCAGATTAAATTAGATTTAAATCTGATTTAATTTTCTAATCAAATTAGAAATTAGATTGACCCAAGTCCTAGTTGAACTAGGACTAGTTTTTCCTTGCACTTGGCTTATCCAATAAACCAATTGGACTTGATCCAATCAAGCCCAAAATAAATCTAATTAAATCATATTTAATTAGACTTAATCTCAGCCCATTGGCTTAATCAAATTAAGCCAATTAGCAATCTAATTGCTAATCGATCCTCCTGCAACACTTGCACTGGGTTAAATGTCAATCGTATTGATCATTTAACCCTAGAACGATTCTTAATCGTTGATCAACCATCTGATTGGATCATGAACTCTAATGTGTGTGACCTCATAGGTCCAAACCTAAGCGGTAGCATAGGAACAAATTCCTATACCAATCGAAGTGACCATCTAGCAATGGTACCCGACGACCGGATAGGTCGAATGTGTAGAACAACATCCTTAGAACCCATGCGGATATAATTTTCATATAATTCATCCCCTTAATCAAAATGATCATAGGACACCCCAGAGCTCAACTGTCAACTCTGATCAGGTTGTCCACATTGTATTTCAAAATATCAAATCCATCTGATGGATTACCCTGGCCAAGATTTTGCTAAATTGAATTACAGCGACTCATTCTTCTCCAACTCTTGGAGTGGTCAATCCCATCTCGATCACACTCTGACTTCACAAGTACTTGACTGTGCCCAGAAGCCTTCCATCCCTGAATTAGAAATTTAGTTAGTCCAGTACCAAAGCACAGTGAGTTGCTTGTAAGTCACTGAGGCGATCTCAGGTCTAAGGGACACTTATACCTATATCCCATCAGAGATATTCTCGACAGTAGAATACTCTGGAGTTGGTCATGTTCAATGATGATGTACCCTTACATCTCACCTGTATGCCATACCAGTATCTCCACACTCTTTGGTTAAGAGGACAACCAACCCATATGGCCTACAGCGACCTATGCTCGATAGAAGCTGTCATCCTTATTAACAGCCTATCATTTGGTCGTGAACAGTTTTAAGGACTAATCGATAAATCCTCTCTTTATCAAACCTAAATAGTCCTAAGGACTTCATCATAACAATGGAGTTCATTAGAAGATGAAAGCTTATGATGAAGATGCCAAATATATTTTATTTATTAACAAATCAATTACAATACTTGGTTGCTCAACCGTCAACAGCTTGATGATTGGCTTTTTGGGACACATTTCCCAACAGTATGACTAGTCATTTGACCTATGGTACATTAGCTATTTACAGTGAAGCTGCTATAATTTGACTGCACATCTACTTGGTCCCTAGCCATTTGGATCTTTGCTATGTATGTTGGCTATGGTGGGTTTAGGTTTACTGTTAAGAGTAGGATGACTTAGATGAAATCTATCGATCTTAGTAGAAAAAGTATAGTCCTATGTGATTTGCGAGACTGAATTCAGTAAGTCTTTGGCCAAAGCAAGAGTAAATTCTAGAAAGGAGTTTCTACGAGATTCACAAGAGAACTCAAGTCAAGCCAATCTTGCATATGACTGACGATGGAGTTTGACGAGTTATCCATGACCTCCGTCAAATCGAGACTTTCAATAGAAGGATTGAATCATATGATAATTATACCTAGAGGTTCATACTTCTATTTTACTGAATTGTCACTACATACTGCTGATGTCACTGGTAGATTGTGGGACCCATGAGTATTATCTTGATGATCGATGATTTTGATAGGCAGTGTTGGAATTGTTTCAATTCATCGAAAAGAATTTTGATGATATATAATAAAAATTATAATATGTCTGAATATCAGATAGAATAGAACCTATGGGATCATACATAAAAGAATTTTCTGTCTGATCCGATGATTGATCGACGATTATGAATCATTAAGGGTATAATTATCAATACGATTGATAATTAACCTAATGCAAAACTTATAAGAGGATTAATTAGTAATTTGATTACTAATTAGACTTAATTTGATTGAGAAATAAGTTTTAGATTAAGTCTAATTGAATTGGATTTAGTTTGACTTGAATTGGGTTTGGTTTGATTGAGTTATGAGATGACTCAATTGCCATGGAATCAATTTCTGATTTGATTTGAATTTGGGTTCAATTAAATCTTAATTGGATTAAGATTTAATCTGATTAAAGGTCTAATTAGATTAGGTTCAATCAGATGTTTGGGTCTAAACCAAATTACTTTTCGTTTGAGGCTTAATCCAAAACCCTAGAGTCCATTTTATGAAGGACTCTTCCATGCACCACCCATTGTCCACACCCCTTCTCTCACGTAAATTTCAGATTTGTATGAGGTTTTTCATATTTTTCCACCTCTTGGTCAACCACTTATTCCCTCATTTGGATAGGGATAAGTTTTGGTTTGAATCTGAAATTTAATTTGAATTTTTGATAGAGTTTGACTCTATCAGGACTCTATCAGGCGCCACTTTAAAAGGATAGCATTTGGGATGCCTCAAAAGAGCTTTTGAGATCAGAACAAAATTTGACTAACTACTAGAGTGAGAGAGGGACTTTTTGGCATCCTCCCTTCCAAATTTGAAGGGAAAACTCTATTGGTACAAGGCATGTCCAAGGAAGAAAGTTGCACTGCTGCTGCCTTTCTTCTACCTCTACTGCTTCTTCAACTGAAGATCATCTTCCAGATCTGAAGAAGGATCAAACCAATCATTAAAAAGTCTTTTCTGTAAGGGAGCTAGCACCTCGGGGAGATAGACAAGTCTTGGATCAGATTGGATCTCGTGTGGATACCTGTAGAGGCCGGGCGTTTGTGCGGCTCTAGGAACCTGTCAAGTTTTTGATCATCAGCTACGGAGCTCTTCCACTCGCGATAAGGTATAAGATCTGATCTCATAAATTAATTTTATATTTCATATGTCTTAGATCCATGTTAGGGAAGGTTTTAGATCTAATTTAATGCATGATAAAAATAGTTAATCTATTTTGTTCCGCTGCGATTTCAAAATAGTTTTGAAATACATGCATGTAATTTGCCCTTCCCTTTCTAACACATGATGGGTGATAAATCTCAATTTATCACTTTTGAACCTAAAGATAGAGGAGTGGTTACATTTGGAGATAATGAAAAAGTATCATTGGTCTTGGTAATTTTCATATCTATTAAAAATATATCCTAAAGCCAATTATCTAGGTTGTAGATGATTGAGCTCCTTATAAGTATATGAATTATAAATTGATAAAAGTTATTTAGCAAATTCATCATAAGGTGTGTATCTTTCTTAATTGAACTCTAATTTTATGATGAAGTCCTTAGAACTACTTTCAATCGATAATGAAGGATTTATCCTATAGTTCTTAAATATATTCATGACAAATGATACGTTATTAATAAGGACGATAACATTTATCAAGTGTAGGTCGTTGTGTGCCATATGGGTTGGTTATCCTCTTAACAAAAGAGTATGGAGATACTAATATAATATGCAAATGAGATGTAGGAGTATACCATCATCGAATAGTAACCAAAATATGGAGCACTTTGTTAACAAGAGTAGCTCATGAAGGACATGTGAAGGAAAAACGGGTAGTTCAAAGTATGTATTTTTAAAATTTTACAGCAGAATAATAAAAGATTAAATATTTTAATCTTCTAATTATGCCTTAGATCAGATCTAAACTACTATTAAGGATCCATGAAATAAAAAATTTACATATAAAATCTGATATAAAATAAAAAACTGCATCGATCACATCGATGTCCTGAATTTGATTTAACCTTTAGATCATATTGGTTGAGTTCAGAACTCATCACCTTTTCACGGATCGATGGTCTTCACTACTGGTAGGTATGGTACAAAGCTCTCACTGATGTTGAGCAGCCACATAGGTCGTCTGGCCTCTACAGATCGTCCACTCAAAGCCCTGATCGGATCTTCCTTCGTGGGAGTGCTAGCTCGCATCGAAGGCTCTGGATGGTTGATCTAGCTCCTTTCTTTGGATCTCCTAGACTTCTCCAGATAAAAAAATAAAGCTTTATGAGAAGGTGGTGGTGTGAAGATTGGACAAGACTCACTCTTAAATGTTCTTCTCACAAAACCTAGAGTTGAAACCCTAGAACCCACAGCTCACGTCCGAGAGGAAGAACACTTCATCTGTTTCTTATGCACGAAAGTCCAACCCACTCTCAACTTTTCATGTCCCCACTCTAAAATTTCTCATACCAAAAATCACTCTTAATCTTGTACAAAACTTATCCCCTTTTAAGGTTGGCATCCCATGAAAGATGAGGATAAGAAAGAGGTAGTTTTGGTTCAAATTCAAATGTTGGTTGATCCCTATCACCAATTCAAATCAAATTTGAATTAAATTTTAAATTAAACTTTATCCTCATCTTATGAACTCAGAGAGGGGTCGACCAATATTAGAATGGTGTAAAAATCTCACGCAAAAATACTTTATGCGTGGAGAAAGGTGGTAGCATAAAGAGGAGAGTCCAACTCAATTTAGACTCTAGATTTTCATTCAAATTCAAACCCATTTGAACTCAAATTTAAACCAACCAATTTTTAATTTAAAAAAAAAATTAGATGAGAATGTGGAAAAAGTTTCTAGGTATAAGAAAAATTATATAAAAATATTTTTCATATGAAGAATAAGAGGGCGCAGAGAAAGGAGGTGCAAGGGATTCGAATTCGAATTAGAATTATTTTCTCATCCAATTAGATTCTTAACCCAACCAAATTAGATTAAACCTAATTAGACTACTAAATCTAATTTAATTATATAATAAATAGTTTTAATTAAATTTTAATCAAATAAAAATTAATCGAGCTCAAGTCCTGATCATATCAGGAATTGGACATCCTTAGTGATTAGATCATCTCATAACCTAATTGGGTCAAACCAAATTGAATCAAATTTAATTAGATTTGATCCAAAACTCAATGCTCAATCAATTGAGTTAATTAGTAATCTAATTAATAATCAATCCTCTTATAATTCATCAAGAATTAGCGAATTAATTTATTACAACTTTTGCATAGGATTAATCATCAATTGAATTGACTGTTTTATCCTAGAACTATTTTTAATCATTAATCAGTCATATGATCAGTCAAAATTTTTTTTGAGTGTGACTCCATAGGTTCGAACCTAAGTTGGTAGTATAAGAACAATCTTCCGATACCAATCAAAGTGACCATCTAGCAATGATACCCGACATCCGAATAGGTCGAAAGATTGTATTGGCATACGGTTACTATTGCTCCACGAATTGATTTTGATGATTACAAAATATTTGAGGGGGTTACTAATGATTTTGGCTTGAAAAAAGATTATTGTATTTCAGAGGCAAAATCATAATTTTATCAAGTTCTGATTCGAAAGCCTTAAGAGCAAGAACAGAAGATTTATGATCTATTGGAGATAATTTTATATTTTTTGAAAGTATATTTTGCGAGAAAATCAAGTTTAAAGAAAAGGATCGATCCTTAGATCGACCCCTGTCAAAAGGGGTTGAACGGCATGCTATTTTTAGCTAGCACACCCAAAGGAGATGACCCTAGGATTGACTCTTGTGCCAGGGGTTGACCCCAAGGTCGACTTCTGTTATCTGTGCAAGCCAAAGATACAGAACAATCACTTTTTGTTCTATGCCACAGAGGTCGACCCCTGTGCAGGGGACGACCCTAGGGTCGATCTCTGTGATGAAAAATCTCCATAACGGCTAGTTTTCAGTCCATTTTGATCATATTTAATGCTCATTTAAAGCTCTCCAACAGCTCTAAACCTATCCAGATTTCTCTCTAACATCTATTGAAGATATAAAGACACTTAAAGGAGGAAAAAATACAAGAGATTCAAGCATTCATTTCAGCCCTAAGTAAAAAGCCCTCTTCAAGCAAAAGAAGCTTTCATTTCAAGTTCATCAATCCCTCAAGAGCTCATTCAAGTCTTCAACAATCTTGAAAAAAATCAGAAAAGCTTCTTCCTTGATGTGTAAAGTATACTTAAAGTTTTATTTGCTCATTAAAGGAGCTATACTTGTATTTCTGTGTCATTAACTCTTATACTCTATTTCTGTCTTGATCTTTAGTTTTGAAAGAATTTCAAAACTTGGATAGGTTGATCCAAACTTTGAATCAGATTGTATTGGATTGGTTTGTACCTGAAAAATAAGTATTCTAGCTTAGAATAGCTAGAGTCAGAGGTACCGACATTGTATTCTTGTTGAATACATTTTAGTGGATTTAAATTTCCAAGTAGGAGTTTGGGGAGTAGATGTAGGGGCAAGGTTGGTACGAACCACTATAAATCTTAATTGTTTGTGGTGTGCATACTGTTCTCTATCTAAATTTCTTTCTTTTCTTGCATTCTTGCATCTTATTTCTATACTTTGCTTAAATCACTTACTACATATAACTTGCTTATTATTATTTAATCATTGTGGTTCTAAATTAACTTTAAAATTTTAAAAACCCAATTCACCCCCCCTTGGGTTGCATAGTTGGGCAACAAGTAGTATTAGAGCTCGGTGCTCTAGTCCTACTTTGATTTAACCATCAAAGAGCTAAAGATCTAGGGCAACTTAAGTTGGTGCTTCACTAGCCAAGGGGTAGTCCACAAACTGACCTCTACTTTTCAATGGGTTAAACTATATCTATTGAAAAGCTCGGATGAAAATTTTTATTCAAGTACTTGACTATGATATGTGGAGTATCATAGTTAATGGACCACACACACCCACTAAGATAATTGATGATGTAGAATCAACCAAATCTGAAAGAGAATGGGATGAGGTTAACAAGAAAATAGCTCAACTCAATGCTAAAGCCATGAATATTTTATATTATACTTTAGATGCGAATGAATTTAATCATATTTCAACGTGCATGTCGGTTAAAAAAATATGGGATAGGTTAGAAGTAACACGTGAAGGCACTAATCAAGTTAAAAAATCAAACATTAACATGCTTGTGCACAAATATGAACTCTTTAAAATGAAGCATGATGAATCAATAACTAAAATATTTACTCATTTTACGGATATTATTAATGGTCTAAAAAGTCTTAGTAAGTCTTATTCTAACAGCGATCTTGTGAGAAAGATTCTTAGGTCTTTACCAAAGACTTGGGAGGTCAAAGTGACCGTAATCCAAGAAGCCAAAGATCTGAATATTTTATCCTTGGAGGCACTTCTAGGATTGCTAATGACACACGAGCTAAGCATGAAACAACATCAAGAAGAAGATGTCAAGAAGAAGAAGACAATCGTCCTCAAATCCACTGCTCAACTTGATGAAAAATTTGATGAAACAGAAAATGAAGAGCAAGATGAAGAAATAGCCCTCATCATTAGAAAGTTTAAAAGATTCTTAAAGAAAAGAAAATAAGGGATGAGGAAGAGGCCACCTACAAAAGCAGAGCATAGTAAGGAGAAGGATAAGGAGCAGCCCTTATTTGTTATGAATATAAGAAGCCAGAGCATTTTAGATCCAAATGTCCACCACTTAAGAAGGGCCCCAAGAAGTATAAGAAAAAGACTATGGTGGCTACATGGAGTGATAGTGATGAGTCAAGCTCCGAAGAAGAAGATTCACATGAACAAGCCAACTTGTGCCTTATAGCACATGAAAATGAGGTAAACACTGAAACTCCTAATGACTTTACTTTTGAAGAACTTCAAAATATATTTTATGATCTAGCTGATGATCTAAAGAAGTTAGGAGGTAAAGAGCAAAGAATTAAAATCAAAGAATCAATTTTTACTAAAAAAAGAGATTATTTCAAATGAAAAATTGATCTTGACACAAAAAAATCTGAACTTGAAAAATAAAATTGCTAAGTTAAAATCTATAGTAGAAAAGTTTACTCTAAGTTCAAATAAACTTCAAATGATACTTGATAATCAAAAGGCTATTTATGATAAAGTCGGTTCTGGCTACAATCCTTTGAAGAAACAAAAATTTTTAGAAAATATCTTTGTGAACTTATCAAGCAATAAATTTTTAAATATTACTTGCTTTAAATATAGTAAAGTAGGATATAAATTTTATACATGTTTCTCTAGCAAATTTGAAAATTTTAATGTAAAAAAAATATGGGTTCCAAAAGGAACCATTGTGACTAACCAAAAAAGATCCAAAAAAACTTAGGTACCTAAAGTCAAAACTTGATTTTTGTATGTAGCTGTGTCTTGCATCCCAAGGAATAAATTAAAAATGGTATCTTGATAGCGGGTGCTCAAGATACATGACCGGTGATGAATCCCAATTCATCACACTTGATGCAAAAGATGATGGTCACCTTTGGAGATAATAGCAAAGGAAAGATCATTGGTATAGGTAATATTGGTGTCACTCCCTTCAAATATATTAAAAATATTTTATTAGTAGATGGTTTGAAATATAATCTATTAAGTATTAGTCAATTCTGTGACAAAGGATACAAAATTATTTTTGAATCTTCATTATGCATAGTAACTAGTCCCAATGATGAAGGCATTAAATTTATTGAGTATAGACATAGTAATATTTATATGGTAGATTTGAATGATCTTTCCTAGTAGCCTTAAATACCAAAATTAATGAGACTAGTTGGCTTTGGTACCGTAGGCTTGCACATATTAGCATGCATTCACTTTCAAAACTTATTAAAAAGAAATTGGTTACCGATTTACCTAAATTAAATTTTGAAAAGGATAGAATTTGTGATGCATGCCAACTAGATAAACAAATAAAAGGCTCATTCAAATCTAAAAATATTGTTTCAACTTTTAGGCCATTAGAATTATTGCACATGAATTTATTTGGATCCACTAGAACTACTAGTTTAGGTAGAAAATGATATGACTTTGTAATTATTGATGATTTTTCTTGATTTACATGAATTTTCTTTTTGGCATATAAGGATGAAACTTTTCATATTTTCTTAAAATTTTATCAAAAAATTACTAATGAAAAAAATTTTTCAATTCAAAATATTTGAAGTGATCATGGAACCGAATTTAAAAATCAAGATTTTAAAAAATTTTGTGATGAAAAAGGTATTGACCATAACTTTTTAGCACCTAAGACACCCCAACAAAATGAGATAGTAGAAAGAAAAAATAGAACCTTTGAAGAAATGGCCCGTACCATACTATGTGAAAGCAATCTCCTAAGATCCTTTTGGATGGAAGCAATTAACACGGCATGTTATATTTTAAACTATGCTTTTATTAGACCAATTCTAAAGAAAACACCCTATGAGCTTTGGAAAAGGAAGAAAACCAAATATTATATTTTTTTATATTTTTGATTGTCGATGTTTTATTTTAAACAATGGTAAAGAGAGATTAGGAAAATTTGATGCAAAATCTGATGAAGCTATTTTTCTTGGTTACTCCTCTTCTAGCAAAGCTTTTAGAGTTTTCAACAAAAAAACTTTAGTAGTAGAGGAGTTAATACATGTTGTTTTTGATGAGACTAATGATCTTCCTTCAAAGAAGAGTGAAGGTATTGATGATGCAGATCTTCTTATAGAAGGGATGAAGGAGCTCATCCTAAAAGACTCAACAATTCAAAATGAAGAAGAACATGAAAACAAATAAGAGGATGAGGTGAAGAACCACAAAAATGACCACAAGGTATAAATGTTCTACCCAAAGAATGGAGGTATGATCACAATCATCCCAAAAAATTAATCATTGGTGATCCTACACATGGAGTAAAAACTCATTCTTCACTTAGAGATGCATACAATCATTTTATATTTATTTCTCATTTTGAGCCTAAAAATATAGATGAAGCTGAAAAAGATTATAATTGGATAAATGCAATGCAAGAGAAACTTAATCAATTCGAAAAAAATAATGTATGGACTTTAGTATCAAGACCTAAAAATTATCCAGTAATTGGTACAAAATAGGTATATAGGAATAAATTGGATGAACATGAAAATGTAATTAGGAATAATGCAAGATTGGTTGTAAAGGGTTATAATCAAGAAGAAGAAATTAATTTTGATGAGATCTTTGCACCTGTTGCTAGATTAGAAGCAATTAGGCTTTTACTTGTATATGCATACTTTATAAATTTTAAGTTATTCCAAATGGATGTCAAAAGTATTTTTCTAAATAGTTATATTATTGAAGAAGTATATGTAAAATAATCTCTCGATTTTAAAAATCATACTTTTTCTAATCATATTTTCAAATTAAACAAAGCATTATATGATTTAAAACAAGCACCCAGGACTTGTTATGAAAGGTTAAGTAAATTCTTGCTTAATAATGGTTTTTCAAGAGAAAATATAGATACAACCCTTTTCATTAAAAGAAATCATGATGATATCTTAGTTATACAAATATACGTTGATGATATTATATTTGGGTCTACTAATGAAACTCTTTGTCAAGATTTTACTAAGCTCATGCAGGGAGAGTTTGAGATGAGCATGATGGGAGAACTTACATTCTTCCTCGAACTTCAAATCAAATAAATAAAAGAAGGAATCTCTATCACCCAAAGCAAGTACATAAGAGAACTACTCAAAAAATTTAGAATGGAGGGCTCCAAAGCAATTGGTACCCCCATGAGCCCATCATGTAAGCTTGACAAGGATGAAGGAGGTAAAAATGTAGACTCAAAATTTTATAGAGGCATAATTGGTTCTTTATTGTATTTAACTACTAGTAGGTCAGATATTATGTTTAGTGTTTGTCTATGTGCACGCTTTCAATCAAATCCAAAAGAATCATATTTAAATATAGTTAAAAGAATTTTTAAATATTTAAAAGGTACATAAATTCTAGGATTATGGTATTCTAAGGACTCATCAATTGACTTAATAGGATATTCAGATACCGATTTTGCTGGATGTAGATTAGATAGAAAAAGTACTAGTGAAACTTGTCAATTTTTAGGAGTTAACTTAATCTCTTGGTTTAGCAAGAAGCAAAATTCGATGGCACTGTCTATGGCCGAGGCCGAATACATTACAGTCAGAAGTTATTATGCTCAAATCTTATGGATTAAACAACAACTTGAGGACTTTGGTATCAAACTCAATGAAACTCTCATAAGATGTGATAATGCTAGTGCTATTAATCTAATTGAAAATCTAATTCAGCACTCTAGATCAAAGCATATTGAAATTAGATATCATTTCATAAGAGAACATGTCCAAAACAATGATATAATTCTTGATTACGTATGTACTGAAAAATAATTGACTGATATCTTTACCAAGGCCTTAAGTGAAGATAGATTTTGTGAAATTAGGAGAGAACTAAGAATCCTTGATCCATCAGCTTTAGTATCTTTCTGATTCCAAGTTTTTTTTGTTAAAAATTTATTGAACCAAAATTTGAGCTCAATTCTCATCTCTCCTTTTTTAAAAGCTCAAAACTATCCTTCATATAATCAATCTCTTAAATAGACACCCTTCTCTCAAGATTTAAATTTTTTTAAAATTTTTTCATCATTTTTTTGAATTTTTCTAGCCATGAGTCGACCCCAGGGTCGATCCTAGGATAAATTTATAATTTTTATTAAAATCTATCGGACACTCTGTTTTATTGAAAAATCTCTGTTAGTTAAGCAGGCCGACCCTTTGCCCTTTGTCTTTCTCATCCCATCGAACAAAAATCTCCTCCCTCTCCACTCTCTCAACCATTAAAAATCTCTTAAAATCTCTCTTCTTTTTCTTCTTCGTTTGGGCAGATCAAGCTTACCCTAGCTTCAAACCTTCTTCTCTAAACTGGCAGTCTATCTCTCAAAAAATCTTTATTTTTCTTCCAAAATCCTTTCCACTCTACCTCTCATTAGGTCTCCTATGCTGTTTGCAGGTCTCTCTTATCTAAAATGGCTCCCAAATTGAAGCTACCATAGAGAAGAAAGTTTGCTCGTGGGTTGGAGGAGGAAGTGCGTAGAAAAAGAATGGCAGCTGAGCCCTCTCCTACTCCAACCCCAGTTTCAGGTCCTTCTCCAGCTTCTTCACAGTCCCCACTTAGTCCAAACAAGGTACCACTCTCCAATCGAAAAGTAGAACCCGGAAAGAACATAGATTTTAAGTTTTTTGAAAAAGAGGGGTTCTCAATTTGATCAAAAATTAAAAGTCAAGGATGGGAGTTTTACTGTCTATTGAAGGAAAATACTTATGTTGATTTAGTCAGAGAGTTCTATTTGAATTTAAGTTACTATAATAGAACAGTAAAGTTTTCAGTGAAAGGTGTTAACATTGTTCTTGATCCATTGCATTTGGGATAAATCTTGTACTTGCCTTGTGAAGGTTATACTCATATGAAGCTCCCAATCAAAGAAGAGGGACTAAGTATTATTCTAGGGATAACATTTACTAAAAATTTAAATAAATTAGAAGTAAGGATACTTTCAGTAGAGATGAGACTTTTGCATCACATGGTGATCAAATTTTTTGCCCCTAGGAGTGGCAGGCATGACCTCTTATCTGGTAGGGATATATGCATCATATACCATGTGATCATCGAGACCCCCTTGAACCTTCCTACTCTGATGATTGAGGCCATGAGAGAGATCCTAAATAGGTCTAAGGCTCACTTGCCTTATGGTATGGCACTCACCCTGGTCTCTAGGAGATTCGGAGTCTATTTTGAGGGGGAGGCAGTTACCAGATTATCACATTCTGACACCATCAACCGTCACACACTGCACCGCATGAGTTTTTCAAAGATTGATGGTGGTTGGTCGAAGGGTGTTGAGGAGAGAGCAGAGGAGGAGGGACCGTCTTCACCTCCTCATGATCATAGAGCTTCTCTTGATATTCAATTTGTGTCTGATCACGAGGCTGGTCTCTCAAAGTCAGTGAGGAGGGATGCTTCTGTACCACAGTCAGGGAGCAGAGTACAGAGTAGATCCTTCAGTGATCAGACTTGCAGATGATCAGATTCAGTTGATTTTCTAGCAGGTTGCTTCTATCTTATCCCAGCAGTTTGCCACCTAAGGTTTTACTCAGAGGATGACATCTTAGGACTAGACTATGATCCCTCATGTCTTTACTATCTTTCAGATGCTTACAGCTCAGTCTGCATGATTTGAGAAGTTTGAGGGATGCATTTTGAGACTGACGGATAGAGTTTTAGATTTGTAGAGGTAGGTATTAGTCTTAGCCCATCCCCAGCTGTAAGAGGACATCATAGAGTTCTCCAACCTGTCTACAGAGGTGGCTAGGCTTCGAGGTATTTTGGAGTGTGGCTTTGATTTTTTGAGGAGAGAGATCAGGGACTCCAGTGAGGCTGTCTCCACTTAGATTAGTACCCTAATGTAGTCCATGTCGAGAGATTTGAAATAATTAGATACTATTAGACTTACTCTCCTAGCACAGTCCATATCTTCCCAAGCTCCAGGACCTTCTCGCCCTTCTGCTCGTGTTGGTACTTCTACCCGTGGCCAAGGCAGACATGGTCGAGGATGAGCCCGTGGCTTTGATCCTGAGTCTCCTCATCATATCTCTGACTCTTCTAATTTTGTCACCTCTAACCATGATATTTATTAGATCTAACATAGTTAGTCTTTTATGTCTAGGATCTAACTTATGGCCTTTGTATTTGTTGGCTGATTGACTCATAGATAGTTGTATTTTTTTTGTTATCCATGACCTTTGTATGGCCTATGTATTTTGACTTGACTCTTATGTATTGTGACACTTATGTATCTGATAACTCTTCAGTCATATTTTGGATATATATATATATATATATATATATATATATATATATATATATATGCTTTTAACTTCTATGAATGTCATTTGGATTAATTTTTATGAATGGCATCAATTGAAATGTCTTAATTATGTGATATAAAAAATACCTCATATATGTGCTATGAAATATTATGAATGACAATATCTTCTATATAAGCAAATTAAAATATCCTTTATGATTTCTACAGTGAGGGGGAGTCTTTTTCATTTTTCTTTAAAAATTCTTTAAGATCTTAATTGATGTTGTCAAAAAGGGAGAGTAGATAAATAAATAAAATCGGGCAATAAACAAATGTGTCAAAAAAATAATCTTATAAGCAATTTTCAAACTAATCTTCAAACTACTCATGATGTATTTTATTCAAATAATTGGCTATAATATTTAAGTGATGCATCTTCATAAATTTAAAATTTTTAATCAATGCTTTATATATGTTATATTTTGCTTTTACTCAAGTATTTTATCATCATCAAAAAGAGAGAGATTGTTGCTCCATGAATTGATTTTGATGATTACAAAATATTTGAGGGGGTTACTAATAATTTTGGCTTGAAAAATAATTTATTATATTTCAAGGATAAAATTATAATTTTATCAATTTTTGATTCGAAAGCTTCAAGAGCAAGAATAAAAGATTTGTGATCTATTAGAGGTAATTTCATATTTTTTGGATATATATTTTGAGAAAAAATCAAGTTTAAAGAAAAAGGTCGACCCCTAGGTCGATCCCTATCAAAAGGGCTGAATGGCACACTATTTTTGGCTGGCACACCCAAAGGGGACGACCCTAGGGTCGACCCCTGTGCCAAAGGTCGATCCCAAGATCGACCCCTGATGAAAGCCTCAAGAGCAAGAACAGAACATTTATGATCTATTGGAGGTAATTTTATATTTTTTGGATATATATTTTGAGAGAAAATCAAGTTTAAAGAAAAGGATCGATCCCTAGGTCGACCCCTATCAAAAGGGGCTGAACGGCACGTTATTTTTGGCTGGCACATCCAAAGGGTGCCAGGGGTCGACCCCAGGGTCGACTCCTGTGCCAGTGGTCAACCCTAGGGTCGACTTCTATTGTCTGTGCAAGCCAAAGATGCAGAATAGTCACTTTTTGTTCTGCGCCACAAAGGTCGACCCCTGGGGTCGATTCCTGTGTAGGGGACGACCCTAGGATTGACCCTTGTGCAGGGATGACCCTAGTGTCGACTCCTGTGACGAAAAATCTCCATAACGGCTAGTTTTCAGCTCATTTTAGCTACATTTAATGCTCATTTAAAGCTCTCCAACGGCTCTAAATCTGTCCAGATTTCTCTCTGGCATCTATTGAATATATAAAGGCACTTAAAGGAGAAAAAAAACAAGAAATTCAAGCATTCATTTCAGCCCTAAGCAAAAAGCCCTCTTCAAGCAAAAGAAGCTTTCATTTCAAGTTTACCAACCCCTCAAGAGCTCATTCAAGTCTTCAACAACCTTGAAAAAAGTCAGAAAAACTTCTTCTTTGTTGTGTAAAGTGTACTTAAAGTTTTATTTGCTTATTAAATTAGCTATACTTGTATTTCTTTGTGATTAACTCTTATACTCTATTTCTGTCTTGATCTTTAGTTTTGGAAGTGTTCCAAAACTTGGATAAGTTGATCCGAACCTTAAATCGGATTGTATTAGATTGACTTGTGCTTGAAAAATAAGTGTTCTAGCTTGGGATAGCTAGAGTCAGAGGTACCAACATTGTATTCTTGTTGAATACGTTTTAGTAGATTTAAATTCTCAAGTAGGAGCTTAGGGAGTGGATGTAGGTTCAAGGTTGGCACTGAACCACTATAAATCTTAATTGTTTGTGGTGTGCTTACTTGCTCTCTATCTAAATTTCTTTATTTTCTTGCATTCTTGTATCTTATTTCTATACTTTGCTTAAATCACTTACTACATATAACTTGCTTATTATTACTTAATCCTTGTGGTTCTAAATTAACTTTAAAATTTTAAAAACTCAATTCACCCCCCCTCTTGGATTGCATAGCTAGGCAACAGCTATCATATAATTCATCTCTTTGACCCAAATGCTCAAGATGACCTAGGGTTTAACTGTCAACCCTAATATGGTTATCTACATTATATTTCAATTTTCAAAATCCATCGTATGGATTATCTTGACCAAGATTTTACTGAATTGAAACACACTGATACATTAACTCTTACTTATTCAGAGGGATCAATTCCATCTTGACTCACACACCAACTTTATAAGTATTTGACTGTGCTTAAAAATCTTTAATCACTAAATTAAAAATTCAGATAGTCTGACACCAAAGCACAATGAGTTGCTTGCAAGTCACCATGGTGATCTTAGATCGGAGGGACACTATACTCGTATCTTACATGAGCTACTCTTGATAGCAGAGTGCTCAGCAATTATTCATGTTCAGTGAGATGTACTCCTATGTCTCACTTGCATGCCATGCTAGTATCTCCACACTCCTTGATTAAGAGGATAACCAATATACATGACACACAATGACCTATACTTGATATAGCTATCGTCCTAATAATAGTATATCATTTGGTCATAAACTTAAGGTTTAAGGACTAAACGATATATCCTCCTATATCGAATCTAATAGTCCTAAAGATTTTATCACATAACAGGAGTTCAAAATAAGATGTATACAATGATAAAAAAACTGAATAATATTTATTAATTTAATAATTATTATATAATTATAATAATAAGCTCAACTATCAACAAGCTAATGATTGATTTTTGGATACAATTTCCATCAACTCTCATTTGGACTAAAGCCAATCGGTACAATATCGTATACCCATCTTTGATTTGTAGACTTCAAACTCCTTGGCACCGAGGGTTTTAATAAATGGATTGGCCAAATTCTCCTTTTCATCATCTTCTGAAGCTCGATGTCACCTCGATCTACGATCTTTCAGACCAGATGGTAGCGGTGCAGAATGTGCTTGGTCTACTGATGTGACTTTATTTTTTTACTTAAGCAATGGTGCCAGTGTTGTCGCAGTACAACAAGATGGGATCATCAAGAGAGGGTGCCACTTCGAGCTCATTGATGAACTTCCATGATCACATAGCTTCCTTTGCATTATCGGATGCCGTAATATATTCCACCTCGCAAGTAGAGTCAGTCACAGTGTGTTGCTTGAAACTTTTTCAGTAGATTGCTCTACCGTTCATGGTATAAATATCCCGACACCTCTTGCTATCATCATGATCTGACTGAAAATTGGAGTCTGTAAACCCTATAAGTTTTAAGTTGGATCTCCATAGATAAGCCACTAATCCTTAGTATTTCTTAAATACTTAAAGGATGGTCTTTACGACCTTCTAGTGATTCTCATTTGGAACGGACTAGTATCTGCTCACCACTCCTAGTGAGTATGCCATGTTCGATCACGTACATTTCATGGTGTACATAATAGATCTCATTATCAAACATATGAAATTCTACTCATACACTCTCTCTTGAGGAGTTGTCGGACAATCACTCTTCGAGAGAGAAATTCTTTGGCCTATCGGAAGATAGTCTTTTTTAAAATTCTCTATGCTGAACCTTTTCAGCACAGTATCAATGTACGTTGACTGAGATAATTCAAGCAACTTTTTAGATCTATCTCTATAGATCTTTATCCCAAAAATGAAGGATGCTTCTTCCAAGTCCTTCATGAAGAATTGTGATAACAATCAAATTTTTATTCTCTGTAATGTAGGGATGTCATTCTTGATTAAGAGAATGTCATCGACATACAAAATAAGAAATACTATCATAGAGTTATTAACCCACTTGTATACGCAGGGTTCCTCTCTATTCTTAACGAAGTCATACATTCTGATCACTTTATCAAAATGTATGTTCCAACTCCAAGATTCCTGCTTAAGTCCATAGATGGACCTCTAAAGCTTGCACACCTTAGACTCATTTGTGGATATGAAACCTTCAGGTTGTATCATATACACCTTTTCTTCTAGCTCTCCATTTAGGAAGGCTGTTTTCACATCTATTCTTCAGATTTCATAGTCCAGATGTACTGCTATCGCAAGCATGATCCGAATAGACTTAAGCATTGCCATAGGAGAAAATATCTCGTTATAATTAATACCATAATGCTGGCGGTAACCCTTGGTAACCAGATGGACTTTATAGGTCTCCACCTTCTCGTCTGCACCTAATTTTTCTTTTGAAGATCCACTTACACTTGATGATTTTATCCTTTCAGGTGGGTCAACTAATGTCCATACATTATTGACTTTCATGGACTTTATTTTGGATTTCATGACTTTCAGCCACTTATCGAAGTCAGACCTCTGCATCGCATCTATATAGGTGATTGGATCCTCATTGTTCTCATCAGTTCAACGGGATCTTCATCCTGGACTAAGAAACTGTAGTATCTATCTGGTTGATATGGTACTCTATCGGATCTCCTTAAAAATATTTCTACAATAAGTTTCAGATTTGATCTAATCAAGTCTGACTCTATGGATTTACTAGATTGTGTCGGTTCTTCTATCGATTGAACTTCATCAAGTTCAATGTTTGAGGTATTAGTTCTTTCACCAAGAAATTTTTTTTTAAAAAGATTGCCCTATTACTGACGAACATCTTCTGTTCGTCAGCAAGGTAGAAGTAATATCTTTTGGTCTCTTTTGGGTACCCTATAAATAGACACTTGTCAGATCAAGATCCAAGCTTGTCAGTTTTCAAATGTTTGACATAAGCCAAATATCTCCAAACCCTAAGATGAGAGAGTGCTGGTTTACGTCCTGTCCACATCTCATGTGGTGTTTTACTTACAGACTTACTTGAAATTTTATTTAAAATATAACAAGCTAACTCGAGTGGATATCCCCAAAAAGAGATCGGCAGACTTGCAAAGTCCATCATGGATCGAACCATGTCTAACAGGGTTTGATTCTTCCTTTTCGTTATACCATCATGCTGTGGTGTTCCACTAAGGGTCCATTGTGAGAGAATCTTATATTCTTCTAAATATGTCAGAAACTCATTGGAGAGGTATTCTCCTCTCCAGTCGGATCGAACAGTTTTAACACTCTTTTTAATTTATTTCTTTACTTCATTATGAAAATATTTGAATATTTTAAATGATTCTGACTTATGTGTCATTAAGTAGATGTGCCCATATCTTGATAGATCATCTATAAACATAATGAAATAATAATATTCACCTCTGGTACTAGTGTTCATTGATCCACATATATCAGTATATATCAGACCTAAAACTATACTGGCTCGCTTACCTTTTCTAGTAATAAGTGACTTGATCATTTTTCCAAGAAGACAGGACTCATAGGTTGGGAGTGATTTACAAACATTGACTTCGAGGATTCTCTTTTGTGTCAACCTATTTTTCTATTTTTGTTAACATGACCTAACTTACAATGCCAAAGGTAGATATCGAAGACATCACTAATTCTAGGATATTTGCTGGATGTGTACATTACACTAATAGGTTGTGACAATATGTAAATACTATTGTTCAGCTGTCCATTCATTACATTAACACCATTCATAATGATATTAAAATTATTTCTTTTTATTAAAATTTTATAACCGTACATGGCCAAAAGGCCTACAGAAATAATATTCAATAAAAAGAAAGGATAAAAGTGACATTCATTTAGAATAATTATATTAGACTTGAATACAAGCTTAATAGCTCCGAACACTAGAACTGAAACTGGTCTTCCATCTCCAATATTAAGGAACCTTTTGCCTTCTTCAAATCTCCTATTGACCTGCAGACCATGCAATGAATTGTAAATATTAAAAGGACTTTTGGTATCTAATACTCAGGTAGTAGAATCATAAATTGAAAAATTATAAGGTGTTATCATATAATTACCTTATCCAGTAATAACTTGCTTTTTTCTCGACCCGTTTGGATCTAGGGAGGTAATGTATTGAGGATAATTCCTCTTTCAGTGCCCCTGCTTCTTGCAATAGAAGCATTCTACCTGACTCTGATTGGACTTGAGTTTCTTGGTCTGACAGGGCTTGGGTGCCCCAGCACTTTGCACCCTTTTCTTATTCTTCTTGTTCTTCTTCCCTTTCTTAAAGGGTCGACGTCTAGAAGAAGACCCTCCAACAACATTCACTGACTCCTTGTGGAGCTGGTGAACCTTCTCAAAGTTCTGCAGCAACCCCAGCAAATCATGGTAGTTGACTGCAGGCTTTGTCATTAGAAAATGAGTAAGAAAAGGGAGGTAGGATTTGGGTAGAGAGTTCAGAATAGCATCTTTATTTAGGCACTCAATTATCTCGATCATGTACAATACCTAATCAGTGACTGATGCTCCTTCCCTCATTCAAGCATTGAAGATGGCACAACTAGTCTTGTGCCTCTCAACATTGTCGGGTGTGCCAAAGGACTCATTCTATATTTGCAACATATTTTATGGTAGAGCATTCTCGAAATAACAGTTGAACTTATCATTCATTGCCGCTAGCATAATACAACGAACCATAGTTTGATCGTTGAGCCACTTCTGATAAGTGTCTCTGACCGTGCTATGTACATTTGGAGCTGGCTCCTTGGGTGCTGGATTTATCAACACATACAAGATCCGTTCATGCTCCAGGATAATTTTGAGCTTTCGATACTAGCTATCGAAATTTGGTCCCATCAGTTTATCACTATCTAATAATGAGTGAAGCGACAAGGTGGTGGCCATAACTGCAAAAGAAAAATCAAAATCTAAATAGTATATGAATTGATTAAGTCTAAAGATATGGATTTTAGTCTAAAAGTTCTCTCACTATTTTATTCGAATTGATAGCTTCTACCTTCAATTTGAGGAATTACACTAATCTTTTAGTGGGTACTAGAATCTACATGGTCTGCACATGGGTCAGAGTATGGTTTGACCAACTCTTATGCACCCATGGATAGATTTTTAACCAATTATTTCATCAAATAATTTTTAGTATTCAATTTTGCCCCAGACACCTCATCAGCAGGCATGTGGGTCCTTCATTGAAAGTTCTGGTTAGGTCCAACCATTAACATGCCAGAATTTAGTGCATCTAATAAACGAGTGATCAGGTCCAAGTGTGGCTCGACAAACCTGACCATCATCAGAAAGACACAACTAAATCAACATATTATGAATGATAATTCTGACGGCCAGATGAGCACTAGGCGTGTGGCACCTCCAATGATCATCTAAACTATTGGACTCATTATCACCCAACTTAATGGGAGGCTATGATCTAGTTATCACCATAACTATTTCATTTTTAGGAACCTAACAATTTTAGAGGATTTAATTAGTTGAATTGAGAGAAGAGAAAAAACTTGATCAATTAATCTTAATCCTCCCACTGACTTCACCAAGTCAGATTAAAGAAGATTAGGCAAAAGCTGGTCCAGCCAACCAATCATAAATCTTTCCACTAACTTTATCAAGTCATAGAGAGGACTCAAGATAAGTTGAACTAGGGCCATCTAAATCAGTCATACTGATTTCCTAGTTAGCATGGGTCAATTCCAATCATTAAGTGATCTAACCAAAATATGATTTACCATGTTGGCCATATAAGTGAGATCGATGGGAGGGATATGCCATTAACTTGATATAGACTCAATCTATACGAGTAGCTCCCAATTAATGACCATTGATCAAAGTTGCCATACTTAGATACCAACTGAATAGTTATTTTCAATTTGATCAACTTATAGACTTGGATTCGACCATGGAGCTACGATCAAAGTCCATATTGGTCTAATCAAAGATATGGACTTGACCAATTACAACTATTGAAATTGATCAAGAGAAGAAATTGACCCAATCAGAGTTAACTTTTAATTAGATTTGATTAATTACTAATATAGTCTATTATCAATGATTTTCAACCCTAGGTCTAACCCAGTTAAATAGACTTGACTCGAGCTAACCCATTAACCCATGAATTATGAAATTAATACCTTAGATCTTTGATTCTCAAATCTAAATTACTTTGTTGGATTTTGATCATATAGTAAAAAGTGATTTTTAAAATTTTAAAAATAAACAAGTCAATAGCTTTATCAAATAAAACTATCAAGCCAAAATTCAAACCCTAGAATTACCTTACCGATATCAAAAAAAGAAAAACAAACATATAAAAGGGATAGAATTTTATACGTTCACTAAAATAAAAAAGTGGCATGTTGGTGTTCTCCATAAGACTCTAAGGTAGAAGTCTTTCAATGGTGATCCACACAAAAGTTGGCCAAGATCCTTCCCAACTGGTGCACTGTCGCAGCCTTGTCTTCTCAAAAATACTACCAGCTTCGAACTCATGGTACGATCATGCCAAAACCTAGTTACTTTTGATCTTACCACTAGAACGACACCAAGAAGATACTCTTCAGATGTCTCATAACCTAGAATTTGATTTTTAACTCCAACATATGAAAAAATCAAACCCTAGGGCACACTAGCAACCCTTACTAAAAATCTCACCACCCTTCTTGCAACTTTTGCCCCTCAATTTTCCCTTGCTTTTTCTTAGATTTTTTTCAAAATTTTTTCTATGATTTCCACATCCCTCTTCTTTAGTTTTAACTCAAAATCATAGTTGATATCCATGTGAGACATCCCAAATATATAGGGGACCAAAGGATGTCACATGAGATGAAGGGGTGTCAACCTTTAGTGCTCCAACTTCTCATGTGGTGAATAAATTCACTGTGTGAAATTTTTGGTACATCAAATACTTTTAGTAGAAGGACTCTTCCTCCTCTACATTCCATAAAAATTTTACATTAAATTATCATTAAATCATAGGATATCTATTTGAGAAATTAAAGCAACATGTATTAGTTAAGAGCCTTCTTTAAGAAGAACTCTCCATTTCACATGCCAAATTGAGGTGCACAGCATTTATTTTTTGCTATGGCTTTTGGTGGATGTAGAGGAGTCCTTCTCCACTTGAAACTATTTCAAGTTGGATAAGGATCCAATCTAAATTGACCCAATCTCATTAGGTCAAAGGCAACTGGCCTAGGTTAGCTCAAACACTTTGATCTAAACCAATTTAGGAACTTGGGTTAATACAATGTGCTAACATATCTAATTAACCCATAGAATTTATATTAAACTCTAATTAGATCAGATCAAGGTCAAATCTGAAAGTATGTGACCCATTGGATTTCAAATCTAGCCAGCAGTGGATCAAGACTTTCGATGTAACCTTAATTCAATAAGATTAGGTCATCCGAAGAGTCCCAATCAACTTGGACTCTTTCAAATTGATTCCAGAATTAAACTCTTTTAATTCTAACAAATCCATAAGTCAAGATTGATATCTAGTAATATATCATGACTATTCAAAAGATTTAAAATTTTGATAAAAAATTATCAAAATATCCTTCAATGATAAGTTATCGTGTAATTCAATCCTTCAGTCAAACAACATCCCAGATGAGCTGTGGGCATGAAAATTTATCAAACATAATCATTTATCTTTATGTATCTCGATCTGAAGGTGATGATTTAGTTAATAATTATAAATTTTTTTTCTAATTATCATCCTACTTTGGCTAAAGACTTTCGAATCATCGACCTATGAGATCACATAAGATGTTCGCTCTCCTTATTAGGAGTGACTGATCTCTTATTGATCACTCACAACCTTCATGCACTCATCACCATATCCAAAACACCCCACATAAAGATCAGAGAATCAAGTTAGGAAGTGGATCAAAATATGGATCCAAGTACATAAGGTACCATGGTGATCTCAGGTCAAAGGATCACTTACACAACTCCTACTAGAGAAATATCAGTTGACATGTAAATAATACTCCATCTGATATTCTCTCATAAGTCAATTAGTGAACTCATTCTCTAATGAGCATCCATATCCTTGTATTAGTGTCACCACACAAGTGGTTGTGAGATCAACCACCCTCATTTCTGAACATACATAGGACATGCCAGTCTTACCGGTATCATTGATCTCCGACTCAATGTACCAATGATTAAAAATATTTTAGGTCAGGGCTATCAAAGATTTAAGTCTCACTGGCATGATCTCATCATGGCTCTAAAATCATTATCCAGATCTATGGGGTTTATTATAATCTAAGAATAATAAGATGCAGCATATAATGAATCAAAAATATTTATTTTATTAATAATATAAATATCAATTATATGAGTTTGAAAGATAAATTACAATAGACACCCTATCGCATCTCATATGCGATTGGCTTGTAGAATATTATTCTTTCAATCTCTCACTTGCACTAAAGTCAATCACCTCTATACTTGATACCCATGCTATCAAGGTGGTGGTCAAACTGCTGCATTGACAAGGTCTTAGTGAACGAGTCCGCTATATTATCCTTGGTGTCAACTCGCTCAACGATCACATCACATCTTTCGACTATCTCTCGAACGAGGTGGAACATCTTAGGATGTGTTTAGATTTATGATGAGACCTTGGTTCTTTGACTTGAGTAACTGCTTTAGTATTATCACAATAAAGGGGCACTGGTTGTTCAATTTCTAGAACCACATCTAACTTTATGATAATTTTCTTCATCTAGACAGCCTCCTTAGCAGCCTCACTTGCAGCAGTATACTTAGCCTCAGTGATCGAGTTAGCAACAGTTTGCTGTTTGAAACTTTTCCAACTTACTACACCACCATACAAGGTGAATACATATCCAGATATAGATTTGCTATCATCTGGATCAGATTAAAAATTAAAATTGGTATAACCTTTTAGTTTTAAATTAGATCTACCATATATCAGAAAAATATCTCTAGTCATTCTCAAGTACTTAAGTATGTTTATCATAGCTTTTCAATGATCCTCTTCGAGATCTGCCTAAAATCTGCTTATAATATCCAAGACATAAGTTACATCAGGTCTGGTATACAACATAGCGTACATTATTGATCCTATTATCGAAGCATAAGGAATAGAACTCATTCTATTTTTTTCTTCAAGTGTCTTAGGAGACATCTTCTTAGAGAGTTGTATGCCAGGACCTATGGACAAGTAACCCCTTTTACTTCTCTCCATGTTGAATCTCTTCAACACAAGGTCAATATACCTAGACTGAGATAAGTCTAGCATCTTTTTTGATCTATCCCTATAGATCTTTATACCAAGTATATAGGATGCTTCACCCAAGTCTTTCATGAAAAATTTTTGTGATAGCCAAGTCTTGACCGATTGCAACATTGGGATATTATTCCCAATGAGCAGTATGTCATCCACATACAAGATCAAGAAGATAATAGCACTCCCACTAGTCTTCTTGTATATACAAGATTTATCCATATTTTTTATGAAGCCAAACGATTTGACTCTTCGATGCTTGCTTTAATTTATATATAGATCTATTCACCTTGCATACCTGATTTGCTCTCCTACTTGAGATAAATTCCTCTGACTGAGTCATATAGACTTTTTTCTCAAGATTTTTATTGAGGAAGACAGTCCTGACATCCATCTGTTAGATCTCATAGTCATGGTATACTGCAATAGCAAGCATTATTCGAATAGACTTGAGCATGGCTACCGATGAAATTTTTTTTTATAATTAACACCTTATTTTTATCTGAAACCTTTTGCCACCAGCCTGGTCTTATAGGTCTCTACCTAGCCATCAGCTCCAATCTTCTTTTTGAAGACTCATTTGCAGCCTATTGGGGTCACACCTTCAGGCACATCAACCAGAGTCCATACTTGATTGGCATACATGGAGTCTATTTTGGATTTCATGGTATTAAGCCACTTGTCAGAGTCACTACTCATGACAGCTTCCGAATGGGTCATGGGATCATCATTCTCAGTGATGTGGGATGTATTATCATTCTCAATGACAAACCCATACCTGAGTGGTACATTACGCACTCTATTCGATCTTCGAAGAGGAGGTGTGTAGTGGCTGTGCCTCAACAATGGGCACATCTGGTTGAGAAGCATTTTGTGAATCCTAGATGAGTTGTAGGTTTCGAACTTTCTCAAGTTCAACAGACCTCCCACTACCTCCTTCTTGGATAAACTCTTTCTCCAAGAAAATGGCATGCCTACCAACAAACACCTTTTGTGGAGTAGGATTATAGAAATAGTATCCTATACTCTCCTTGGGATAACCTACAAACCTATATTTTTTAATCTAGCATTCAGCTTATGTCTATCAATATTTTTCACATAAGCTGAGCAACCCCAAATCTTAAGATGCTTAAGATTTGGTTTTTTCCTTTCTATATTTCACATGGAATGCTAGAAACAGATTTCGAAGGTACTTTATTTAAAATATATGCCGTGGCCTCGAGAGCATATCCTTAGAAAGATATCGAAAGATCCATGAAACATATCATGGACCGCACCATATCTAATAAGGTGCGATTCTTGGTTTCCGTAATTTCATTTAATTATTGAGTATAAGAAGGTGTCCATTGAGAGAGTATTTTATTTTATTTCAAATAATCAAGAAACTCACTAGATAAGTATTCTCCTTCTCGATCAGATCGAAGAATTTTAATACTTTTATCAGTTTATTTCTCAACTATTCTTTGATACTCTTTAAATTTGTCAAAGACTTCAAATTTGTATTTCATTAAATACACATATCCAAACCTAAACCTATCATCAGTAAATATGATGAAGTAAGAGTATCCTCCTCTAGCTTGAGTTGACATCGAACCACATACATTAGTATGTACAAGGTCTAATATGTCACTTGCCCTTTCTCTATGTCCAGTAAATGGAGTCTTGATCATTTTTCTCATGAGGTAAGATTCACAAGTTCCATATGATTCATAATCATAAGAATCAAAAAAAATATCTTTGTATAACTTGTTAATCCTTGACTCATTTATATGGCCAAATTGGCAGTGCCAGAGGTATGTGACATTCACATCCTCTCTCTTTATTTTCTTCATATTATCAATATAAAATATATTATCATTAAGTGAAAGAAATAAAAGATCATTATCAATAAAAATACATCTATAATATTTATTAAAAAAAAATATAGAACAACCATTGTTCTTTACATTTATTTCAAAATCTTGTTTCAATAACAATGGTATAGAAATAATATTTTTAACGATATTTGAAATATAATTACAGATCTTCAGTTCCAAAACTTTACCTGAAGGCAACTTCAAAACCTTGGTTCCTACAGCTTTGGCCTGAATGGACTCTCTACTAGCACCGACCAGCTCGAAGTCACCTTTATTCAGACTCTTTATTTCCTGTAGATCCTGTAATGATTTGCAAAAGTATGAACTACAGGCGGTATCCAATACTCAAGAATCTGAAATTGAAGTACTTAATGATAAATTAGTTTGTATCACATACAAACCTTTAGCAATGTTTGTTGGTTTCACAGCTACAAGGTACTCCTTGCAATTTCTCTTTCAGTGGCCCTCGCCATAGTGATAGCAAGTACCTTTGGTGGAGACCTTCTTCACCTTCTTCTTGGAGATGCTAGCTTAGGGTTCATCTTTTTCTTGGAATCTTTTTTTACCTTCTTCTTGCCGATCTTATCAACAAGAAGAATTGAAGCCTTTTCACCCATGAAATGGCTCTCTACTATTTTTATCATGTTCAGTCATTCTAGTAGACTGATATTCAGTATGTTCATTGATGGAAAAAGTGCAGGTTTCATGCATGAATTTTAAAATATTTTTAAATGTAACACTCGAAATATGTAAATTAAATAATTTAATATACAAATATATGTAATCAGATTACAAAACTCTACAACTAGGATCTATAACATGTCATATTGCATTTATAAGTCAGAAAATAAAAGCTTTGGTATTGATCAAATTAATACCCTAGATCTAAAACAGTTTTAGATCTAAAACCTATATCACATCTAGGTAAGAGAAGAGATCAGATCTTTTACCTTCACATGGGTTGAGAACTCCATGGTTGATTTTATTTATTGTCTTTGGAGCCACACATGTGTTCGACCTCTATAGGTGATCCATACGAGGCTACAACAAAATCAGAGGTTCGTCGAACGAAGATCCTCTCGAAGTGCTAGCTTCTTGTGAATCCCTCCGGATGGTTAATTTAAAAATATTCTTTGGATCTCTTAGACATTCCAAGAGATGAAGAATACAAGGAGGAATGAGGGAAAAGTCAAACCCTTTGACCTCCTTAAAATCAGAAATAATATATAATAGAAAAGGTCCTAAGAGAAGACAGTTCTTCTCTTTCAGGACATCAACAATTGATGTCCTGAGAATATCTCTATACTAGGACATGAGGAGACCTTCTTCTCTAGATGTTTCTCAAATTTTCAGATCTTATGTTATCTGATTTTTGTCATAGAAAAATCTGATGATTGATAGAGAAGAAGAGTTCTAAAAGAAACCTTAAGAGAAGACCTTTTCTTCTTCTTCTCTCATCAGGACATAATCAGATCATGTCCAAAATCAGATCACCATGCCCCAACTCATTGGAGCATAGATCCACCATGCCATCCCTCTTTCTCTCTCAAATTTTTATCACACAAAAATATAAAAATAAAGAAAAAATAAACTGAAAGGAAAACAATAAAAGAAAATAATCTTCTCTCTTACCTTTTATCTCTACAAGACATCAACTTTTGATGTCTTAATAGAAGACTCTCCTCCAAGAAAATTGATGCCTCAAAACACCCATGCTATCCTCTTTCTTCTCCACTTTTTCTATCAAAAAACCACAAATTTTTGACTCCCTAAAAACATCATATAGGAGGCACCACTATATAAGGTAAACTAGGTCAAAAGACCTAGTCAAACAAGGAAACTATGGGGCATCCAACTCTTGGACTTCCCTTCTCTTATTTTATGTATGGAGAGTAGGAAACCATGCACAAAAAGGCATCATAAAGAGAAGGTAGGCATGGAGAAAGTTGGTGCAAGAGAGGGGAGAGGAGTTCTTGTGAAGAGAGACTTTTCAAAAGGAAATAAACCCAAACCACTTTCCATAATGAACCCAATCACTTTCCATAATGAATCAAATCAAATCTGATTCAAATCTCTAAAATAAGTGGTGTGAGATTACTTTCCTTAAACATGAATATCACATAAAAAATATCTAAAAATAAATATATGGGTGTGGGCTTTCTTAGGTGGCACAAGGGAGAAGATGGAATCCTAGTCTAATTAGGATTCTCATGTAGACTAGGTCAAACTCTTTGAACCCAATCTAAATTAATTACAATCTAATTAAGGGTAATCTCAGTCTAACTAGAAGTCCAATTAAATCAGATTAAATTATATTTAATTCTGATTTAAATCCTAACTTAATTAGGAATTAGATGCATACAAGTCCTAGTCGAACAGAAACTTGTTCTCCCTTGCAACTGGCTTATCCAATAAAGTAATTAGACTTAATCTAATTAAATCCAAACCAATTCTAATTAAATTAAATTCAATTATACTTAATCTCAATCTAATTGCTCAATCAGATTGAGCCAATTAGCAATCCAATTGCTAATTGATCCTCCTGCAACACTTGCATTAGGTCAAACATCAATCACATTGATCGTTTAACCTTAAAATGATTCTCAATCATCGATTAACCATCTGATTAGGTTACAACCTCTTATGTGTGTGACCCTATAGATTTGAATCTAAGTTGAAAGTACAGGAACCAATTTTTGTACCAGTCAAAGTAACCATCTAGCAATGGTTCCCGACGTCTAGATTGGTCGAATGTATGCAAAGCAACATTCTAAGAATCCTGACCCATGGTTACCGTATAATTCATCCCTTTGACCAATAATGCTCAAGATGACTTCGAGTATGCTATCAACACTCATACAAGTTATCTCTATTATGTCTCAAAATTTTGCAAATCCCATGACTCCTCACGAGGATTACCCAGGCCTAGGTTTTGCTAAATTGAAACACGGCGAGACATTCTCTTCCTGAAGTTAATCAGGAGTGGTCAATCCCATCTTGTCTTACACATCGACTTCACAAGTACTTGACTGTATCCAAAAACTTTTCAAACCTATATTTAAAATACAGGCAGTCCGGCACCAAAGTACAGTGAATTGCTTGCAAGTCACCGTGGTGATCTCAGGTCAGAGGGATACTTATACCCATTGGCCTTAGCTAGCGACTCTTGATAGTAGAGTGTTACATTGGTCACGTTCAGTGTAGATGTACTCCTACATCTCATCTGGATGCCATACCAGTGTCTCCACACCACTTGGTTACGAGGACAACCAATGCATATGACATATAGCGACCTACACTTGATAAGTTATCGTCCTTGTTAATAACTTATCATTTGGTCATGAATAATTTAAGAATCATCCGATAAATTTTCCTTTATCGATTGATTGTGGTTCTAAGAACTTCATCATAATTTAGGAGTCATTTAAGGAAGATAAAATTTTTATGATGAACCTGCCAAATAACTATTATTATTAGATAATTCATATATTAATTCCAATCATCTACCACTTAGATGATTGGCTTTAGGACATATTTTTCAACAACTCCCACTTATACTAAAGTCAATTAGAATGATATCAAATATCCTATCTTTCACTTGAGTTCGTAGAACTTCTTAGTTTTGAGGCCTTAGCAAATGGGTCGGTCAAGTTCTTCTTTTTCATCGATCTTCCAAAGATCGATGTCATCCTGATCTAAAATCAAAGGTGATAGCAATACAGAGTATGCTAGTCCTTCGGTTTTTTGCCAGAGCTATGGCTCTAGTGCTACGATAGGACTGGACCATCGGTGGAGGGTGCCACTCCCAACCTGCTAATGAAGCCCAGCAACTACACAGCTTACATGGCAGCATCATATGCTACGATGTACTCTACATCACTAACAGAGTAGGCTAAAGTATTCTGCTTGAACTTTCCAGTAGATTATTTTTTTTTTTTTTTTTTTTTTTTTTTTTCTTTCTACATCACTAACAGAGTAGGCTAAAGTATTCTGCTTGAAACCTTTCCAGTAGATTACTCCCACAATTAGGGTATGATCCGATACTTTCTTGTTGTCATCTTGATCTGACTGAAATCGAAACATCCACATCTTTAAAGTCAGTATTTCCATATTTGAGTCACTGACCTTAGTATTTTCCAAATACTTAAGGATTGTCTATACAATCTTTCAGTGGTTCTTACTTAGATCAGACTATCATCTGCTCACTACCATTAGTGAGTATACCATATCTAGTCTGGAACATGGAGAAATTAGATGGCACCCAAACCTTTATTCCTTGCAATACTGGGATGCCATTTTCGATTAAAAGAATTTTAGATTAAGAGAATTTCATCCACAGACAACATAAGGAATAACACTACAGAATATTTTGCCCACTTATAAATGTAGGATTTCTCTTTGTTCATAACAAAGACATATATTCAAAATGCATGTTCCAACTCTGGGATAATAGCGAAACGGGCTTTATACGTCTCCACCTTTCCATCTGTGCTACTCTGATCCTTTTGAAAAATCCATTCCCACCCAATGGGTTTTATTCCTTCAAGTGTATCATCTAGTGTCCATACACTATTGATTTTCATGGACTTCAATTTGGATTTAATGGCTCCAAGCCACTTCTCAGAGTTAGACCACTGCATTGCATCCCTATAGGTGATCAGATCCTTGTTAATCTCATCGAGCTCAATAGGATCGCCGTCCTAGACCTAGTCACTGAAGTGTCTGTCTGACTAATGCGGTACTCTACCAGATCTCTTTAAAGGTGTTACTTTAATGGGCTCCGAGTTTGATCTAATCAAATTCGGTTCTGTAGGTTTACTAGATTATGTCGGTTCATTTTCTACCAGTCAAACTTCCAAGTTCAACTTGATAGGCATCAGTTCCTTCTCTAAGGAACTCCTTTTCAAAAGGAATGCCCTATTGTTGATGAGCATCTTATGTTCTTCAGCATGATAGAATTAGTAACCCTTAAACAACTATTGGACCAAGAACCAAGTTTATCTGTATGCAAACTTTTGACATAGGCCGATCAACTCCAAACCTAAAGGTGAGAGAGTCTAGGTCTATGTCCGATCCATATCTCATATGGAATCTACACAATAGACTTACTCAATATATTTTCAGAGTAAAATAGGTAATCATACAAGAGCACAATTCTGAAACAGGCAGAGAAGTGAACCCTATCGTAGATTTAACCATGTCTAACAAAGTTCAACTTCTCCTTTTAGATACACTGTGTTTCAAAAAGGAATCCACTGAGAGAGAATCTAATTCTCTCCTAGATATGTCACAAACTCACTGCATAAGTATTCACCTCCTCGATCTGACCAAAGAGTTCTAACACCTTATCCAATTTGTTTCAATCTTTCATTATTGAATCATTTGAACAATTCAAATGATTAGGCCAGACGCACCCATGCCCAGATAGGTCATCTGTGATGAAATATTAATATCTTCCTTTGGCACTTAAGTTCACAGGTCCACATACATCACTATGTATGAGACTTAGAACTTTTTCAGCTCCCTCACCTTTTCCAGTAAAAGGTAACTTTGTCATCTTTCCAAGAAGACAAGACTCATAGGCTATCAATGATTCACAATCATTGATGTCAAGGTTTCCTTCTCAAGCTAATCGGTTTATCCTGTTCTTGTCAAGGTGACTAAGCCTATAATGCCAAAATATAGACATCCATGACATTATCTAACTTGGGTGTGTACATTACACTTAATAGGCTGTGTAAATATTAAATGTCATTTCCTTATTATCCATGTCTTATCGTAACATTATTCATAATAATATCATAATAATCTTTCTTTATTAATAAATGATGATCATCTTTGGCCAAAAGGCCAACAAAGATTACATTCATCATAAACAATGGACAATAGTAACAATTACTGTAAATGACAATATTTGAAATTAAGCTCTATAATTCCTAAAGTTAGGATTGTAATAAGACTTCCATCCCTAACATTCAAGAATTTCTCACCATTTTCAAACATTCCACTTACTTGTAGTCCTAGCAATAAATTGTATAAGACCACGGTATATAATACCTAGGTAGTAAAATTACATAGAAAACTTTAAGGTGTTATTATATAACATCCTTGATGAGCAACACTTGCTCCTTTCTCTTGTTCAGCCTATTATGGTCAAGGGAAGCAAGACAATTCTTCTTCCTATGACCTTGCTTCTAACAGTAGAAGCAACATGCCTGATTTGGATCAATTTTGGACTAATTATTTTGACTGGACTAAGAAGCCCCAATACGAACCCATTCGTACTGCTTAATCAAATTCAACTTTCGATATTAATTAATGAAGTTGGATCCCATAAGTCATCACTATCCAACATCGATTGGAGCAATTAAGATTTAGCCTTATTTTGAGAAAAAAGAACAATGACCTAATGTATATGAATTATTTTAAGCCTAGAGATTTGGATTTTAGTCTCAAGGTTCTCCCACTATTTTATTCAAATTGGTAGCCTCTACCTCCAATTCGAGAAATTATTTTTATTTTTTAGTAGGTACTAGAATCCACATAGACTACACATAAGTCCGACTTTGGTCGGCCAACCCATCTGTATCTATGGGTAGGTTAATTAACCAATTATTTGTCCAAACAACTTCTAGTAATTTAATTTTGCCTCAGAAACCTAATCAGTAGGCTTTGACCTTCACTGTAAGGATCTGGTTAGGTCCAACCATTAACATGACCATACTTGATGCATCTAACCAACGAATGATTAAGCCCAACTTTGGTTGGCCAACCTAACCACCATTAGAGAGACACTTCCAAGTCATCATATGATGAGTGATAATTTCATTAGTCAACAAGCACCAGGCCTTTGGGTCTGCAATGATTATTGAGTTAATGGACCCATTATCAAACACCTTAATGGGAGGCTATGACTTAGTTATCTCCATAACTTTATCATTTTAAGGACCTAATAATTTTAGAGGATTTAAAATTATTAGTGATTTAAGGATAGAAAGGACATGGACCAATTTGCTCCCATTGACTTCACCAAGTCAAGTCCTCCCACTGATTTCTCAAGTCATTAACAAGAACTAGGATCAATTTTGGTCCATAGGCACCTAGATCAGTCTCACTGAATGAAATTAGACTCACTAATTTTCTATGTGACATGGGTTAGCATGAATCAATGAGCAACCTAATCAAGACCTGATTAACGACATTGGCCAGGTAAGTATGATTGGTGGGAGGGTCTGCCAAAGCTTGCCTTAGATACCATAAGAATGGCCAGGTAAGCGGGCTGCCAAATTTAAACCACCGATTTGGTTTACCTTAGACACCAACTGATTTATCAATTTTGATTTAGTCTATCTAAAGACTCGGACTCAGCCGTTGAGCCACGATCAGTATCCATTTGTTAGATATATGGACTTTGATTAACAACAACTATTGAAGTGATCTATAGAAATGACCTAATCCTAATTAACATTTAATTAGGTTTGATCAATTTCTTAACTTAGTCCATATTTAATCTAACCCTAGGTCTAACCCAGTTAATGACCTGATCAAAGCTAACCCATTACCCTTTAATCCATGTTTTATGAAATTATCTTAGGATCTTTAAATTACAAACCTAGATCCTAAACAATCACTTAATTCTTTTAATTAAGTTCATGGCTGAGGGTTGGGGTTCGGCATTTCGAAAATGATTTTCAACTTTTGAAAGGTTTAATACAATCTAGTGTTATTTCACTAAATAGGTTGACTCATTTCAAAAATGGATCGGCTTATTTCACTAATAAATATTAATTATAGGTTAAAATAATTAAAATCAGTCAAAAAAATAATTCAGCCAACTTTTTAGTCGAACTGACATGCTAGTCGAGCCGGCCTGATTTTTGAGAGTGCCGGCTCGATCAGCAAACAGAACCTTCGCAAGATCCTATTCTTGGCTGATTTTAATCTATGTACATTATATAAAAATTTATGAAATAAAATAGACCTAATCTAAAACATTCATGATAAGATTTATTTAAACTCTTTTTAATTTTTTAGATTGCAATGTACCAGGACAACCTTTGCACTGTAAGGGGTAAACCTTACAACAGGACAACCTACAGTCCATGCAATCATTATTTTATTTTTTAGATTTATTTTAATGCAATCATGAACATGTTATAAAAGAACCTAGATGCTCTGATACCACTGATGAAAAAAGTGCAGGGTTTCATGCATGAATTTTAAAATATTTTTGAAATGTAATGCAGTGAAATATGTAAATTAAATAATTTAATATATAAATACATGTAATCAGATTACTAAACCCTACAACTAGGACCTATAAGATGTCATATTATATTTATAAGTCAGAAAATAAAAGTTTTGGTATTGATCAAATCAATACCCCAGATCTAAAATAGTTTTAGATCTAAAACCTAGATCACATTTAGGTAAGAGAAGAGATTAGATCTCTTACCTTCGCATGGGTCGAGAACTCTATGGTTGATTTTATTTATTATCTTTAGAGCCACACACGCATCTGGTCTCTATAGGTGATCCACACAAGGCTACAACAAAATGGAGGTTCGTCGAATGAAGATCCACTCGAAGTACTAGCTTCTTGTAGATCTCTTCGGATGGTTAATTTAAAAATATTCTTCAGATCTCTTGGACATTCCAAGAGATAAAGAATATGAGGAGAAATGAGGGAAAAGTCAAACCCTTTGACCTCCCTAAAATTAGAAATAATATATAATAGAAAAGGTCCTAAGAGAAGATAGTTCTTCTCTTTCAGGACATCAACAATTGATGTCTTGAGAACATCTCTATGCTAGGACATGAGGAGACCTTCTTCTCTAGATGTTTCTCAAATTTTTAGATCTTATGTTATCTGATTTTTTTTATAGAAAAATCTTATGATTGATGGGAAGAAGAGTTCTAAAAGAAATCTTAAGAGAAGATCTTCTTTTCTTCTTCTTCTCTCATCAAGACATGATCAGATCATGTCCAAAATCAGATCACCATGCCCCAATCATTGGAGCATAGATCCACCATGCCATCCCTCTTTGTCTCTCAGATTTTTATCACATAAAAATATAAAAATAAAGAGAAAATAAACTGAAAGGAAAATAATAAGAAAAAACAATCTTCTCTCTTACCTTTTGTCTCTACAAGACATCAACTTTTGATGTCTTGATAGAAGACTCTCCTCCAAGAAAATTGATACCTCAAAACACCCATTCCATCCTCTTTCTTCTCTACTTTTTCTATGAAAAAACCATAGATTTTTGACTCCCTAAAAACATCATATAGGAGGCACCACTATATAAGGTAAACTAAGTCAAAAGACTTAGTCAAACAAGGAAACTATGGGGTGTCCAACTCTTGGACGCCCCTTCTCTTATTTTATGCATGGAGAGCAGGAAACAATGCACAAAAGAGGCATCATAAAGAGAAGATAGGCATGGAGAAAGTTGGCGCAAGAGAGGGGAGAGGAGTTCTTGTGAAGAGAGACTTTTCAAAAGGAAATAAACCCAAACCACTTTCCATAATAAACCCAATCACTTTCCATAATGAATCAAATCAAATCTGATTCAAATCTCTAGAATAAGTGGTATGAGATTACTTTCCTTAGATGTTAATATCACATAAAAAATATCTAAAAATAAATATGTGGGTGTGGGCTTTCTTAGGTGGCGCAAGGGAGAAGATGGAATCCTAGTCTAACTAGGATTCTCATGTAGACTAGGTCAAACTCTTTGAACCCAATTCAAATTAATTGTAACCTAATTAAGGGTGATCTCAATTCAACTAGAAGTCTAATTAAATTAGATTAAACATATTTAATTTTAATTTAAATCCTAACTTAATTAAGAATTAGGTGCATACAAGTCCTAGTCGAACAGGGACTTGTTTTCCCTTGCAACTAGCTTATCCAATAAACTAATTAAACTTAATCTAATTAAATCCAAATCAATTCTAATTGAATCAAATTCAATTATACTTGATCTCAGCCTAATTGCTCAATCAGATTGAGCCAATTAGCAATCTAATTGATAATTGATCCTCCTGCAATACTTGCATTAGGTCAAACATCAATCATATTGATCGTTTAACCTTAGAATGATTTTCAATCAACGATTAACCATCTGATTAGGTTACAACCTCTTATGTGTGTGACCTTATAGGTTCAAACTTAAGTTGGTAGTACAAAAATTAATTTTTATACCAGTTGAAGTAACTATCTAGCATTGATTTCTGACGTCCAGATAGGTCGAATGTATGCAAAGCAACATTCTAAGAATCCTGACCCATGGTTATCATATAATTCATCCCTTTGACCAATAATACTCAAGATAACTTCGAGTATGCTATCAACACTCATACAAGTCATCTCTATTATGTCTCAAAATTTTGCAAATCCCGTGACTCCTCACGAGGATTACCCAGGCCTAGGTTTTGCTAAATTAAAACATAGTGAGATATTCTCTTCCTGAAGTTAATCAGGAGTGATCAATCCTATCTTGACTCATATACCGACTTCATAAGTACTTGACTGTACCCAAAAATTTTTCAAACCTATATTAAAAATACAGACAGTCCGGCACTAAAGTACAATGAGTTGCTTGCAAGTCACCATGGTGATCTTAGGTCGGGGGGACACTTATACCCATTGGCCTTAGCTAGCTACTCTTGATAGTAGAGTATTACATTGGTCATATTCAATGTAGATGTACTCTTACATCTCACCTGGATGCCATACTAGTGTCTCCACACTACTTAGTTACGAGGACAACTAACGCATATGGCATACAGCGACCTACACTTGATAAGTTATCATCCTTGTTAATAACTTATCATTTGGTCATGAGTAATTTAAGAACCATCCAATAAATTCTCCTTTATTGATTGATTGTGGTTCTAAGGACTTCATCATAATTTAGGAGTTCATTTAAGGAAGATAGAACTTTTATGATGAACCTGTCAAATAATTATTATTATTAGATAATTTATATACTACTTCCAATCATCTACCACTTAGATGATTGGCTTTAGGATATATTTTTTAATATTCATGTGATAATTTATAACAAACTAAGAAAAAGAGTCAGAGAGAGACTGTAGGATCAAATCCTGGCTCAGTTCACCATCCATGGCAAAGCTCAGCTGTCCCAGACGAGTGATTAAATCAATCATCTTTAGGACATGCATTTGCACGGAGGTGCCTTCAGTCATGCGGACATGGAACAACTGCTTTGATATCTTATATTGAGCAGTTTGATTTTGTTCCCCATATAACTTTTTAAGATTAAGGAGTATAGAGGAAACATCAATGTCCTTATGCTGTCTTTGAAGCTCGTTGCTCATGGAGGCAATCATGATGCATTTGACAGTCACATTATCATCTTTCCACATCTTATATATGGCCGTTTCCTCCTCGAAAGCATCTTTCCCAAGAGAATCTAGTGCAGATATATCCAGAATGTAGGAGACTTTCTCCTGAGTGAAAATAATTCTCAGGTTTCTTAATCAGTCGATATAGTTGGGTCCAGTCAACTTATTTGCATCTAGGATACCTCTAAGTGAAAGTGAGGATGCCATGTGTATAGTTAATCTACAACAACAAGAATACAACATAAGCGGATAACTCATGATGACATGCAGAACTAGACTAGACTTTTATCTAATTGTGTCTCCCACTATTTTATCGAACTTCATACCCCTCAAATATGAAAATCGAGAAATATACTAATATTTTTTAATGAGATTGAGATCTTTATTTCTCACAAACACCTTATGGATAGTACAACAAGTATTCATGAGTTCAAGAGTAGGTAACTCTTTACCAATTATACCTCTACAATTCTTAATATCTTTTTTTTCTGAGCTCTAGATCACATATAGTCTTGTGGATAGCACAACAAACTATAGTGTTCTAGTTAAGTTGATCCTTCAATCCTATATGGTCATACTTAAATAATACTACTCTTGTCGATAGCACAACAAAGTAACACTATTCAAATATACCATAAGCATCAACATGCACTAGATCAACATCATGTCAAATTCTATAGTAAGCCTTGTGGATAGCACAACAAGCTCACGAAGATTTTGACATACTCTATCAACCAAGTTTGAAGGAAGGTCCTTATAGTATCTACATCACTAATCAATCTAAGTCAGAAATTCAACAAGACCAAATTGGCCAAGTCAGTAGGTGGGAGGCACCCCCATAGCTTTTCTTAGTCACCAACAAAGTTGGCCAGGCCAGCATACGGACCTAATTAGAAAATTATCTTTCATACTTTTTTGACACCAATTAATCTAAAGAATTTAACTTTTGAATTGAAAGTAAATCCCGACATTACAACTTAATATAATTTTTAAGAGGGTGTTTGAACTGGTCTCGGTACATCCTAACTATGACTACATAAAATATACTTTACATACTATGCAATGCTTCTACAATTCATAATTGCAATCATATAATCATGCCAAAATCATGTGAGGGTGGAATTGAGATCAAAACATATGTCAAGTATATCAAAGAAATATAGCAAACCCTAATCACATTAGGCCTGCAGAACACTCTTAACCATACATCAATATAAGCATCATGCTACCATGATAATATAAATTTCAAAAATATCATAAGTTCATAATTTAATAACTAAAATTTAATATCATGGTATTGTTGGAAAATATGTCTTAAAATCAATCATCAGCATGTTGATGGTTGTGCTATTTGATGTAATTATATATGAATTAATAAAACTTTATTTAATAATTTTCATCGTAAGCTGTACATCTTCTATATCGAACTTCTGTGTTATGATGAAAGTCTTTAGGACTATTTTAAATCAATAAAGGAGGATTTATCATTTAGTCCTTAAATGAGTTCGTGACCAAATGATATGCTATTACTAGGATGATAGACATATCAAGCGTAGGTCATTGTGTACCATATAGGTTGGTTATCCTCTTTATCAAGGAGCATGGAGACACTAGTATGGCATGTAGGTAAAATATAGGAGTATATTTTACTGAACGTGACCAACTTTGAAGCACTCTGCTGTCAAAACTCACTCCGAAGGGATATAGATATAAGTGTCCCTCCAATCTGAGATCACTATGGTGACTTGCAAGCAACTCACTGTGCTTTGGTGCTGGACTATCTAAATTTTTAATTCTGGATTGAAAGATTTCTGGGCATAGTCAAGTACTTGTGAAGTCGGTGCATGAGTCAAAATAGAATTGACCACTCCAAGAGATTGGAGAGAATGCTTTATGTTTCAATTTAGTAAGACCTTGGCCAGGGCATCCTTGTGAGGAGTCACAGGATTTATCAGGTTGAGACACATAATGAATGTACCATTAAGAGTTGATAGTTTAAACTCTAAGTCATCCTAGCATCAAAGGTCAAAGAAATGAATTATATGGTAACTATATTCAAATAGGTTCTTGAGTGTTGCTTTGCATACATTCGGCCTATCCGGACATTGGGTACCATTGCTAGATGGTTACTCTGATTGGTACAGAAATCAGTTCTTGTGCTACCGACTTAGGTTCAAACCTATGAGGTCACACATATTATAAGTTTTTCTCTGATCACATAGCTAATCTAAAGAGTTTCAATCAACAGAGACTCTGGTGAAGAGTCCCCCGGATGGGGACTCTGCTGAAGAGTCTCACTGGATGGGGACTCTAGAAAAGAGTCCCACTAGACTTGGACTCTATTATTAATAAAAGATTAATTAGTGATTAGATCACTAATTAGCTTAATTTGATTAAGCATTAAAGTCTGAAAGAAGTCTTATTGAATTTGATTCAATCAAGTCAAGTCTGATTAGGTTATGAGATGACCTAATCGGTAAGGAAAAATTTTTCCCTGATTTGATTGGATCTATGGCTCAATTAATTTATTAATTTGATCAAGTTTAATTGAAGTTATAGGAGCCTAATTATATTAGGTTTATCATATTTTATTTTGGTCTAATTGGATTGGGTTTGAAAGAAATTCAATTGGTTAAACCCTAGAGTCCCAAATGAATAGGACTCTATCCCTTATGCCACCTAAATTGTATCATGCCCTTTCTCACCACACAAAATTAATTTATACATGAGAAAATCAAAAACTAATCCTTCTTTTATCACCCATTAAGGATAAGAATTGATTGGTTTTGATTTGAATTCAAATTAGTTTGAATTTCAACTTAAAACCTTATCTATATCCTTCCACACATTGGCTGCTTTTGAAGGTGTCTATTGTGTACAATAAAAGGAGGTCTTCTTAATTGATTTTCATACCCAATTTTCTTTGGTAAGTCTCTATTTAAGTTAGATAAAGGTGAGAAAATGTTGGAGTCAAATTGGAATTCAAAAGAGTTTGAATTGCAACAAACTCCAGCCCTTATCTTGTTTTATCAGGTTTGTGCGACAACCATAATAAGGCCACAATTTGTGTGCCAAATGATGGGAACTTTTCATTGTGAGAAATCAGAGAGAAAGAGGGTCAAAAATACAATTTTGGGATGTGAGGATTTGATAGTTTTCCTTCCTTCTTGTCATGAACAAATGAGGAGACTGTTCTCCTCTTGGGTGAGAGACCTAGAACTGTTCTAGTTTTTTGGGTGAGGAAAAAATCAAAGAGAAGAGAGTCTTCATCTGATTTTTCTTCACCATCTAACATCCTCCTATAATTCATCTTCAATATCAAAAAGGTTTGAGATGATCAAAGAAAGAGATCAAGTCAGATTTGCCATCAGAAGTCGACTGCGCGAGCTAGCACTCCCACGGAGGGCTGATCGGTCCGAGGGGCTTCGTGTGGACCATCTGTAAAGGCCGGATGCTTGTGTGGCTGTGAGAAATCAGAAAAAACTTCTAGATATATATTCTCAATTATGGAGTTCGACTATCCATGCTCAAGTATTGGGTTCGGACCCTAGAAGTGGTGGATTAGATCTATTACTAAATGCTATCTTTTGAGTTCACATGCTGGTCATTTTAGATTCAGATTTTTATGTATATAAATTCATGTCATAGATCCATTTGTAAGAATTTTAAGATTAGATATTATATATGTATTTATAGATTAAATAGTTTAATCTAATATTTTTTTGTTAAAAATTTTTGAAATATGTGCATGAAACCCCTACGCATCCCAACAGTGGTATTAGAGCCATGGTTCGATATGACATGATATTATATGTATATAGATCTATATTTTAATTTAAATTAAATCTGATATATGATATTTTTATCTATAATTAGTCATAGATCTGATCGTACAAATTGATATAAGGTTGTCTTGCTATAAGGTTTACCCTTACAGTGCAGAGGTTGTCCTAGTTTGTGCTGATCTTTATAAAATTTAATTTTAATTTAAAATATATAATTTTTATTTATTATAATTTTATTTAATTTTAAATTAATTAAAATATAATAATCAGATCTAAAATAATTTAGATTAGATCTGAATTATTTAGATGAGATGATGAGTAGCGAAGTCATCGGATTGGGTTTGTCATCAGGCCGTCTAGTCATAGGAGGTAATAGAGATTAGATCTCTTTTTTTTTCTATTCAATTAGATCTTCTTATGATGTGTAGGGGTGCCATTGTGACTATATCCCATGAAGATGAATACAAAAAGAAAACTTTACTTTTTCAAAAATCCTAAGATTGTATATATGATACATTATATGAAAGGTAGTTGCATCTAATCTTTGCAAATAAAATCTAGAATCAAGAACATATTTAGTATAGTTCTAAAATAATTTATGATTAATTTTATTACTATTTATATAGAATTATTTTAATCTGAATTAATACAATTATTATAGTTCGTCTGTTGAGTCGACTCAGTATTATTTGGGTCGACTCAGGACCCTGGTTGGTTAGCTCAATTTTTATTGAGCTGACTCAATGTAATAGGCTAAAAATTATGATTAATAGTTCATCATCAATGAGTCAACTAAGCCTCAAAACTTAGTCGACCCATTGTGATGAGAAGGTTCAATCCAAAGGTGAGCCGATTCAAATTTCGGATCTAAATAATTATGCATAAAATTAATTATAAAAATATTTTATAAAATTTGAAATTATTTTCAAATACAAAACTCCTACCCATAGTATCAAACTTAATTGAGAATTAAGTTGAACAAATTAGATCTAGAATTATGAATTAAAGATCTAATGTCATCCGCATAACACGTGGGTGATGGGTTTCTGGGTTAGCTTGATCAGATCCTCCTAAATGGGTTAGAATCAAAGATAAAATAGCCTAAAAAGAAAAATTAGATTTAATCAAGATTTTTCTAGAGCCCATACAATAGTTGTAGTTGGTCGAGTCCATATCTTTGATTAGGTCTAAATGGACTTTGATCTTGAGCTCAGCAGTCGAACCCAAATCCACGAGTAGATCCGATTGAAACTGATTAACCAGTTGGTGTCTAAGGTAAGTTTGGCAGTCTTGATTGATGATTTTTAATTGAGAGCTACTCATATAGATTAAGTCTATGATGAGTTAAAGGCATATTCCTCCCACCGATCTCACTTACCTGACCAATATGGTGAATCAAGTTTTGATCAGATCATTTAATAATTAGGGTTGATCCATGCTTACTAGGAAATTAGTTCAACTAATTTAGGTGCCCCTAATTCAACTTGTCTTTATCCTCGACATGACCTGGTGAAGTCAGTCGGAGGATTGATGACTTGTCAGTAGGATCGACTTATTTTTTAGTCCATCCTATTCTGACTTAGTGAAGACAGTGAGAGGATTAAGATTAACTGATCTGTACATTTAATTCTATTAAATTATATTAACTAAATTTTTTAAATTATTAGATCCATAAAATGAGCTAGTTATGATGATAACTAGATCATAGCTTCTCATTAAGGTGAATGGTAATGAGTCCATTATTTTTGATTGATATTGCAGGCACCATCCATCTGATGTTTCTCTGAATAATAGAATTATTATTCATCATATGATGACTCTATTGTACTATCTGATGAATGATTAGGTTGGTCGAGCCATACTCGGGCCTGATTATTCATTAGTTAGAATCACTGAGTAGGTTCATATTAATGGTTGGACCTAATCAGGACTTTCGGTGGAGGCCCATTTGTTGGAAAATGTGTCTTAAAGCCAATCATCTAAGTGGTAGATGATTGGAATTAGTATATGAATTATCTAATAATAATAGTTATTTGGTAGGTTCATCATAAAAGTTCTATCTTCCTTAAATAAATTTCTAAATTATGATGAAGTCTTTAGAACCACAATCAATCGATAAAGGAGAATTTATCAGATGGTTCTTAAATTATTCACGACCAAATGATAAGTTATTAACAAGGATGATAACTTATCAAGTGTAGGTCACTATATGCCATATGCGTTGGTTGTCCTTATAACCAAGTGGTGTGGAGACATTGGGATGACATCCAGGTGAGATGTAGGAGTATATTTACACTGAACGTGACCAATGTAACACTCTACTGTCAAGAGTAGCTAGCTAAGGCCAATGGGTATAAGTGTCCCTCCGACTTGAGATCATCACGGTGACTTACAAGCAACTCACTGTACTTTGGTGTTGGACTGCCTGTATTTTTAATATAGGTACGAAAGAGTTTTAGGTATAGTCAAGTACTTATGAAGTCAATGTATGAGTCAAGATGGGATTGACCACTCCTGATTAACTTCAGAAAGAGAATATCTCGTTGTGTTTCAATTTAGCAAAATGTAGGCCTGGGTAATCCTCGTGAGGAGTCACGAGATTTGCAAAATTTTGAGACACAATAGAGATGACTTGTATGAGTGTTGATAGTATACTCAAAATCATCTTGAGTATTATTGGTCAAAGAGATGAATTATACAGTAACCATGGGTCAGGGTTCTTAGAATGTTGCTTTGCATACATTCGACCTATCTGGACGTTGGAAATCATTGCTAGATGGTTACCTTGACTGGTACAAAAATTAGTTTCTATACTATCGACTTAGGTTCGAATCTATAGGGTCACACACATAAGAGGTTGTAACCTAATCAGATGGTTAATCGATGATTGAGAATCGTTCTAAGGTTAAACGATCAATGTGATTGATGTTTGACCTAATATAAGTGTTGCAGGAGGATCAATTAGCAATTGGATTGCTAATTCACTCAATCTGATTGAGCAATTGGGCTGAGATCAAGTCTAATTAAATTTGATTCAATTAGAATTAGTTTGGACTTAATTGGATTAAGTCTAATTGATTTATTGGATAAGCTAGTTGCAAGAGAGAACAAGTCTCTATTCGACTAGGACTTGTATGCACCTAATTCCTAATTAAGTTAAGATTTAAATCAAAATTAAATATGGTTTAATTTGATTTAATTAGGCTTCTGGTTGGACTAGGATCATCCTTAATTAGGTTGCAATTAATCTAGATTGGGTTCAAAGAGTTTGATCTAGTCTACATGAGAATCCTAGTTAGACTAGGATTCCATCTTCTCCCTTGCGCCACCTAAGAAAGCCCACACCCTTTTTAGATATTTTTTCTATGATATCTACATCTAAGAAATATGATCTCACACCACTTATTCTAGAGATTTGAATCAGATTTGATTTGGTTCGTTATGGAAAGTGGTTTGGGTTTATTTTCTTTGAAAAAGTTTCTCTTGACAAAAACTCCTCTCCCCTCTCTTGCACCAACTTTCTCCATGCCTACCTTTTCTTTTTGTCACCTCTTTTATGCATAGTTTCTTGATCTCTATGTAGATAATAAGGGAAGGGGCGTCCAAGAGTTGGATGCCCCATGGTTTCCTTGTTTTACTAGGTCATTTGACCTAGTCTACCTTATCTAGTGGTGCCTCCTATATGATAGTAGGTGGGAGTCAGAAATCTGTGGTTTTTCCATAAAAAAGGTAGAGAAGAAAGAGGATGGCATGGGTGTTTTAAGGTACCAATTTTCTTGGAGGAGAGTCTTCTATCAAGACATCAAAATTTGATGTCTTGTAGAGACAAAAGGTAAGAGAGAAGATTGTCTTCTCTTATTGTTTTTCTTTCAGTTTATTTTCTCTTTATTTTTGTGATTTTTATGTGATAACCATTTAAGAGAGAAAGAGGGATCGCATGGTAGATCTATGCTCCAATGAGTTGGGGCATGGTGATCTAATTTTGGACATGATCTGATCATGTCCTGATGAGAGAAGAAGAAGAAAAAAAGGTCATCTCTTAAGGTTTCTTTTAGAACCCTTCTTCTCCATCAATCATGAAATTTTTTATGAGAAAAATCAGATAACATAAGATCTGGAAGTTTGAGAAACATCTAGAGGAGAAGGTCTCCTCATGTCCTAGCATAGAGATGTTCTCAAGACATCAATCGTTGATGTCCTGAAAGAGAAGATCTGTCTTCTCTTAGGACCTTTTCTATTATATATTATTTTTGATTTTAGAAAGGTTCAAGGGTTTGATTTCTTCCTCATTCTTCTTCATATTCTTCATCTCTTAGAATGTCCAAGAGATCCGAAGAATATTTTCAGATTAACCATCCGGAGGGATCCGCAAGAAGCTAGCACTTCGAGTAGATCTTCATTCGATAAACCTTCGATTTTATTGCAGCCTCGTGTAGATCTCCTGTAGAGGCTGGATGCATGTGCAGCTCCAAAGACAACAAAAGAAATCAATCACGGAGTTCTCAATTCGTGCGAGGGTAAGAGATCTGATCTCTTCTCTTACCTAGATGTGATCTAGGTTTTAGATCTAAAACTATTTTAGATCTAGGGTATTGATTGGATCAATGTCAAAGCTTTTATTTTTTGACTTATAAATGCAATATGACATGTTATAGGTCATAGTTGTAGGGTTTAGTAATCTAATTACATGCATTTGTAGATTAAATTATTTAATTTACATATTCCACTGTATTATATTTCAAAAATATTTTGAAATTCATGCATGAAACCCTGAACTTTTTTCATCAGTGGTATCAGAGCATCTAGGTTCTTTTATGACATGTTAATGATTGTATTAAAATAAATTTAAAAAATAAAATAATGATCGCACATACTGTAGGTTGTCCTGCTGTAAGGTTTACCCCTTACAGTGCAAAGGTTGTCTTGGTACGTTGCGATCTAAAAAATTAAACAAAAAATTTAAATAAATCTTGTCATGAATGTTTTAGATTAGGTCTATTTTATTTTATAAATTTTTATGTAATGTACATAGATTAAAATCAACCAAGAACAGGATCTTACGAAGGTTTTGTTTACTGATCGGGCCAACTCGATCAGCATGCCAACTTGAAACAGCATTGTAAAAATACTGTTTGGGCTGGCTCAGTGAGGAATTGAGCCAGCTCGCCTAAAAATTGGGTCGGCTCAGATAGGATCCGAGCCAGCTCGACAGAAAGAAGGCTTTCTGCCTTTTCTGAGCTATTACTTGGGTCGGCTCGGATTGGATCCGAGCCAACTCGACTGAAAAATTGGTTGAATTATTTTTCTGATTGATTTTAATTATTTTAACCTATAATTAGTGTTTATTAATAAAATAAGCCAATCTATTTTTGAAATGAGTCGACCTATTTAGTGAAATAATACTAGATTGTATTAAACCTTTCAAAAGTTGAAAATGATTTTCGAAATGCCGAACCCCAACCCTCAGCCATGAACTTAATTAAAAGAATTAAGTGATTATTTAGGATCTAGGTTTGTGATTTAAAGATCCTAAGATAATTTCATAAAACATGGGTTAAAGGGTAATGGGTTAGCTTTGATCAGGTCATTAACTGGGTTAGACCTAGAGTTAGATTAAATATGGACTAAGTTAAAAAATTGATCAAACCTAATTAAAAGTTAATTAGGATTAGATCATTTTTATAGATCACTTCAATAGTTGTAGTTAATCAAAGTCCATATATCTAACAAATGGACACTGATTGTGGCTCAACGGCTGAGCCCGAGTCTTTAGGCAGACCAATTTAAAACTAATAAACCAGTTGGTGTCTAAGTAAATCAGATCGGTGGTTTTTAATTGGCAGCCCGCTTACCTGGCCATTTCTTATGGTGTTTAAGGCAAGCTTTGGTAGACCTTCCCACCGATCATACTTATCTGGCCAATGTGGTTAATCAGGTCTTGATTAGGTTGCTCATTGATTCGGGCTAACCCATGTCACATAGGACATCAGTGAGTCTGATTTCATTCAGTGAGACTGATCTAGGTGCCCATGGATCAAAATTGATCCTAATCCTTGTTAATGATTTGAGAAGTTAGTGGGAGGACTTGACTTGGTGAAGTCAGTGGGAGCATATTGTCTATGTCCTTTCTATCCTTAAATCACTAATAATTTTAAATCTTCTAAAATTTTTAGGTCCTTAAAATGACAAAGTTATGGAGATAACTGAGTCATAGCCTCCCATTAAGGTGTTTGATAATGGGTCCATTAACTCAATAATCATTGCAGACCTAAAGGCCTGGTGCTTGTTGACTAATGGAATTATCACTCATCATGTGATGACTTGGAAGTATCTCTCTAATAGTGGTTTGGTTGGCCAACCAAAGTTGGGCTTAATCATTCATTGGTTAGATGCACCAAGTATGGTCATGTTAATGGTTGGACCTAACCGGATCCTTACAGTGGAGGCCAAAGCCTACTGATTAGGTTTCTGGGGCAAAATTAAATTACTAAAAGTTGTTTGAAGAAATAATTGGTTGATGAACCTATCCGTAGATGCAGATGGGTTGGCCGACCAAAGTCGGACTTGCGTGTAGTCTATGTGGATTCTAGTACCTATTAAAAAATTAAAGTAATTTTTCAAATTGGAGGTAAAGGCTACCAATTTGAATATAATAGTGGAAGAACCTTGAGACTAAAATCCAAGTCTCTAGGCTTAAAATAATTCATATACATTAGGTCATTGTTCTCTTTCTCAAAATAAGGCTAAACCTTAATTGCTCCTATCGCTGTTAGATAGTGATGACTTATGGGACCCAACTTCGATAATTAGTATCGAAAGTTGAATTTGGTTCAGTAATACGAATGGGTTTGTATTGGGATTTCTTAGTCCAGTCAAAATAATTAGTCCAAAATTGACCCAAATCAGGCATGTTGCTTCTACTGTTAGAAGCAGGATCATAGGAAGAAGAATTGTCTTGCTTCCCTTGACCATAATAGGCTGAACAAGAGAAAAGAGCAAGAGTTGCTCATCAAGGATGTTATATGATAACACCTTAAAGTTTCTCTATATAATTCTACTACCTAGGTATTAGATACCGATGGTCTTATGCAATTTATTGCCAGGACTACAAGTAAGTGGAATGTTTGAAAATGGTGAGAGATTCTTGAATGTTAGGGATGCAAGTCTTATTCCAATCCTAACTTTAGGAATTGTAGTGCTTATTTTCAAATATTATCATTTAGGGTAATTGTTACTATTGTCCATTGTTTATGATGAATGTAATCTTTGTTGGCCTTTTGGCCAAAGATGATCATCATTCATTAATAAAGGAAGATTATTGTGATATTATTATGAATAATGTTACAATAATACATAGATAATAAAGAAATGATATTTAATATTTACACAGCCTGTTAAGTGTAATGTACACACCCAAGTTAGATAATGTCATGGATATCTATCTTTGGCATTATAGGCTTAGTCACCTTGACAAGAACAGGATAAACGGATTAGCTTGAGAGGAAAACCTCAACATTAATAATTATGAATCATTGATAGCCTGAGTCTTGTCTTCTTGGAAAGATGACAAAGTCACCTTTTAATGGAAAAGGTGAAGGAGCTGATAAAGTTTTAAGTCTCATACATAGTGATGTATGTGGACCTGTGAACTTAAGTGCCAGAGAAGATATTAATATTTCATTACAGATGACCTATTGGGCATGGGTGCGTCTGGCCTGAATCATTTGAAATGTTCAAATAATTCAATAATGAAATATAGAAACAAACTGGATAAGGTGTTAGAACTCTTTGATTAGATTGAGGAGATGAATACTTATCCAGTGAGTTTGTGACATATCTAGGAGAGAATTGGATTCTCTCTCAGTGGATTCCTTTTTGGAATACAGTGTATCTGAATGGAGAAGTTGAACTTTGTTAGACATGGTTCAATCGATGATAGAGTTTACTTCTCTATCTGTTTCAGGATTGTACTCTTGTGTGACTACCTGTTTTACTTTGAAAATATACTGAGTAAGTATGTTGTGTAGATTCCATATGAGATATGGATCGGGCATAGACCTAGACTCTCTCACCTTTGGATTTGGAGTTGATCGGCCTATGTCAAAGGTTTGCATACAGATGAACTTGGTTCTTGGTCCAATAGGTGTTTAAGGGTTACTAATTCTAACATGCTGAAGAACATAAAATGCTTATCAGCAGTAAGGCATTCTTTTTGGAAAGGAGTTCCTTAGAGAAGGAACTGATGCCTATCAAGTTGAACTTGGAAGTTTGACTGGCAGAAAATGAACCGACATAATCTAGTAAACCTACAGAACTGGATTTGATTAGATCAAACTCAGAGCCTATTAAAGTAACACCTTTAAGGAGATCTGGTAGAGTACTGTGTTAGCTAGACAGACACTTCAGTGTCTAGGTCTGGGACGGCAATCTTGTTGAGCTCGATGAGATTAACAAGGATCCAATCACCTATAGGGATGCAATGCAGTGGTCTAACTCTGAGAAGTAGCTTGGGGCTATTAAATCCAAATTGAAGTCCATGGAAATCAATAGTGTATGAACACTAGATGATTCACCTGAAGGGATAAAACCCATTGGGTGTGAATGAATTTTTCAAAAGGATCAGAGTAGCGCAGATGGGAAGGTGAAGACCTATAAAGTCCATTTCGCTATTATCCCAGAGTTGGAACGTACGTTTTGAATATATGTCTTTGTTATGAACAAAGAGAACCCTACATTTATAAGTGGGCAAAATATTCTGTAGTGTTATTCCTTGTATTGTCTATGGATGAAATTCTCTTAATCGAAAATGGCATTCCAGCATTGTAAGGAATAAAGGTTTGGGTGTCATCTAATTTCTCCATGTTCAAGATCAGATATGGTATACTCACTAATGGTAGTGAGCAGATACCAGTCTAATCTAAGTAAGAACCACTGAAAGATTGTATAGACAATCCTTAAGTATTTGGGAAATACTAAGGTCCAGTAACTCAAATATGGAAATACTGACTTTAAACATGTGGATGTTTTGATTTCAGTCAGATCAAGATGACAACAAGAAAGTATCGGATCATACCCTAACTGTAGGAGCAATCTGCTGGAAAGGTTCCAAGCAAGATACTTTAGCCTACGCAGTTAGTGATGTAGAGTAAATCGTAGCATATGATGCTGCCATGTAAGCTGTGTAGTTGCTGAGCTTCATTAGCAGGTTGGGAGTGGCACCCTCCATCGATGGTCCAGTCCTATTGTAGCACTGGAGCCATAGCTCTGGCTAAAGAATCAAAGGACCAGCATACTCTGTATTGCTATCACCTTTGATTTTAGATCAGGGTGACATCGATCTTTGGAAGATCGATGAAAAAGGAGAACTTGACCGACCCATTTGCTAAGACCTCGGAACTAAGAAGTTCTACGAACTCAAGTGGAAGATAGGATATTTGATATCATTTTGATTAGCTTTAGTACAAGTGAAAGTTGTTGGAAAATATATCCTAAAGCCAATCATCTATGTGGTAGATGATTGAAATTAGTATATGAATTATCTAATAATAATAGTTATTTGGCAGGTTCATCTTAAAGTTCTATCTTCCTTAAATGAACTCTTAAATTATGATGAAATCTTTAGAACTATAATCAATTGATAAAGAAAGATTTATCAGATGGTTCTTAAATTATTCATGATCAAATGATAAGTTATTAACAAGGACGATAACTTATCAAGTGTAGGTCGCTGTATGCCATTTGTGTTGGTTATACTCGTAACCAAGTGGTGTGGAGACACTGGTATGGCATCCAAATGAGATGTAGGAGTATATCTGCACTGAACGTGACCAATGTAACACTCTACTATCAAGAGTAGCTAGCTAAGGCCAATGGGTATAAGTGTCCTTCTGATTTGAGATCACCACGATGACTTGCAAGAACTCACTGTACTTTGGTGCCAGACTGCCTATATTTTTAATATAAGTTCGAAAGATTTTTAGGTACAGTCAAGTACTTGTGAAGTTGGTGTGTGAGTCAAGATGGGATTGACCACTCCTGATTAACTTCAAGAAGAGAATGTCTCGCTGTGTTTCAATTTAGCAAAACCTAGGCCTGGGTAATCCTCGTGAGGAGTCACGGGATTTGCAAAATTTTGAGACACAATAGAGATGACTTGTATGAGTGTTGATAGCATACTCAAAGTCATCTTGAGCATTATTAATCAAAGGGATGAATTATACGGTAACCATGGGTCAGGGTTCTTAGAATGTTGCTTTGCATACATTCGATCTATCTGGACGTCGGGAACCATTGCTAGATGGTTACTTTGACTGGTACAAAAATTGATTTCTATACTACCAGCTTAGATTTGAACCTATAAGGTTACACACATAAGAGGTTGTAACCTAATCAGATGGTTAATCGATGATTGAGAATTGTTCTAAGATTAAACGATCAATGTGATTGATGTTTGACCTAATGCAAGTGTTGTAGGAGGATCAATTAGCAATTGAATTGGTAATTGGCTCAATCTGATTGAGCAATTTGGCTGAGATCTAGTCTAATTGAATTTGATTCAATTAGAATTAGTTTGGACTTAATTGGATTAAGTTTAATTGATTTATTGGATAAGCCAGTTGAAAGGGAGAACAAGTCCCTGTTCGACTAGGATTTGTATACACTTAATTTCTAATTAAGTTAAGAATTAAATCAAAATTAAATATGATTTAATTTGATTTAATTGGGCTCCTAGTTAGACTAAGATCATCCTTAATTAGGTTGCAATTAATCTGGATTGGGTTCAAAGAGTTTGACCTAGTCTACATGAGAATCCTAGTTAGATTAGGATTCCATCTTCTCCCTTGCGCCATCTAAGAAAGCCCACGCCCACATATTTATTTCCAAATATTTTTTTTGTGATATCCATGTCTAAGGAATATTATCTTATACCACTTATTCTAGAGATTTGAATCAGATTTGATTTGGTTCATTATGGAAAGTGGTTTGGGTTTATTTCCTTTGAAAAAGTCTCTCTTGACAAAAGCTCCTCTCCCCTCTCTTGCGCCAACTTTCTCCATGCCTACCTTTTCTTTTTGTCACCTCTTTTATGCATGGTTTCCTGATCTCCATGCAGATAATAAGGGAAGGGGCGTCCAAGAGTTGGACGCTCCATGGTTTCCTTGTTTGACTAGGTCATTTGACCTAGTCTACCTTTCCTAGTGGTGCCTCCTATTTGATAGGAGGTGGCAGTCAGAAATCTATGGTTTTTCCATAAAAAAGGTAGAGGAGAAAGAGGATGGCATGGGTGTTTTGAGGTGCCAGTTTTCTTAGAGGAGAGTCTTCTATCAAGACATCAAAAGTTGATGTCTTTTAGAGACAAAAGGTAAGAGAGAAGATTGTCTTCTCTTATTATTTTTCTTTCAATTTATCTTTTTTATTTTTGTGATTTTTATGTGATAAAAATTTGAGAGAGAAAGAGGGATGGTGTGGTGGATCTATGCTCCAATGAGTTGGGGCATGGTGATCTGATTTTGGACATGATCTGATCATGTCTTGATGAGAGAAGAAGAAGAAAAAAAGGTCATCTCTTAAGGTTTCTTTTAGAACCCTTCTTCTCCATCAATCATGAGATTTTTTTATAAGAAAAATTAGATAACATAAGATCTGAAAGTTTGGAAACATCTAGAAGAGAAGGTCTCCTCATGTCCTAGCATAGAGATGTTCTCAGGACATCAATCATTGATGTCCTGAAAGAGAAGATCTATCTTCTCTTAGGATCTTTTCTATTATATATTATTTCTAATTTTAGGGAGGTCCAAGGGTTTGACTTCTCCCTCATTCCTCCTCATATTCTTCATCTCTTGAAATATCTAAGAGATCCGAAGAATATTTTTAGATTAACCATCCGGAGGGATCTGCAAGAAGCTAGCACTTCGAGCGGATCTTCATTCGATGAACCTCCATTTTGTTGCAGCCTTGTGTGGATCTCCTGTAGAGGTCGGACGCATGTACGACTCCAAAGATAAGAAAAAAAATCAACCGTAGAGTTCTCAACCCATGTGAAGGTAAGAGATCTGATCTCTTCTCTTACCTAGATGTGATCTAGGTTTTAGATCTAAAACTGTTTTAGATCTAGGGTATTGATTTGATTAATACCAAAATTTTTATTTTCTGACTTATAAATGAAATATGACATATTATAGATCCTAGTTGTAGGGTTTAGTAATCTGATTACATACATTTGTAGATTAAATTATTTAATTTATATATTTTACTGTGTTATATTTCAAAAATATTTTGAAATTCATGCATGAAATCCTCAACTTTTTCCATCACCATTCACCTACTGAAATAAAATTTGAGGTAAAATTAATTATTAAAAATTATTTAAGAGAAATAATTAGTTGTGAACCTATCCGTAGATGCATCTAGGTTGGTCGAGCCATACTCGGGCCTATATGCAGTCTATGTGGATTCTAGTACCCGCTCAAGAATTAAGATAATTCTTTGAGTTGGAGATAGAGGCTACCAATTCATATAAAATAGTGAGAGAATCTTTAGATTAAAATTCATATCTTTAGGCTTGATTAATTCATATACTAATTAGGTCTTATTTTTTTTTAAATGGCTAGTAATTTGTCACTCCACTCACTGTTTGACAGTGATGAGCTTATTGGATCCAACTTTGATAGCTAGTATCAGAAGTTGAATATTGATTTTGAGCCCAATCTAGCTAAAATGTTTAGGGCTGAATCAAGTTAAGCAGACAACGACCCAAATAGGCTAAAGAGAAATGAGCAGTTAGTTGCTGATCAAAGTGCTTATATGATAACACCTTATAATTTTTCTATATGTGATACTACTACCTGGGTATTGGATATCGAAAGTCCAGTTCACATATGCAATTCATTGCAAGGACTTCAAGTTAGTAGAGAATTGGAGAACGACGAGAGATTCCTAAATGTAGGAGATGGAAGTTAAGTTCCAATCTGAACTTTAAGAATTATCGAGCTTGTTTTCAAATCTAATAGTGTCATTTTAAGGATTGTCACTATTGTCCATCTTTCTTGATGAATATAATCTCTATTGATCTTTTGGCCAAAGATGGTTATAGTTTGTCTATAAATAATAATTATTATGATATCATTATGAATGATGTTTCAATAATCCAAGGATAATTAAGAAATGGCATCTATGTATTATCACAGTCTATGAGCATAATATACACTTCAAATAAATGTCAAAGTTAGATAATGTCACAGATACCTACTTTGGCATTGCAGGCTCAGTCATATTAACAAAAGTAGGATAAACAGGTTAGCACAAGAGGGCATCCTCAATATCAATGATTGTGAATCATTGCCGACCTATGAGTCTTGTCTTCTTGGAAAGATGACTAAGTCACCTTTTACTGAAAAAGGTGAACGAGCTGGTGAAGTTCTAGGTCTAATACATAGTGATATTTGTGGACCTATGAACATTGGTACTAGAGGAGGGTATAGCTATTTCATTACATTTATAGATGACCTATCTAGGTATGGGTTTGTCTACTTAATGAAACACAAGTCTGAATCATTTGAAATATTTAAACAATTTCGTAATGAAGTAGAGAAATAAACTAAACAAAGGATTAAGATTCTTTGATCTGACCGAGGGGGTAAATATTTTTTTAGTGAATTTCTGACATATCTTGGAGAGAATGGGATTCTCTCACAATGGACTCTTCCAGGGACACCACAGCATAATAGTGTGTCAGAAAGAAGGAATCGAATCTTGTTGGATATAGTTCGGTCCATGATGGGGTTTGCAAGTTTGCCAATCTTTTTTTGGGGATACACACTTGAGATAACCTATTTTGTGCTCAATAATATTTCGAGCAAGTTAGTTAGTAAAATACCATATGAGATATGGTCAAAACGTAGGCCAAACCTCACTTACCTTAAGATCTGGGGATGTTCAGCTTATGTTAAATGATTACAAACCGACAAGCTCGGACCTAGGTCTGATAAGTGTAATTTTGTAGGGTACCCCAAAGAATTGAGGGGATATTATTTTTACCTCCCTGCTGAATAAAAGATATTTGTCAGCAGTAAGGCACACTTTTTAGAAAAAGAGTTCCTTAGTGAAGGAATAAATGCCTCTAAAGTCAAGCTTGATGAAGTTCGATAGATAGAAGAACCGACACCAGCAACTGAATATGAACCGGATTTGATAAGATCAAATCCGAAGCCCAATATACAAATATCGTTAAGGCGATCCGATAGAATACCGCATCAGTCGGATAGATACCTAGATTTCTTGATCCGAGATGGAGATCCTATTGAGCTCGATGAGAACAATGAGGATTCAATCACCTATATAGATGTAATGCGGAGGTCCGACTCTGAAAAATGGCTTGAAGCCATGAAATCCGAAATGGAGTCCATGAAGATCAACAATATGTGGACATTGGTTGATCTACCTAAAGAGATAAAATTCATAGGGTGTAAGTGGGTCTTCAAAAGGAAAAAGAGTACAGATGGAAAGGTTGAGACCTATAAAGCTTATCTGGTTGCCAAGGAATATCATCAATGTTATGGTATTGACTATGACGAGATGTTCTCTCTTGTGGTAATGCTCAAGTCTATTCGGATCATGCTTGCAATAGCAGCATACCTGGACTATGAAGTCTGGCAAATGGATGTGAAAATAGCTTTTCTAAATGGAGAGTTGAATGAAGAGGTGTATATGATGCAGCCTAAAGGGTTCACATCTACAGATGAGTCCAAGGTATGCAAGCTTCAAAGATCCATTTATGGATTAAAGCAAGCATCTCGGAGTTAAAACCTACGTTTTGATAAGGTGATCAGAACGTATGGCTTCGCTAAGAATGGAGAGGAACTCTGTATATATAAGTGGGCTAATAGTTTAGTAATTCTATTTCTTATTTTGTATGTGGATGATATTCTCTTAATCAAAAATGATGTCTCTGCATTACAGAGAATAAAAGTGTGGTTATCATCATAATTCTCCATGAAAGATCTAGGAGAAGTAGCCTACATCCTAGGGATGAAGATCTGTAGGGATAGATCTAAGAGGCTGCTCGGACTCTCCCAATCAATGTACATAGATACCATGCTAAAATGGTTTAGCATGAAGATTCTAAGAAAGGCTATCTTTCGATAGGTCATAAAATTTTTCTCTCAAAGAAAGATTATCCGACAACCCCTCAAGAGAGAGAGCGTATGAGTAGAATTTCATATGCTTCAGCAGTGGGTTCTATAATATATGTCATGACATATACAAGACCGGATGTGGCATACTCACTAGGAGTAGTGAGCAGATACCAATCAGATCCAGGTGAGAACCATTGGAAGGTTGCAAAAACCATCCTTAAGTATTTGAGAAATACTAAGGACCAGTGGCTCGTTTATGGAGAATCTGACTTGAAACTCATGGGATACACTAATTTCAGTTTTCAGTCAGATCGTGATGATAGTAAAAACGTGTTGGGATACATCTTTACACTAAATGATGGAGCTGTCTGCTGGAAAAGTTTTAAGCAACACACTATAGCTGATTCTGTTTGCGAGGTAGAGTACATCACGGCATCCGATGCTGCAAAGGAAGCTGTGTGGCTGAGAAAGTTCATCTCCGAGCTTGGAGTGGCACCCTCTATCGATGGTCCAATTCTGCTTTATTGTGACAGTACTGGAGCCATAGCCAGGCAAAGGAGCCGAAGGAACATCAGCAGATAAAGCATATTCTGCATTGCTATCACCTTGTCCGAGAGATCGTGGATCGTGGTGATGTCAATCTTCAGAAGATCGACGGAAAAGATAATCTGACCGACCCATTAACTAAAACTCTTATGGTAAAGGAGTTCGATGATCACAAAATGAAGATGGATGTACGATACTGTATCGATTGGCTTTAATACAAGTGAGACTTGTTAGGAAATATATCCCAAAGTCAATTGTCAGCCTATTGATGGTTGTGCTATTTGATGTAATTATATATGAATTAATAAAACATTTATTTGATAATTTTCATCATAAGCTTGTATATCTTCTATATCGAACTTCTGTATTATAATAAAAGTCCTTAGGACTATTTTAAATCGATGAAGGAGGATTTATCATTTAATCCTTAAATGAATTTGCGACCAAATGATATGCTATTACTAGGATGATAGACATATCAAGTGTAGGTTGTTGTGTGCCATATAGGTTGGTTGTCCTCTTAATCAAGGAGTATGGAGATGCTAGTATGGCATGCAGGTGAAATGTAAGAGTACATTTCACTAAACGTGACCAACTTCGGAGCACTCTGCTATCAGGAGTCACTCTGAAGGGATATAGGTATAAGTGTCTTTCCGACTTGAGATCACCACAGTGACTTGCAAGCAACTTACTGTACTTTGGTGCCAGACTACCTAAATTTTTAATTCAGAATCGAAAGATTTTTGAGCACAATCAAGTACTTGTAAAGTCGATGTGTGAGTCAAAATAGACTTGACCACTCTAAAAAATTAGAGAGAATGCTTTGTGTTTCAATTTAGTAAGACCTTGGCCAAGGCAATCCTTATGAGGAGTCATAGGATTTATCAGGTTGAGACACATAATAGATGTACCATTAAGAGTTGACAATTTAAACTCTAAGTCATCCTAGCATCAAAGGTCAAAGGGATGAATTATACGGTAATTATACGATAACTATATTCAAATAGGTTCTTGAGTGTTGCTTTGCATACATTCGGCCTATCCAAACGTCGAGTATCATTGCTAGATGGTTACTCTGATTGGTACAGAAATCAATTTCTATGCTATCAGCTTAGATTTGAATCTATGGGGTCACACACATTAGAAGTTTCTCTCTGATCACATGGCTAATTTGAAGAGTCCCAGTCAATGGAGACTCTAGAAAAGAGTCTCACTAGACTTGAACTCTATCATTAATAAAAGATTAATTAGTGATTAGATCACTAATTAGCTCAATTTGATTAAGCATTAAAGTCAAGAAGAAGTCTGATTGAATTTGATTCAATCAAGTCTGATTAGGTTATGAGATAACCTAATCGGTAAGGGAGAAATGATCCTGATTGATCGGATCTATGACTCAATTAATTTATTGATTTGATCAAGTGTAGTTAAGGTTATAAGAGCCTAATTAGATTAAGTTCATTATATTTTATTTGGATATAATTGGATTGGGTTTGTAAGAAATTCAATTGGTTAAACCTTAGAGTCCCAAATGAATAGGACTCTATCCCTTGCGCCACCTAAATTGTAACATGCCCTTTCTTACCACATAAAATTAGTTTATACATGAAAAAATTAGAAAATAATCTTTCTTTTGTTGCCCATTAAGGATAGAAATTGATTGGTTTTGATTTGAATTCAAATTAGTTTGAATTTCAACTTAAGACCTTATCCATATCCTTCCACACGTTGGTTGCTTTTAAAGGGATCTATTGTGTATGATAAAAGGAGGTCTTTCTGATTGATTTTCATACTTAATTTTTTTTGATAAGTCTCTCTTTAAGTTAGATAAGGGTGAGAAAAAGTTAGAGTCAAATTAAAATTCAAAAGAGTTTGAATTATAACAAATACCAGCCCTTATCCTATTTTATTAGGTTTGTGCGACAACCATAATAAGGCCATAATTTTGTGTGCCAAATGATGGGAACTTTTCACCTTGAGAAACCAGAGAGAAAGAGGGTCAAAAACACTATTTTGGGATGTGAGGATTTGATGGTTTTCCTTCCTTCTTGGCATGAACAAAAGAGGAGACCGTTCTCCTCTTGGTTGAGAGACCTAGAACTGTTCTAGTTTTTTGGGTGAGGAAAAAATCAAAGAGAAGAGAGTCTTCATCTGATTTTTCTCTACCATCCAGCATCCTCTTCTGATCCATCTTCGACATCAAAAATGTTTCAGATAATTAAAGAAGAAGATTAAATCAGATCTGCCATCAGAAGCCGACTGCGCGAGCTAGCACTCCTGCGGAGGGCTGATCGATCTGAGGGGCTTCATGTGGACCATCCATAGAGGCCGATCGCTTGTGTAGCTGTGAGCAATCAGAGAAGACTTCTAGATCTACATTCTAAATCATGGAGTTCGACTACCCATACTCAGGTATTGGGTTCGGATCCTAGAAGTGGTAGATTAGATCTATTACTAAATGCTGTCTTTTGAGTTCATATGCTTGTCATTTTATATTCAAGTTTTTATACATATAAATTCATGTCATAAATTTATTTGTAAGAGTTTTAAGATCAAATCTTATGCATCTATTTATAGATTAAATAATTTAATCTAATATTTTTTCATTAGAAATTTTTGAAACACATGCATTAAACCCCTACGCATCCCAACAGATATATACAAAGTCAAAAATATTTTTAACTTTAAAGATCGATGCTAAAAATAATACAGCATTTTTGGTAGGATATATAATTAATAATAATTCTATGTTATAATTTTATACTTGTTTGATTGAATTAGATAAGGGTAGCTCTGGTACTACTGTTGGGTTCCAACCACATAGTGGAAAGTAATTTTTAAAATTTTAAAAATAAATAAGTCAATAACTTTATCAAATAAAACTATCAAGCTAGAATTCAAACTCTAGAATCACCTTGCCGATATCGATAAAATAAAAACAAGCATGCAAAAGAGATAGAATTTTATACTTTCATCAAAATAAAAAAATAGCACATTAGTATTCTCCATGAGACTCCAAGGTAGAAGTCCTTCAATAGTGATCCACACAGAAGTTGGCCAAAGTTCTTCCCAACCGATGTGCTGCCGCAGCCTTGTCTTCTCAAAAATACTGTCAGCTTCGAACTCATGGTATGATCGCACCAAAGTCCAGTTGCTTTCAATCTTACCACCAGATTAACACCAAGAAAACACTCTTCAGATGTCTTATAATCTATAATTTGATTTTTGGCTCCAACACATGAAAAAATAAAATCCTAGGGCACACTAGCAACCCTTGCTAAAAATCTCACCACCCTTCTTGCAACTTTTGCCACTCAATTTTCTCTTGCCTTTTTCTCAAATTTTTTTCATAATTTTTCTTATAATTTTTACATTCCTCCTCTTTAGTTTCAATCCAAAATCATAGTAGGTAACCATGTGAGATGTCCCAAATATATAGGGGACCAAAGGATGTCATATGAGATAAAGGGGCGCCAACCTTTGGTGCTCCAATTTCTATGTGGTGAATAAATTCATCATATAGAATTTTTGATACATCAAACACTTGCAGTAGAAGGACTCTTCTTCCTTTACATTTCATAAAAATTTCACATTAAATTGGCACTAAATCATAGAATATCTATTCAAGAAATAAAAGCAATGCGTATTAGTTAAGAGCCTTCTTTTAGAAGGACTCTCCATTTCACATGCCAAATTGAGGTGGGCGGCATTTATTTTTTGTCATGGCTTTTGGTAGGTGAATAAGAGTCCTTCTCCACCTAAAATTATTTCAAGTTGGATAAAGATCTAATCTAAATTGACCCAATCCCATTACGTCAAAAGTAACTGGTCTAGGTTAGCTCAAACACTTTGATCTAAACCAATTAAGGAACTTGGGTTTATACAATGTGCTAGCATATCTAATTAACCTATAAAATTTATATTAAACTCTAATTAGATTAGATCAAGGCTAAATTCTAAAGTGTGTGACCCATTGGGTTCCAAATCTAGCCAGCAGTGGACCAAGACTTTTGATGTAACTCTAATCCGATGAGATTAGGTCACCCGAAGAGTCCGAATCAACTTGGACTCTTCCAAATTGATTTTAAAATTAAATTTTTTTAATTATAATGAATCTATAAGTCAAGATTGATGTCTAGCAATATGTCATGACTATCCAGAAGATTTAAAATTTTGATAAAAATTTATCAAAATATCTTTTAGTGGCAAGTTACCGTGTAATTCAATCCTTCAGTCAAACAACATCCCAGATGAGCTGTGGGCATGAAAATGTGTCAAACTCAATCACTTATCATTATATATCTCAATATGAAGATGATGATTTAGTTGATAATATATTAAAAAAATTTTCTAATTATCATCCTACTTTGGCCAAAGAGTTTCGAATCACCGATCTATGAGATCACATAGGATGTTCGCTCCCCTTATTAGGAGTGACTGATCCCTTATTAATCACTCACAACCTCTATATACTCTTCATCATATCTAGAACACCCCACACAAGGATTAGAGAACCAAGTTAGAAATTAGATCAAAATATGGATCCAAGTACATAAGGTACCATGATGATCTCAGGTCAAAAGATCACTTACACAACTCCCACTAGAGAAACATCTGTTGACATGTAAATAAAACTCCATCTGATATTCTCTCACAGGTCAATTCAGTGAACTCATTCTCTAATGAGCACCCATATCCTTGTGTTAGTGTCACCACATAAGTGATTATGAGATCAACCATCCTCATTTCTGAGCATACATAGGACATGCCAGTCTTATCGGTATCATTGATCTCCATCTCAATATACCAACGATTAGAAATATTTTAGGTCAGGACAATCAAAGATTTAGATCTTACTGACATGATCTCATCACGACCCTAAAACCATTGCCTAGACCTATGGGGTTTATTATAATCTAAAAATAATAAGATGCAATATATAATGAATAAAAAATATCTATTTTTTAATAATATAAATATCAATTATATGAGTTTGAAAGATAAATTATAATAAACATCCCATCGCATCCCATATGCGATTGACTTGTAGGGTATTATTCTTTCATGTTTAATTTTCAATTAAGTTTTGGACTGACATGGGTTCGGATTTGGTATTTAAAAATAGTTTTTAATTTTATAAAATATTTTTATAATCAATCATCTAATGATCAAAATTTTAATTTCAAATCTAATATATATTATTTTAGATCTAAAATAAAATTTTAATTTTTTTTCATTATTTATCATTATGGAAAAGATCGTGCAGCACCCCTACACGCCATAGGAGATCCCATCGAATGGGTAAATAGGATTGTGAAATCTTGATTTCGCCTATGATCGGACGGCTATGAGGATCTATCCAATCAGACTACTATACTACTCAAATTTAAAATTAATTATTTAGATCTAATCTAAATAATTAAAATCAAATTATATGCAAAAAGTTTGTCATAAGAAATCTTGCTTTGATACCATCTAAAAGAAAAAATAGGTAGTTCAAAACATGTATTTTTAAAATTTTACAATGGAATAATAAAAGATTAAATACTTTAATTTCTAATCATACCTTAGATCAGATCTAAACTATCATTAAAGATCTATGACATAAAAAATTTACATATAAAATCTAATATAAAACAGAAAACTGCATCAATCACATCGATGCCCTGAATCTGATCTAACCTTTAGATCATATTGGTTGAGTTCAAAACTCATCACCTTTTCATGGATAGATGATCTCTACTACTGATAGATATGGTATAAAGTTTTTGCTGATGTCGAGCAGCCACACAGATCGTTCGGCCTCTACAGATCATCCACTTAAAGTCCTGATCGGATCTTCCTTCGCAGGAGTGCTAGCTTGCATTAAAGGCTCCGGATGGTTGATTCAAGCTCTTTTCTTTGAATCTTTCTAACTTTTCTAGATCAGAAGATGAAGCTTTACAAGGAGATGGTGGTGTGAAAGATTGCACAAGATTCACTCTTATATTTTCTTCTCACAAAACTTAGAGTTGAAACCCTAGAACCCACAGCTCACACCCGAGAGGAAGAACACTTCCTCTGTTTCTCATGCATGGAAGCCCAACCCACTCTCAACTATTCACATCCCCACTCTCAAGTTTCTCATGCCAAAAATCACTCTTAATCTCATACAAAATTGATCTCCTTTTAATGTTGGCATCCCATAGAAGACAAGGATAAGAAAGAGGTAGTTTTGGTTCAAATTCAAATGTTGGTTGATCCTTATCACCAATTCAAATCAAATTTGAATTAAATTTTGAACTAAACTTTATCCTCATCTTATAAAATTAGAGAGGGGTTGACCAATATCAGAATGGTATAAAAAATCTCACACAAAAATACTTTATGCATGGAGAAAGGTGGTGGCGTGAAGAGGAGAGTTTAACTCAATTTGGACTCTAGATTTTCATTCAAATTTAAACCCATTTGAACTCAAATTTAAATTAATTAATTTTTAATTTAAAAAAAATCAGATGAAAATATTAAAAAACTTTTAGATATAAAAAAATTATATAAAAATATTTCTCACGTGAAGAATAAGAGGGCATAGAGAAAGGAGGTGCAAGAGATTCGAATTTGAATTATTTTCTCATCCAATTAGATTCTTAACCCAATCAAATTAGGTTAAACTCAATTGGATCACTAAATCTAATCCAATTAGATAATAATTAATTTTAATTAAATTTTAATGAAATCAAAAATTAATCGAACTCAAATCTCGATCATATCAAGAATCGAACATCCTTAGCGATTAGGTCATCTCATAACCTAATCGGATCAAACTAAATTGAATCCAATTCAATTAGATTTGATCCAAAACTCAATGCTCAATCAAATTGAGTTAATTAATAATTTAATTACTAATCAATTCTTCTATAATTTATCAATAATTAGTAAATTAATTTATTGTAACTTTTGCATAAGATTAATCATCAATCGAATTGACTATTTTATCTTAGAATAATTCTTAATCGTTGATCAGCCATATGATCAGTCAAAAATTTCTTTTGAGTCTGATCCTATAGGTTTGAACCTAAGTTGGTAGTATAAGAATAATCTTTCTATACCAATCAAAGTGACCATCTAGCAATGATACCCGACGTCCGGATATGTCGAAAGATTGCACAGCATCATTCAAGAACCTATTGGCATATGGTTACCGTATAATTCATCCCTTTGATCCAAATGCTTAAAGTGACCTAAGTTTTAACTGTCAACCCTGATATGATCATCTATATTATATTTTAACTTTCAAAATTCATCACATGGATTACCCCAGCCAAGATTTTACTGAATTGAAACACACTGATACATTAACTCCTACTTATTCGGAGGGATCAATTCCATCTTGACTCACACACTGACTTCACAAGTATTGATTGTGCCCAAAAATCTTTCATCATTGAATTAAAATTCAGGTAGTCTGGCATCAAAGCATAGTGAGTTGCTTGTAAGTCACCATGATGATCTCAGGTCGGAGAGATACTTATACTCATATCCTACGTGAGCTACTCTTGACAGCAGAGTGTTTAGCAATTGATCACATTCAGTGAGATATACTCCTACATCTCACTTGCATACCATGCCAGTGTCTTCATACTCCTTGGTTAAGAGGACAACCAACATACATGGCACGCAATGACCTATACTTGATATAGCTATCATCCTAATAATAGTATATTATTTGATCATGAACTTAAAGTTTAAGGACTAAATGATATATCCTCCTATATTGAATCAAATAGTCCTAAGGACTTCATCACATAATAGAGTTCAATATAAGATGTACACAGTGATGAAAAAATTGAATAATATTTATTAATTCAGTAATTCATATACAATTATAATAATAAGCTCAACTATCAACAGGCTGATGATTGGCTTTGGGATATAATTTCCAACAATATGGGTATAAGTGTTTCTTCGATCTGAGATCATCACAGTGACTTGCAAGCAACTTACTATGTTTTGATGCCAAACTTCTTATATTTTTAATATAATGATGGAAGGCTACTGGGTACAGTCAAGTACTTGCAAAGTCAATGTATGAGTTAAGATGGGATTGCCCCTCTGGATTATAGGAGTGAATGCATCACTGTGTTTCAATTGAGCAAAATTTTGATTAGGATAATTCTTGTAAGGAGTCATAGGATTTAAAAAAGTTTGAGATACAATGTGGATGACTATTCTAGGGTTGACAGTTAATCTTAGGTCATCTTGAGCATTAGAGTCAAAGGGATGAATTATGCAGTAACCATGTCTTAGGTTCTTGATTGTCGCTTTGCAATCATTCGACACTATTCAGCCATCAGATATCATTGCTAGATGATCATTTCGATTAGTATAAAAATTTATTTCAGTATTACTAATTTAGTATTTGAACCTATGGGGTCATACATATTAGAAGTTTCTATCTGATCAGATGGCTGATCGATAATTATAAATGATTAAAGGATTTAATCTTCAATACGATGATGATTAATCCTATATAAAGGTTGTTGAAATTCATGTCGGAAAATGCGTGTATGTTTCAATTTTTTTTTTCTAAATAATATGATGGATAGAAGATTGAAATATCTTTTAATCTTAATTATGCATACATAAAATATAGAATACAAGGATCTACTTTATATGCTGAAATTGAACACATTGAATTTTTGTTGAAATTCAATATGTGATCGAATCACATATCTATTTCATAATTTTTTTATTCAAATCTGGATCTAGAAGAGAGTAGGTTCAATCTTAGACATGCAAGTGTCTGACCTTTATTGGTATTCACTTAGGATCAGCCTAGAACAGTTCTCTTGGTGTGATCTTTCTTCTCTAAAAATAATCTCCCTGCGAATCTGAACGAAGCCTAGATCGTGATCAACTCTTTGAACTTTTTCTTAATCTTTTCTTCTTTTCTTCTCTTGTTCTTTTCCTTGATTATGAAGTAATTAAAATCTAAAAATCAGCAAGTTATGGACACCCAAGCTCCTCTTGGGCATGGAGATGTTGGACGCCCAACACCTTTGGGCATTGGAACCTTAGGGGAGAAGAGGGAGAAGAGAAGGGGGGTGTGGAGAGCTTTTATGGGGAGGTGTGGGCATCTAAAAATCAAATCTATGGAGCCTTAGAGAAAGTCTTTTTAAATAAATAAAAAATTTGAATCATATTCAAAACTAAATAACCTCTTAATACAAGTCCTACTTGCATTAGAAATCTTTATTCCTTTAGTTATTGGACCCTCTTTAGGAGATTCATTAGGCGCCAACTATTGGAGCCTTTTCACCTACTTTTACACATGCCACATGGC